>NC_047104.1:15370528-15738693 GCF_902500255.1 Thalassophryne amazonica
GAGAGAGAGAGAGAGAGAGAGAGAGAGAGAGAGAGAGAGAGAGAGAGATAAGAACACACTAAGTAAACATTCCCCAATGAACAGAGTTATAACACATCAAATGTAACACTTTCATGCATGCATAGAAAAGAGTGACATGTTTCCTTTTCTCTTTTTTTTTTTTTGTTCTTTTGCTACAACAATACAATGAAACTCCCTTTTTAAAATGAGGTTAGGAGTTTGAGTCTTGCAGGAAATCAATTAACCTGTCCTTCCCACGTCGTTCCACAGGGGTCACTCTTGCTCCATGGTTAGATTTTTATTTATCTAGCAGATCTGTGAAAGGGGGTGTTGAGTGGCGTCTGGTTTGGGCCACTGATACGAATTCCCAACTATCTGGAGAATGCACTTTGGGGAAGTTCTAAATCCTGAATATAGTGGGGTTTGTTGACAGATCCAAGCCGTGTATGGCTTAAAATGTCTCCTCTTTGACACCTGGAGATATACCAGGCCTTGCTGTATGGGGTTTATCTTTTCTTTGAAGGAGCCAAATGGCCCCATCTTAATGCAAGCTTAAGATGTTGGTTGTTTCATCATAGCTTTCCACTACAACAGTCAACAGTCCCACATGTCTTCAAATCCTCCAGTATCATTCCCATACCTAACAAACCAGATGCATCCACCCTGAATGACATCAGACCAGTGGCACTCACATCAGTTGCCATGAAATATTTGGAAAAGCTGGTGCTTAATAATCTCAATTCCATCGTGCAGGAAACTGCTGACCCTCTTCGATTTGCCTGTCATCCAAACGGATCAGTGGACAATGCGGTAACCACTGCCCTCCACCACACCCTCCAACTCCTGGAAAACAGTGGTACATAAGTCAGCATGCTCTTCCTCAACTACACCTCTGCCTTCAACACCATCTGCCCAAAAAAGCTGATTGGACAACTGTCTGACCTGGGGGTCCCAACCAGCACCTGAAAATGGGTTCTGGATTTCCTCACAGATAGACTGCAAGTTGTATGGATGGATGGGAGGAATGGTTTCTGCTGAGCTCACAATCAGCACTGGATCACCTCAGGCCTACTGCCTCAGCCCCAATCTCTTCACCCTATACACCCAGGACTGTGTATCCAACATGGACAACACAGCCATCATCAAATATGTTGACGACATGACCATGCTGGCCCTCATCAAGGTTGGGGACGAGACTGGCCGCCATTTTTGGGTAGAGGCAAACATTTTTTTCCATAAAAAGGAACAACACCAGCATCTATTGACAGCTGGAACAGCCTTTGAAAGGGCTGTGCCAACTGATCTATACACACCCTTAATGTTTCCTGCTACCGTCAGGCCCACTAGCTTTATGGAGTTTCACATGTCTAAAGTAAGACTTAACATTGTCTATACAAATGTCAGTGGCCACACACTTCATACTCCTGATTTCTCGATAAACCAATCCCTGCCCAACAGTAAAATCGTGAATATCAAATCTGCAATAAAACTTATGCAAGTCATTGGCCATTTCAAGTTAATTTTTCACTGCCATAATATATTTCTTAGGCTTGTATACTGTAATTGCCTGAACCCCCTGCCATGCTCTCCTAGCATAATTTGTAATAAAAAGTTATCTAATTCACATTTATATGCTGCTTTGCAGTCAATAATTGTACTTTCTTTTGTTTTTTTTGTTCTGGATGGTCCTTTTCTCTATTTACTCTCTATTTCTCTCTGTTTACTTTTTGTTGTTTTAGTTCTGGGGTTACCCAAGGATTGCTGTTGGGAAACATCCTAACAGTCTTTTTGGATTTATTGTGTCCTTCCCAAATGGTATGTACCTCAAGATAGCAGGAACTGCGTTGTTGACGTTTTTGGTCACCTCAGTGACTACATTCCAATCCACGTGCTCCAGACCAGTGTTTTCAAACTCTGAGGCGCCCCACCTCCCACCCCCAGGGGAGGCACCAGAGTTTTCGAGAATCATCATCATTTTATATATATATACACACACACACACACATATATATATATATATATATATATATATATATATATATATATATATATATATATATATATATATATATATATATATATATATATAATGTGTGTGTGTGTGTGTTTTAGCAGTGTCTAATCTTGGGCATAACTGTTTGGGGTTCTAGCTTTAAAATTAGGTCAGTTAGGGTTAGGGAAGGCATAAATATGAAAATGATTAAGGCCTAGTTCAAAAATAATGAAGCCTAACTGCTGATTTGCATTGCATTTGTCACGAACAAGCCATTATTTTATTTAGCACCATCCAGATTTATCTGTGAGTTGCCTATAGTCTCTTTGGCAGGTACTGAAAATTTCATGGAAAAATTCTGCACGTTTCCAGAGATATGCACGAAGTTTACCCCAAAAATAGCACTTTTTTCATTAATTTTGTGTGACATTGATATTTAGCATTGTCATTTAAAGATGAATGTTAAATATATAACCTTGTATTTTGTCAGTTTGTTTGTTTGTGCTTCATACTAACACACTTAATACATTTTTGTGAAGGTAGAAATGTCATTTTGTAGAAAAAAACATAATGTTTCTAAAGCAAGGTAAAACTGTCGCAACCGTAACGCTGAGAATAAGTCCTTGATTTATTTGTGTCAAAACCTTAGCTATATTTCCTACTCTGCTTCAATAGAATAATTATATTACTTGTTCAATAATACCAGGAACTAATGGACAGAATTTCTTTGTTTCAGGTTTCAGCAGACTCAAGAAGATACCTCCAACTATTGATGCAAGCGTTACTCTCTAGCACATTATAGTATATGCACTGTTAATTTCTAGCAATGACAGAACTGAAACTAATAGAAATATTGAAATTCTGATATATAACCATACCTAAAATGATAACATTTCACATGAAAGACCACTTTTAAATTTTGATGGTTATGTCACACTTTGGCTTCATTATTTTTGAACTAGGCCTTAAGGGTCTTGGGTAATCTTATCAAACAAACATGTTATGTGTCGGACGCAGCTCGGAGAACCGACCAGCGTTTGAAGGACCCAGTATGAAATAAGCAGAGCACGGTACAAAGGCTAACTGAATTTAATACATAACAGTGATAATACAAAAAGGTGCGGTCTGGCGTGGTGCGCTCCCAGCAGCGCTAACGGTCCGGAGCCAGAAGCTGTTTCGGACCCAAGGACCCCGCCGACACCCCCCAGGTGGCCGCAACAACCAAGTCTGTGAAAGAAGGAACCATTATGTGAGTCCACACTCTACACACAGAACACTTAAAGGTGTACAAACAGCAAACACTTCCTGGCTTGATTGCTGATCAGCTTCCCAACCTGCAGGCATGGAACATCCCGTTCACAAAACTCCACCGCAGTGGAAGCTGATACATGACTAACATACAGCGCAATACAATAAGGTGTGAGGGACACCACATTTACTGACTGTATAACTGTTAGTCACAAAATCTAACGTACCTCAGGAAGTGTGCTGACGAGCGTGAGACCTCACCCCCTCCTCTTTCACAGACTGTGCATCAAACCTGGACGTTTCTCAGCATCCGCTGCTGATGAGATGGCTCCCAAGACGACGATCTCACCCGTCTGGTCACAAGGTCGAGTCTCTGGCAAATACACACTGTGCACTCCAGTCTTAAATGCCAACATGCTCCAATCCATCCAGATGCACCTCAGCTGTGAGTCCTGACGAGTCGCAGGTGATCAGGGTGAGGTCCTGACAGCCTCAGCAACACAGCCACTCAGTCCCAAATGCACGCCACCTGGGAGGAAAACAAACAGACAAACAAACCGGCAGCCAGGCCCCCCCCAGCCATATAACAGTACCCCACCCTCACGGGAAGCCTCCCGGCGACCACACACACCTGGCCCAGGAGAAACACCCCCCTCCAGGGACCATGGCTGGAAACCGCGTCTGCGTTCGTCCTCCAACAGACTGGTTGAACTGGCTGCATCTTTGCCCTTGTTTGACAGTCTCAGCACAGGTGTGGCCAGGAGTTCCTACACCTGTGCGGTCAGCCTTTAACCAAACATGTGTGATTAGTCATAACACAAAACAACCAAAACACCCCCCCCCGCCCCAGGGGACCGTCCCATCAAACCCCAGGGAAGGGGAGAAAAGAAAAACAACCCACATGTAAACTCACAAACAAAAATGCCAAAATACCCCCCCTCCTCCCCCCCAAACGACACGCAGGGACCAACACCCCCCAGAGGGCCACCTGCCAGCTCCAGGAGTAATAACCACGGCCGAGGTCCCTCTGGGATCCACCGTCACCCACGGGGACTACCAGCGCCCCCCAGAGGACCACTCGTCAACCCCAGGAGACGCCTCCCCTCACGACCAATGGACCCAGCCCCGGCCGTCCACGGCTAGATGGACCCAACGCCTTTTCCCCCCCAGAGGACACCACAGTCAAACCCTGAGGGCGGAAACTGGGGGAGGGAAAACAAAAAAAAACCCAACCCCCCCCCCCCCTCCCCTCCCGGGTGCAGAGGCCACCTGGGAAACGCCCAGCACAACCTAACTGCACCCCTCCAGCAATGCCGACACTACGGCACACCCGGCTGGAGTCAGAGGAGAAGAGAGGGCACAACAAAAAACAAAGAGAAAAAACAACCCAAATACCACCCCATCACCCCCCAGGGGACCGCTCCATCTAACCCTGGGGATGTGAAACAAAAAGAAACAAAAGAAAAAAAAAACAGACCAACACACAGTTGTTTGGGTCCCCGTTTTTCTTTTTTCTTTTTTTTTTTTTTTTTTTGTTCTTGGGTAGCAAAGGCTACAGGGTCACACCCCCAGACAAATAGTGGACAACAAAAAAGAAAAGCCCACACAAAAACCAACTCAAAAAACACCCACACAAAATGAACTAACACAAAACAAATCAGTGAGTTATACCGTCAAGCTCAACCAAATGGAACACACCTGTTCCTACTCCAGAGCTTGACGGTACCGTGATTCAGTCACCACAAGGGGGAACCAGAGTGCTAAAAATGAAAAAACCTCTTGGGCGACAGAAAAAAACAAACGAGCTGCTTTTGTGTGCGCAGCTGAGTGCAACACACAACCAAAATGTGCTCAACTAAATAACGCCGGAGCTGATACAACAGACGCAGTAGTTACCTTTGTCCGGGGAAACGGGGCTACGACTGTAACACAGGAAGCCCAGCGACCCATGCTAACAGAGCTCCGCCGTGCGCGTGAACCCATTACAAACGCACTCTTGCAGCTCCCGTTTACACCTCTTATCCGGTCGGAGTGTGACGCGAAGCCGTCGCCAGTCACACTCCACCACGACCCACGGATAAGGCACAAACACAGGAACACGGCTGCAAGAGAGCACAAATCAGTATCCAGTAATGGGTCTCAAACACGCACCTTCCAGGCGGAGAGCCCCGCAACTGATCCGGATAACCACTGAACGTCTGCTGCCGCCTTCCCGGCGCGTTACCGTCTCTGCTAACGCTGGGTCCGTGATGTTTGGCCAGAGACTACTGTTATGTGTCGGACGCAGCTCGGAGAACCGACCAGCGTTTGAAGGACCCAGTATGAAATAAGCAGAGCACGGTACAAAGGCTAACTGAATTTAATACATAACAGTGATAATACAAAAAGGTGCGGTCTGGCGTGGTGCGCTCCCAGCAGCGCTAACGGTCCGGAGCCAGAAGCTGTTTCGGACCCAAGGACCCCGCCGACACCCCCCAGGTGGCCGCAACAACCGAGTCTGTGAAAGAAGGAACCATTATGTGAGTCCACACTCTACACACAGAACACTTAAAGGTGTACAAACAGCAAACACTTCCTGGCTTGATTGCTGATCAGCTTCCCAACCTGCAGGCATGGAACATCCCGTTCACAAAACTCCACCGCAGTGGAAGCTGATACATGACTAACATACAGCGCAATACAATAAGGTGTGAGGGACACCACATTTACTGACTGTATAACTGTTAGTCACAAAATCTAACGTACCTCAGGAAGTGTGCTGACGAGCGTGAGACCTCACCCCCTCCTCTTTCACAGACTGTGCATCAAACCTGGACGTTTCTCAGCATCCGCTGCTGATGAGATGGCTCCCGAGACGACGATCTCACCCGTCTGGTCACAAGGTCGAGTCTCTGGCAAATACACACTGTGCACTCCAGTCTTAAATGCCAACATGCTCCAATCCATCCAGATGCACCTCAGCTGTGAGTCCTGACGAGTCGCAGGTGATCAGGGTGAGGTCCTGACAGCCTCAGCAACACAGCCACTCAGTCCCAAATGCACGCCACCTGGGAGGAAAACAAACAGACAAACAAACCGGCAGCCAGGCCCCCCCCAGCCATATAACAAAACATGTAGGTTGTGAGGTCAAGTTTGGGATAAAGACTACCTATTATAAAGAAGGAGCTAGTTGAACATTTTTGGGTTGAAGATGAACTAAAAATCAACTCCTAATCCTACTGCCAGTTTTGGGGGGTAGGCTCCAGCATCCCAGTGATCCTTAATTGGAATAAGCTGTATAAAAAATGATTGAAAACAACTTTCTTAATAATTGTGCATGTAGTGTAGCTGGACTGTCAGCAATTCCCACTTTTTCTCCAAAGTCATGGGTATCCATGGCAAACTGTTAAAAAATCCTCATCTCATATTACACGACACCTCATTTATTCTTCTGGAATGCCATTGGCTACACCAATAATGTTCAGAACTGCTGGTACCTGTTCATATGGAGGTCTGCACCTCTTAAAACATGAACATTCATGGCAGCCCCTCGGCAAGTGTTGTATTTGTCAGGCCCTAACTAGACATAACCTCAGTATCACCATGACCATGCAAGAACTTTCAACATTTAACAACTCTGCAGTGATAAACGATCATCCTCATCCACATCGCGAAGGTCTGACAACCACTTTGCTTTTATCTGCAGCTGGATCCGGGTGATTCTCTTCCCTTCAGAATGTGATGCCAAGATGATATGTTCACAATATGTTCCACACTGGAAGGAAAATTGTCATTTACAAAAGACCTGAACATAATACAGGTTGACTTGTTTGTCCACCATTCTCATTCATGCTGTCACTTCAGCATAATACCATGATTGTGTGGAGGTTTCTGCACCTGGATTGTGTCCCATCATGATTAGAATGACCTCTGATAATCTGATCCATTCACAGCTGCAGTCTTTTCACATGGAGCACTAAAGACTTAAACTCCTCATTTCTCTCATTTTATTTTCTCTGGCAAATTACTTTTTTCTCTCTTTCCGCATTCTAATTATCAAACCATCACCTCTGGCTTTTTGTGTAGTTCTTATTTTAATTCAGCTTTCACTCAGCGGTTTATAATGTAATGATTAAAACAGTTCTTGAAAACTCAATAAATATTGTGTGAAACTTTATGTAATGACGTGTTGAAGGATCTGATTAAAACAACACGGTCATCTTTGTAAAATAAATATGACAACAAGGTCTTTCATATATTCTGCATAAAAATATACAGAATGTTTCTGAGCAACACTGGAGTTGATCTGAACCTGTCAGCTGAAGTCTCAAGTGTATTTCCTGAAAATAATTGCATTTTATGATATCGGCACTGGCCAGGTGAACTTGTTTGACTGCTCACTTACATAACAAATATCTAATGAGCCAATCATGTTGAAGATGCTCAGTATATTTAGACATGTAGACATGGTCAAGTAGATGTGTCAAAGTTCAAACCAATCATTGGAATGGGGTTTCAAAAGGTCAGTTAACTGACTGAACGTGGCATGAATGTTGGTGTCAAATGGGTTGGTTTTTATTATTTTCCAAACTGATCTCCAGTCAAATCCGTTGTCTTTCTCAGCAGCCTTCAACATCTTGCTGTGGACATTGGTTTTTCATGAACATGCTCCACTCAGTTTGCCTGCACAATCTACTATCAACTACATCTGCACTTGTTTCCAGAGCAGAGTTGCAAGATGGCGCCTGTGGTGGTGTGCCGTCAACCCTCTCTATCTCGTTTGCTGGGTTTTTTGTTGTTTGCAGCTATCCTTTTGCTTTGTGTGTTTTGCTGGGATGTCTCTGCTCTGGTTGTTTCTAACCATCAGACTCTCTTGGACATTAATGCTCTTTGTGAGTCGCTGCTGTCATCTGGGCCCGGACTGGGAAGGCTCACCCTGATCTGCCACCTGTGCTCATGCAGGTCCCGATGTACCTGCTCCGCTTTCCTTGTGCTCCTTCCCAGAGGAGGTGCAAGGAGTGTGGAAAGAAGGAAGGAAGGCGTGGAAAGTGGAGCAGTGTGTCTGTGAAATTTAAGGCCTACCTGGCAGCCTTCATTGGCGGGTCTGATCCTTGCCTCCTACGGGATGGATGATATTTTTGGGCGTGGGAGCATTCACTGCGCTAGAGGGGCCGCTGGATTCGTCCTGTTTTCCCTGGACAGTCGTCCAGTTGAGCACCTTCGGCCACTGAAATGCACTGCATCACTGGCTGCTGAGGAGCTAAATCTCTGCATGGTTTCACCAAAATCTGCTGATCCCACTGAGACACTTAACTTGGATCTCATTAACCTCAGTTCAGGAATCGACACACATTAGTAGACAACTCACTTATTAGGTTTACATTTATGCTGCTGCATTTAGTGGAGTAACAACCTTGTCTATTTCTGCTGCAATGTATTAAAGTGGATATGACACTTAAAGACAACATTGTCTTATTACATGTAACAAAGGTTATATAATTCAGTCAACCTAAACATTTTAGGAAAGTGTACGCGGTTCTCCCGTTATATATAACATTTGAACGTCCCGCCACTGAAAAATGTGCATGCCCCGTGATCAGCTTCCCGCTGAGCACCAAGCCTAAAATACGTCACTACATGTAGACCGTACTGGCTTGCGCGCCTGGCGGCCGTTGTTTACACTTTGTTTAGCGGCAGAAACTTTGATTAAATACAGCTCTCAGGGACTTGTTTGTCGATATGCCTGACCAGTGTGTCGCAGCATATTGCACAAACACAAGGGCAAAAGGTTTTAGCCTTTTCAAGTCCAGGCTGATTGATCGAAAGCCACAGTGTTGTGTGATGCACGAAATGTCCGGCTGCCGCTCACTCCGCTCGCACACACGCATTTGCTCCCGACAGCAGACACTTTCCTCTACCGTCTCCATGTTCTCACCACTCACAATAACACATAAAATGACAACCCCAAATAATATGTTCACAATGATCTTGAAATGGACTTACGTAGTAAACACGGCACTGGCACGAAAACACAGTGCCGGCACGTTCACTGTTGTTTTTGGCGATCTTTTTCAAAACTTTCGCCGTTTATTTCCTATTCTTTCATGAAAATAACGTAACTAAACATGGATGAATGCAATGCCAGGCAGTCGAAAATGGCAAAAACCCGAAGGTAATGATGGTGGTCCGCAAGTAATGGTAAATGGTAAATGGACTGCATTTATATAGTGCTTTTCCATCTGCATCAGACGCTCAAAGCACTTTACAATTATGCCTCACATTCACCCCGATGTCAGGGTGCTGCCATACAAGGCGCTCACTACACACCGGGAGCAATAGGGGATTAAAGACCTTGCCCAAGGGCCCTTAGTGATTTTCCAGTCAGGTGGGGATTTGAACCCAGGATCTTCTGATCTCAAGCCCAACACCTTAACCACTAGACCATCACCTCCCCTAATAGCTACAGAGTAATAGCTACACTATCACGGCTCAGATACAGTAACAAAGGCGGTAAACAGACACTTGAATCAAAAATGCTATACAGTAATTAGAGTGTTATAAACAGCAGCAACAAAAATCAAAGCCTCCCTTACCATTCCATATTCTGCAGCCTTTCAAAATCCATCAGAATTGGCACGTCTCTTGCCTCTGCTTCGGCTCCACCATAAACACCGTCTGCATTATTTTTGCTGCCAGAATGTTCCTGTTTGAATGTTCGTCCGAAAAATACGGCTCCAATCTGTAGGGACTAATCACTGCTTGCAACAATCTCAGGAGCTGAGTCAGAAATAATCCACACTTGAAGAGGAGTCAGAAAAGTTCTTGATCTCGTCACTGTCCAGGCTGAGGTCCATCTGTTCCTGTTGTCGATCGAACAGACAAAGACAGGACTCTCCATTCTGTGATGTCACGGCATCACGTGACCGGTGAAGGAGCGCTGCAAGCGTGCTTTCCAATAAACACACTTCCAATAAACTTCCAATAAACACACTTTTTTATTTTTCAGTGATAATGAATAAAAACACTTTCAACTTACTATACTGTATGTATATTTTGCTATTTATATCAGTTTTTCCCTAATTTTTGGAGTGTCATCTCCACTTTAAATCTTCAACTACGAGGTCTGTCCAAAAAGTAACAGACCTTTTTATTTTTTTCAAAAACGATATGGATTTGAATCATGTGCGCTTGCATCAGCCAAGCTTGAACCTTCGTGTGCATGCGTGAGTTTTTTCATGCCTGTCGGTTGTGTCATTCGGCTGTGGGCAGGCTTTGAGTGAGCACTGGTCCAGCCCCCTCATCGGATTTTCATTGTCAGGGAAATGGCTGAGCGACTGCCGCTTTGCTCCATGAAATTTTTTTCAGAAACTGTGTGAGACAGCCAGGTGGAAACCATTCACAAAATTCAAATGTCTTTTGGTGAAGATTCTATCGGCGTCACACAGATTAAGGACCATTACAACTGGATTAAAGACGGCCCACACCGGCAGAGGGTGCGCCGCGCTCCGAGCGGCCATCGACAGGCTGAAACGACCAGATCATTTCCAAATTGAAGGCTGTGTTGATCCGGCACGTCATGTAATCGCAGAAAATGTGGACATCAGCACTTTTGCGGCACATTCCACTGTTACAGGAGATTTTGTAATGAAAGACGTGCGGAGGAATTCGCGCGTCGGGACGGAGCCGCTCATGGCGCACAACAAACACCTCCGTGTTGGAAGTCTCACAGGACATGTTGTGGCATGCCCAGCTGTTACACAATTTCTCGGATACTCACTCGACTGAAAAGCCACCGAAAGCCATCTGAATTTTGCGAATGGTTTCCACCTGGCTGTCTCACACAGTTTCGGAAAAAATTTTCATGGAGCAAAGCGGCAGTCGCTCAGCCATTTCCCTGACAATGAAAATCCGACAAGGGGGCTGGACCAGTGGTCACTCAAAGCTTGCCCACAGGCAAATTAAACAACCGACAGGCGTGAAAAAACTCACACATGCGCACGAAGGTTCAAGCTTGCCTGATGCAAGCGCACATGATTCAAATCCATATAGTTTTTGAAAAAAACAAAAAGGTCCGTTACTTTTTGGACAGACCTCGTATGTCTGAACTCAAAGCTAGACTGACTGAAATTTTAACTTCAAGTTTGGTGAATGTTCAGTCAGTGGACAGTCTTGTGGACAGCTTGAATTTAGCGCTAAAAGCCACACTTGATCAGATTGCACCTCCTCTATTAAAGCCTTGCCTTCCCTTGCCACAGCAAACTTGGTTTAACAGTTACTTGTGCAACCTTAGGCAGAAGGCTAGAGGTTTGGAGCGGAAATGGCACAGTTCCAAATTAGAGGTGTTCCATCTTGCGTTGCATGAAGCTATTTTAGTTTATAAGCATGCACTATTGGCTGCGAAGCAGGCCTATTATTCTTATTTGATCAACAAGAACAAGCATAACTCAATGTTTTTATTTGATATGGTAGACTTTCTCATTCATGGACGGCCACCTGTTACTCCTTCTCCTTTCTCAGCACAGGATTCCCTGGATTATTTCGAGAAGAAAATAGAAGCTATTAGGTCGAGCATATCTCAGCATACCTTGGTCCAGTCACTGCACCCAGCTATTGAGGTGGGAGCTACCATTCAGGTGTTGCCTAGATTTGTGGAATTTGATAGTATTTCACTAGGCGTGCTGATGAAACTCGTGATGTCTACAAAAAGCACAACCTGTTTATTTGAGCCCATACAAACAAAACTGTGCAAGGATCTATGGCCCACTCTTGGGCCAACTGTGCTGGAACGTGTTAACCTTTCACTAACTTCTGGATCTGTTACAAAATCTTTTAAATCTGCAGTGGTTAAACCATTACTTAAGAAATCCAATCTTGAATCTGGTGTATTGAAAAATATAGGCTGATATCTATCATTCTGCTCTAAAATTCTGGAAAAGGTGGTTTCACGGCAGGTCGTGGACCAGCTTACTGAAAATAATGTTTTTGGGCCACTGCAGTTTGCTTTTAGAAAAAAAAATATCACTGCACAGAGAGAGCACTTATTAAAGTAGTGAATGATCTTCTGCAAGCAATGGACTCAGATGCCACTACAGTCTTGTTGTTGGATCTCAGTGCTGTGCTTGACACCGTTGATCATCATATTTTACTTGATAGGCTGGAGAATCATTTTGGTATTACTGTAACTGCCCCTGCATGGCTGACGTCATATCTCTCTGGTCATTCTCACTGTGTTTTGTGCAATGGCACTACCTCTGATCTTAGGGGCATGAAGTTTGGGGTCCGCAGGGATCTGTTTTAGGCCCCCTGCTCTTTTCCCTTTATGTAGCACCCCTTGGGGATGTACTGCAGTGTTTTGGGATTGCCTTTCATTGCTATGCTGATGATACTCAATTGTATATACCAATAACTGCTGGTAATGTTGTCCCCATAAAATCTTTAGAAGACTGCCTTGCAGCAGTGAGAAGTTGGATGTTAAGTAACTTTCTACTTTTGAACTCTGATAAGAATGAAATGATGGTTCTTGGCACAGCAAGACATCAGGATCAATTTTATCATCTGGTGCTTAGCTTTGGTTTGTGTGTTATACAACACATGGACAAAGTGAAGAACCTTGGGGTAACGTTTGATCCTATGTTGTCCTTTGACCTCCACATTAGAGACATTACGAGGACTGCTTTCTTCCATCTGCAAAATATCGCAAATATTCATCCTATCCTATCTATAGCTGATGCTGAGACTCTGATTCATGCTTTTATCTCTTCCAGATTGGACTATTTTCAATGTTCTGCTTTCTGTTTTACCACAGTCCAACATTAGGGGTCTTCAGCTGGTTCAAAATGCTGCTGCCAGATTTCTGACACGAAGCAGAAGGTTTGACCACATTACACTGGTTTTGGCATCCCTTCATTGGCTTCTGGTCTCTTTAAGATCGGACTTTAAGGTGTTGTTATTGGACTACAAAATTGTTCACAGATTGACACCTCCTTATCTGGCCGACTCGATTGAGCCCTATATACCAGCTCGGGCCCTGCGTTCACAGGGTGCAGGTCTGCTGTGTCCCGAGGGTGAAAAAAAGTCAGTGGGTTACAGAGCATTTTCTCACCGTGCCCCAGCTCTGTGGAAAGATCTGCCCTTGCAGATCCATCAACTGGACTTTGTGGAGACTTTTAAGTCTAGACTGAAGACACATGTTTTCCCTTGTTTTATCACTAGTATTTTATGTTATTGCGTGTCCTTTTTATTGTCTTTATAATCTTTTAATTAATTTTGTTCTGCTTTTTTAAATGATGTTTGTGAAGCACCTTGAGGCAACCTCCTCGCAATTTGGCGCAATAAAAATTAATACATTTGAATTTTAGAAGGTTTCTGGCTCAAGACCACCCCGCTCATCCTCTATGTAATATGCAGTTGCATCAGGAAGGGTATCTGGCATAAAATGTGTGCCAAATCAACATGCTGATTCATCTGATTCATCTGGGATCTGCTGTGGTGACCCCAAGTCACCACAGCAGGAATCTAACAATAAGTTTTTTGTCAGCGGTTTCAAACTGGCCCTTCTACACGTGTCCACAAAAACACGATTGCTCTTCTAAGTTCCAGTGCTTGAATGAATATTGGCAGTGGCTGAGCCCAGAGTCTCTGCCTCTCACTGTTTTGGTCACTCAGTGTCCACTCAACCCAGTCTCACAACAGTTTGTGGTGGCATTATGAAAAGTACATTAATCTATGGGTTCCTGACAGGGGAATGAAAATGGGGTGATTTTTGTGACAGGGCATAAATTCATTTTGTGATGGGGCAGGAAATGTGGAGTGACGGGAAGGTCTGAGGGGATTAGGGTTGGGGGAGGGGAGACACGATATGGTTATGGTTAGAGTTAGGAGAAGGGAAGGATTCTAAATATCAAAATAAGCGCCCAGCCACCCTGCGGAGGAAACTCATCTCGGCCCCTTGTACTCGCGATCTCGTTCTTTCGGTCATGAGCCAAAATTCATGACCATAGGTGAGGGTCAAAACATAGATCGATCGGTAAATCGAGAGCTTTGCCTCCCTGCTCAGCTCATTCTTCACCACGATGGTCCAATACAGTGACCACATCACTGCAGACGCTGCACCAATCTGTCTGTCGATCTCACACTCCATCCGTCCCTCACTCGTGAACAAGACCCCGAGATACTTAAACTCCTTCACTTGAGGCAAGGACACCCAACTGACCTGAAGAGGGAAGGCACCTTTTTCTGGTCGAGAACCATGGCCTCTGTGCTGATTTTCATCCCGGATGCTTCACACTCGGCTGCAAATCGCCACAGTGCACGCTGAAGGTCCTGATTTGACAAAGCCAACAGAACCACATCGTCTGCAAACAGCAGAGATGAGATTCTGTGGTTCCCAAAACCGGACCCCCTCTACACCCTGGCTGCGCCTAGAAATTCTGTCCATAAAGGTAATGAACAGAACCGGTGACAAAGGGCAGCCCTGGTGGAGGCCAACGTGCACTGGAAACAGGTTTGACAATGCGAACCAAGCTCCTGCTGTGGTCGTACAGAGACCGGATAGCCCTAAGCAAAGGACTCCGGACCCCGTACTCCCAGAGCACCCCCAACAGGGTGCCCCGAGGGACACGGACCAAGGCCTTCTCCAGATCCACAAAGCACATGTGGACTGGTTGGGCGAACGCCGATGAACCCTTGAGCACCCAATGCAGGGTGTAGAGCTAGTCCAGTGTGCTGCGACCAGGACGAAAACCACACTGCTCCTCCTGAATCCGAGGTTCAACTATTGGTCAAATTCTCCTCTCCAGTATTCTGGAATAGACCTTACCGGGGAGGAGTGTGATCCCCCTATAGTTGGAACACACCCTCAGGTCCCCCTTCTTAAACAGACGGACCACCACCCCAGTCTGCCAATCCAGAGGCACTTCCCCCGAGTGCCACGCAGTGTTGTAGAGGCGTGTCAACCAAGACAGTCCCACAACATCCAGAGACTTAAGGTACTCAGGATGGATTTCATCCACCCCAGGAGCTTTGCCACCAAGGAGCTTTGTGACGACCTCGCTGACTTCGGCCTGGGTGATGGATGAGTTCGTCTCTGAGTCCCCAGTCTCTGCTTCCTCTTCGGAAGACATGACGATGGGATTGAGGAGATCCTCGAATTTTTCTTTCCACCGCCCGACAACATCCCTAGTCAGGGTCAACAGCTCCCCACCCGCACTGTTGACATTGTTGGTGGAGAGCTGCTTCCGAATCCGGAGGCATCGGACAGTTTGCCAGAATTTCTTCAAGGCTGACCGATAGTCCTCCTCCATGGCCTCCCGAACTCCTCCCAGGCCTGAGTTTTTGCCTCTGCGACTGCAGCATGCTTGGCCTGCTGGTACCTGTCAGCTGCCTCCGGGGTCCCACTTGCCAACAAAGACAAGTAGGACTCCTTCAGCTTGATGGCATCCCTTACCTCCGGCGTCCACCACCGGGTTCGGGGATTGCCGTAGCGACAGGCACCAGAGACCTTGCAACGACAGCTATGAGCGGCCGCATCGACAATGGTGTTGGAGAACATATGGTCCACTCAGACTCCATGTCTCCAACTTCCCCCGGGATCTGGGAGAAGCTCTCCCGGAGGTGGGAGTTGAAGACCTCGCTGACTCAGGGTTCCGCCAGTCATTCCCAGCAGACCCTCACGATACATTTGGGCCTTGCAGGTCTGACCAGCTTCCTCCCCACACAGCAGATCCAACTCACCACCAGGTGGTGATTGGTTGATAGCTCAGTGCTCAGTCCCTCTCTTCACCCGAGTGTCCAAGACACTTGGCCGAAGGTCAGATGATACAACTACAAAGTCAATCATCGATCTCCGGCTCAGGGTGTCCTGCTGCCACGTGCACTTATGGGCACGCTTGTGCTCAAACATACTGTTCGTGATGGACAAACTGTGACTAGCACAGAAGTCCAACAACTGAACACCACTTGGGTTCAGATCGGGGAGGACATGCTTCCCAATCACTCCCTTTCAGGTCTCACTATGGCCGCCACATGGGCATTGAAATCCCCCAGGAGAACAATGGAGTCCCCAGTCGGACCACTATCTAGTATCCCTCCGAGGGACTCCAAGAAGGTCGGGTACTCTGCAGTGCCGCTCGGCCCATAGGCTGAGACAACAGTGAGAGACCTGTCCCTGACCAAAGGCGTAGGTGAGCCTGACTATCTCTAGTCAGTATCTCTCAACCTCCCGCACAAGCTCAGGCTCCTTCCCCCCCAGTGAGGTGACATTCCACATCCCAACAGCCAGGGGCTGTGAGCGCGGACTGGGCCGCTGGGCCACCCCCCCTCGAATGCCACCCAATCCTCTCTGCACCTGACCCCCATGGCCCCCGCTGCAGGTGGTGAACCCACAGGAAAGTGGGCCCATGTCGCTCTTTCGGGCTAAGCCCGGCCGGGCCCGGTGAGCTAAGGCCCGACCACCAGGCACTCGTGCGTGAGCACCAACCCCAGGCCTGGCTCCAGGGTGGGGCCCCGGCTCCGCCATACCGGGCGACATCTCGGTCCTTGATTTTGTACTCATCATGGGAGCTTCTGAACTGCCCTTAGTCTGACCCGTCACATAGGACCTGTTTGCCTTAGGAGATCCTACCAGGGGCACAAAGCCCCTGACAACATAGCTCCTAGGATCATCCGAGTACGCAAACTCCCCCACCATGATAAGGTGGCAGTTCGAGGGGGAGACACGGCTCCACACCTTGGAAATTCCTACAGCTAGCCAGGCCCCTGTAGTCGGTGCAGACCAAGGTAGCTTAGCCACCGTTAGTTCCCCTCCAGCAGATCCCGAGCAGCTGGGAAAGCAGGCCGACTCCTTGAATTACTGGCTGTCTGAGTGGTGTCCAAAAAATGAGGTGGGCTTCATAGATAATTGGCAAAGCTTCTGGAGAAAACCTGGTCTTGTTAGGAGAGACGGCATCCATCCCACTTTGGATGGAGCAGCTCTCATTTCTAGAAATCTGGCCAATTTTATTAAATCCTTTGATCACCATATTGATTTATTCTGCCTTACAGAAACCTGGTAACAGCAGGATGAATATGTTAGTTTAAATGAGTCAACAC
The DNA here is from genome assembly GCF_902500255.1 of Thalassophryne amazonica. NCBI lineage: Eukaryota > Metazoa > Chordata > Actinopteri > Batrachoidiformes > Batrachoididae > Thalassophryne > Thalassophryne amazonica. Next base: position 15,387,837 of record NC_047104.1, read on the forward strand.
CCCGAGTCACACTAACTGCCAGAACGCTCGTAGCACAGGCCGAGGCGGAGGATTAGCAGCAATCTTCCACTCCAGCTTATTAATTAAGCAAAAACCCAGACAGAGCTTTAATTCATTTGAAAGCTTGACTCTTAGTCTTGTCCATCCAAATTGGAAGTCCCAAAAACCAGTTTTATTTGTTGTTATCTATCGTCCACCTGGTCATTACTGTGAGTTTCTCTGTGAATTTTCGGACCTTTTGTCTGACTTAGTGCTTAGCTCAGATAAGATAATTATAGTGGGCGATTTTAACATCCACACAGATGCTGAGAATGACACTCTCAAAACTGCATTTAATCTATTGTTAGACTCGATTGGCTTTGCTCAAAATGTAAATGAGTCCACCCACCACTTTAATCATACCTTAGATCTTGTTCTGACTTATGGTATGGAAATTGAAGACTTAACGGTATTCCCTGAAAACCCCCTTCTGCCTGATCATTTCTTAATAACATTTACATTTACTCTGATGGACTACCCAGCAGTGGGGAATAAGTTTCATTACAGTAGAAGTCTTTCAGAAAGTGCTGTAACTAGGTTTAAGGATATGATTCCTTCTTTATGTTCTCCAATGCCATATACCAACACAGGGCAGAGTAGCTACCTAAACTCTGTGAGTGAGATAGATTATCTCATCAATAGTTTTACATCCTCATTGAGGACAACTTTGGATGCTGTAGCTCCTCTGAAAAAGAGAGCCTTAAATCAGAAATGCCTGACTCCGTGGTATAACTCACAAACGCGCAGCTTAAAGCAGAAGTACATTGGAGAGGAAATGGCATCTCACTAATTTAGAAGATCTTCACTTAGCCTGGAAAAAGAGTCTATTGCTCTATAAAAAAGCCCTCCATAAAGCTAGGACATTTTACTACTCATCACTTATTTAAGAAAATAAGAACAACCCCAGGTTTCTTTTCAGCACTGTAGCTGAGAAAGAGTCAGAGCTCTATTGAGCCAAGTATTCCTTTAACTTTAACTAGTAATGACTTCATGACTTTCTTTGCTAATAAAATTTTAACTATTAGAGAAAAAATTACTCATAACCATCCCAAAGACATATCGTTATCTTTGGCTGCTTTCAGTGATGCCAGTATTTGGTTAGACTCTTTCTCTCTGATTGTTCTGTCTGAGTTATTTTCATTAGTTACTTCCTCCAAACCATCAACATGTCTATTAGACCCTATTCCTACCAGGCTGCTCAAGGAAGCCCTACCATTAATTAATGCTTCGATCTTAAATATGATCAATCTATCTTTATTAGTTGGCTATGTACCACAGACTTTTAAGGTGGCAGTAATTAAACCATTACTTAAAAAGCCATCACTTGACCCAGCTATCTTAGCTAATTATAAAGTAAAGTAAAAAAGTAGAAAAGGGGGATAATAGTAGTCTGGCATTCAGTCAGTGAGTTCGTCAATTTTGTGGAACAAACAGGTGTGAATCAATGTCCCCTATTTAAGGATGAAGCCAGCACCTGTTGAACATGCTTTTCTCTTTGAAAGCCTGAGGAAAATGGGACGTTCAAGACATTGTTCAGAAGAACAGCGTAGTTTGATTAAAAAGTGACTGGAGTGGGGAAAACCTATACGCAGGTGCAAAAAATTATAGGCTGTTCATCTACAATGATCTCCAATGCTTTAAAATGGACAAAAACCAGAGACACGTGGAAGAAAATGGAAAACAACCATCAAAATGGATAGAAGAATAACCAGAATGGCAAAGGCTCACCAATTGATCAGCTCCAGGATGATCAAAGACAGACTGGAGTTACCTGTAAGTGCTGTGACAGTTAGAAGACGCCTGTGTGAAGCTAATTTATTTGCAAGAATCCCCTACAAAGTCCCTCTGTTAAATAAAAGATGTGCAGAAGAGGTTACAATTTGCCAAATAACACATCAACTGGCCTAAAGAGAATTGGAGGAATATTTTGTGGACTGATGAGAGTAAAATTGTTCTTTTTGGGTCCAAGGGCCGCAGACAGTTTGTGAGACAACCCCCAAACTCTGAATTCAAGCCACAGTTCACAGTGAAGACAGTGAAGCATGGTGGTGCAAGCATCATGATATGGGCATGTTTCTCCTACTATGGTGTTGGGCCTATATATCGCATACCAGGTATCATGGATCAGTTTGCATAAGTCAAAATACTTGAAGAGGTCATGTTGCCTTATGCTGAAGAGGACATGCCCTTGAAATGGGTGTTTCAACAAGACAATGACCCCAAGCACACTAGTAAATGGGCAAAATCTTGGTTCCAAACCAACAAAATTAATGCCTCACAGATGTGAAGAAATCATGAAAAACTGTGTTATACAACTAAATACTAGTTTAGTGATTCACAGGATTGCTGGAGAAGCAGTTTGAACATAATAGTTTTGAGTTTGTAGCGTCAACAGAAGATGCTACTATTATTGTGAACACCTCCTTTTCTACTTTTTTTTTTTTTTACTAATAGCCCAATTTCATAGCCTTAAGAGTGTGCATATCATGAATGATTGGTCTTGTTGGATTTGTGAGAATCTACTGAATCTACTGGTACCTTGTTTCCCATGTAACAATAAGAAATATACTCAAAACCTGGATTAATTTTTTTAGTCACATAGCACTACTATTATTCTGAACACTACTGTATTAATGATATATGTTTGATTTCTAAGTCCCTGAGTTGTATTTTATTTGCTGATGATATGACTGTGTTCTGTAGTGGGGATCATTTGGGACAGCTTTTGGAAACGGTGGAGATGGAATTGCAGAAATTTAAACAATGGTTTGATTTAAACAAAATTATCACTTCATCTTGTTAAAACAAAGTGTATTATATTTGAAAATAAGCCCAGGAATTTAAGTAGAAATTTCTTATTACATGATGCTGAAATTGAAACTGTAACTGAAAGAAAATTTGTTGGAGTTATCATTGATTATAAATTAAGCTGGAAAACACATAAATTATGTTAAATCCAAAATGTCAAAAGTCATTGCAATTCTGTATAAAGCCCAAGCTTTCCTCCCTCAATATTCTCTAATAATCACTTTACAATATTCATTAACAGCTCCATATATGATGTTGTACTGAGGTTTGGGGAAACATAAAACAAACACTAATTCAACATTTTTATTGCAAAAGAAAACCATAAGAATTATCAGTATTAAACCTTACTGTGAGCCAACAAACCCAATATTTATTTGTTTAAATATTCTGAAATTCAAGGACTTGGTTGATTATATTACAATACACACCATGTAAAAAGCAAAAAACAAACAAACAAAAAAAAAACTTGGACCCCAGCATGTCCAAAATTTGTTTAAAATGAAGGACTCCATTTATAAGTTGAGAGGAACATTATTATTTGATAAATTAATGACTCAAACTATTGTAAAAAGTCATTGTGTTTCTGTAAAAGTGTTCAAAATTTGGAAGGTCTGTCCTGAACATATTAAATTATGCAGCACTCAAGTCAGCTTTAAAAGACTTTTTAAAAACAATATACGAGGTCTATTAGAAAAGTATCCAACCTTATTATTTTTTTCAGAAACCATATGGATTTGAATCACGTGTGATTGCATCAGACAAGCTTGAACCCTCGTTCGCATGTGTGAGTTTTCCAACGCCTGTCGGTTGCGTCATTCGCCTGTGAGCAGGCTTTGAGTGAGGAGTGGTCCACCCCCTCGGCGGATTTTCATTGTCAGGAAATGGCGGAATGATTTGGGCTTTTTTTCCATCAGAATTTTTTCAGAAACTGTTAGAGACTGGCAGCTGGAAACCATTAGAAAAATTTATCTGACTTTCTGTGAAAATTTTATGGGCTTCACAGAGAATAAGGACTGTTACTACAGCTTTAAGGACGGCTTTAAGGGTGCTTGGCGCGCTGCGCTCTGTGCCGCCATCGAGAGCCACAAATCACCGGATCATTTCTAAACGGATGGCTCTGTGGATCCGAGACCGTCGTGTGCACTTTCCCTGCTGGACATCAGCCATTTTCCGGCAGATTTCACTTTTAACAAGAAATTTTGTCATGGAAAGCCGAGCGGAGGCTTCGCGCGTCACGACCGATTTGCTGATGGAGCGAGACAAAGGAACACCTCCGTTTTGGTCTCACAGGACAGCTTTGAGATGGCGTTCAGACAGCTGTCGGTGGTTTTTCCATCGAGTGATTATCCGAGAAATTGTGGATGTGCCTGGACATGCCAGAACGTGTCCCGTGAGGCTTCATCACGGCGTTGCTTTGCGCCATGCGCATGGAGGGTGCCTGGGAGTATGCCCACCCAGTCTACATGTGTTTTGTGGACTTGGAGAAGGCATACGAGGGCTGTCAATAAAGTATAGGTCCTTTTTATTTTTTTCAAAAACTATATGGATTTCATTCATATGTTTTTACGTCAGACATGCTTGAACCCTCGCGCGAATGCGTGAGTTTTTCCACGCCTGTCGGTGACGTCATTCGCCTGTGAGCACTCCTTGTGGGAGGAGTCGTCCAGCCCCTTGTCGGAATTCCTTTGTCTGAGAAGCTGCTGAGAGACTGGCGCTTTGTTTGATCAAAATTTTTTCTAAACCTGTGAGGCACATTGAAGTGGACACGGTTCGAAAAATTAAGCTGGTTTTCGGTGAAAATTTTAACGGCTGATGAGAGATTTTGAGGTGATACTGTCGCTTTAAGGACTTCCCACAGAGCTGGACGTCGCAAAGCGCTCCCAGGTGCCGTCGTCAGCCTGTTTCAAGCTGAAAACCTCCACATTTCAGGCTCTATTGATCCAGGACGTCGTGAGAGAACAGAGAAGTTTCAGAAGAAGTCGTTTTCAGCATTTTATCCGGATATTCCACTGTTAAAGGAGATTTTTTTTAATGAAAGACGTGCGGACGGGTCCGTGCGTCGGGACGCGGCACAGGAAAAACACCTCCGTGTTGATAACCATTTGTAAAATCCAGGCAGCTTTTGATGGCTTTCAGTGGAGTATCTGAGAAATTGTTTAACAGCTGGGCATGTTCCAACTTGTCCTTAAGGCTTCCAACAGAGGTATTTTTCCTGTGGCGGAGCATCACGGCGGCGCAGACGCTGCAATCCGTCCGCACGTCTTTCATTAGTCTTTCATTTTCATCATGCGCGACGTCCCGCTCCGTGGCAAGTCCTTAAAGCGACAGTATCACCTCAAAATCTCTCATCAGCCGTTAAAATTTTCACCAAAAACCATCTTAATTTTTCGACCCGTGTCCACTTCGATGTGCCTCACAGGTTTAGAAAAAATTTTGATCAAACAAAACGCCAGTCTCTCAGCAACTTCTCAGACAAAGGAATTCCGACGAGGGGCTGGACGAATCCTCCCACAAGGAGTGCTCACAGGCGAATGACGTCACCGACAGGCATGGAAAAACTCACGCATGCGCACAAGGGTTCAAGCATGTCTGACGTAAAAACATATGAATGAAATGCATATAGTTTTTGAAAAAAATAAAATGGACGGTTACTTTATTGACAGACCTCGTATGATCGGGTACCCCAGAAGATACTGGGGGAGGTGCTGCAGGAGTATGGAGTGAGGGGGTCCCTTCCCAGGGCCATCCAGTCACTGTACTCACAAAGTGAGAGCTGTGTTCTGGTGCTCGGCAGTAAGTCTGACTCGTTTCTGGTGGAGGTTAGCCTCCACCAGGGTTGTGCCTTGTCACCAATCCTGTTTGTGATATTCATGGACAGGATATTGAGGCATAGTTGGGGGGATGAGGATTTCCGGTTTGGTGGGCTCAGGGTCTCATCACTGCTTTTTGCAGATGATGTGGTCCTGTTGGCTTCATTGGCCGGTGACCTCCAACACTCACTGGATTGGTTCACAGCCAAGTGTAAAGCAGCTGGGATGAGGATCAGTACCTCTAAATTTGAGGCCATGGTTCTCAGCAGGAAACCGATGGATTGCCTACTCCGGGTAGGGAATGCGGCCTTGCCCCAAGTGAAGGAGTTCAAGTACCTCAGGGTCTTGTTCATGAGTGAGAGGACCATGGAGTGTGAGATTGGCCAGAGAATTGGTGCAGCAGGGGCGGTATTGCATTCACTCTACCGTACTGTTGTGACAAAAACGGAGCTGACCCAAAAGGCGAAGCTCTCGATCTACTAGTCAATCTTCGTTCCTACTCTCACCTATGGTCATGAGTGTTGGGTCATGTCCGAAACAACTAGATCGTGGGTACAAGCGGTCGAAATGGGCTTCCTAAGGAGGGTGGCTGTTGTCTCCCTTAGAGATAGGGTGAGAGGTTTGGTCATCCGTGGGGAGCTCAGAGTACAGTTGCTGCTCCTTTGCATTGAAAGGAGCCAGCTGAGGTGGTTTGGGAATCTGGTAAGGATGCCCCCTGTGCTCCTCCCAAGGGAGGTGTTCCAGGCACGTCCATCTAGGAGGAGACCCTGGGGAAGACCCAGGACTAGGTGGAGAGAGTATATCTCCACACTGGCCTGGGAACACCTCGGGATCCCCCAGTCAGAAGTGGTCAATGTGGCATGGGAAAGGGAAGTCTGGGGTCCCCTGCTGGAGCTGTTGCCCCCGCGACCTGAACCTGGAAAAGTGGTTGAAGATGAGTGATGAGTGAGTGGAGTGCATGGTGGTCTTGCAGGAGTATGTGATGGAGAAGCTGACTCAGGTATTGGCCTGCACACAGTCTGCGAGGAAACAAGTCTCAGTCAGTCTTGAAATTCAGCATGATAGTATTTCTATAATGCAGAAAGGATTCCAGATCAGACTGACCAGAGCCAATAAACTAGAACTGAAAAGATGCAGATTGAGTCAGAAAAGGAAACATGATGGAAAACAGCCTGCATCAGTGGACTCCAGAAAATGAGTGGGGAAGAACAAGACAGAGCCAGAGGTTAGAGATGGAGGCAGTGAAAGTAATGTGAAAAGCAGACAGAAATAGCTCACCATCAATTAAGATAAGCATGCCGAGCGCTCCCTAAGGCAGGTGAATGCTCGTTCTGAGGTTCAGCATGTGTGCAGCCTGGGAAGCTCCTGTCACAGTGCCCCCCTTTCATCTCTCCAAAATCTGTTGCATAAATACAGGATTTAGCACACTGCCCACAAGCCTCATGTTATGTCTGCAAAATTTCAATGTCTTTCAGTTGCGAAAATCCCTGCTCAGTCACTCAAATTAAGTGTTTATCTTGTTAGTGCACAATGGAGCAAAGGATGGCAGGTACTTAAAAGGAGCCCATTCTGCTTACTGGACCTCCAGAGTCCACAAGTGTTTGCAGATCTCATCAGTTATTACTCGCACAGTAATCAGCAATGCATGCCATGTCTGCAATTTTCTCTGTACCTTCTACCTAAATAACAATTCAAGAAGAGCCCATTATGTTTCAAACATTTATTAACCAGGCCCACAACTGTCCTCCTGGAGTTTTATTTTTTAAATAGGCTGAAAGTAATCACTGTGTCACATGTGACCCCTGAACAGATTGCAAGAGTGTGCTCTTGTCCCTGATTATTCCAATATAGCCCACGTCCCAGACAGGATTCCCATTTTGGGCAAGATACAACTTTGTTGACGCAACAGTGCGCACACAGCTCCATCCAGGCTTAAAACCTATTTTACTCTGTTTTGTTTCTATTTTATGGATGCTTGTTGGGTTGGTTGGGTTGGTTGTGTGTCCATGAAGGTCAAGTTTGGGAACATCCTCAATTTCCAAGGATTCCCTGAAGGGATCTCATACCATTGACATCCATTCATCATCTCAGGCTATTGGCTAGTATTCTTTTAACCTTATTTTAGATTATGCACATTTCACGATAAATGATAAACACATCAATTCTAGCTTCTGTGCATAGCACGGACATTCATCGTCTCAAGAAACACAGATGAATCTATTTATTGGTCAACATACCTGTCCTGAGCACTCTTGCCAGTGAAAGTCTGTAGTTATATACCCTTGGCCTGCTGGACAGGTTCGTGCAAGGAAAGGACCTCATCAGGTTTCTCCAAAGACAAAAGGACTCATCACCAAGAAACATGTAAGGTCCAAGCAGTGTTTGTCTACAGGTGTGTCATCCTGCAAGGCCTGGCCATAGATGCTGTTTATGAGAGTCCTACATTGCTGCAGCAACTACCAACACCAATGACATAAATGCAGAACTCTGCATCCACAACTGCCAAGCTTTGCTCTAGATTTGGACCTGCACATGCTCTCCATCCACCATTGCGGAAGTTTCAGCTATAATAAAACTCCTCCATGATGGCTTACCAGTGGTCTGTGCATGGAGCTGGCATGTAGTCACCCAGCAAGACATTACAGATGGTCCAGGAAACCTCTGGCACTGTACCAGAGATGGTATCACACCCCACACATTAGCTGAAGGCAATGCTGTGGTAAGGCACCTGGGTACTGAAAACTCAAATTATTGTTTCAGCAGGATCATGCCATAGCCTATAGGCATGCACTGACATGTCTGTTACAGTAGCCTAAATTAAGACTTCTCAGAAAAAATAAGGGAAACAAATCAATTGTTTCCATAGCATACGTCACACATTTTGTATTTTTTTTTCTTTTACTAATTTGAGAGGTCCTGCAACTTATAGTCTGTGTGACTTATACTGAAAAACCACAATTACATAGTGACAGTGGGAAAGAGCAACACAACATTAAACTGCCTTTTTTTTAAATAAATGAGAGAGAGAGAGAGAGAGAGAGAGAGAGAGAGAGAGAGAGAGAGAGAGAGAGAGAGAGAGAGAGAGAGAAAGATTGTAACAGGGCTCAATTACTTTCACCCTGCATTTAAAACAGTGTCTGGCCACACTTAAAGCATTACATGAGCAATTCTACTACTTTGAGTTTTTTCTCATATCTTTGGCTATCACCACGCTACAGATACAAAATTCAATGAGCTTTCATGCTTATTTCAAGCAAATATTAATAAAGATCTTTACCAAACAACAAAATGTACTGACGAAAGTCTCCAACTCTTGTGGTTCCGCCCCAGCAGCTGTTTGGGTGTGATCTGTGATCTCTTTTTGTTATATTTTTTGGAGTTGTCATTTTGATTTCTGTCCTGTAGGTTTGATGTTTTTTGTTCCATGTCGTGGGTGTGTGTGTGTTGGCTCCATGCCTTTGTTTAGTGAGAGCGTTCCCCCTCATACATTGTATATGTGTTCCCACTCAGTGTTGTGTGTGTGTGCGTGCTCCCCCCCACCTGTGTTCTGCCCATGCAGTGCTGCCACTGGTCCACGATCTCGCCTCTGTCCTGGTTTTCTTATGCGCACTTATTATTTACCCTCATGCATTTAGGCACTTGCCTTTTTTTCTGCTGGTTGCCAGCTCTTTGGTTGCCAGCTCTTTGGTTGCCAGCTCTTTGTCTCTCTGTCGCAAACGTGCTCTCTCATTCTACTCTCTCTTGCTTCCACGGTGGTCTCCATGAGTATGCTCCAAGTTTCAGTGTCTCATTTGATTAACCCTGTGTCTTGTTGGGAGTTGGGAGGTGATGGTCTAGTGCATACCTGGCATTCTATGGGCCGTATCCGGCCCTTTGGCTGACTTGGACCGGCTCACAAATACAGTAGTGTTCAGAATATTAGTAGTGCTATGTGACTAAAAAGATTAATCCAGGTTTTGAGTATATTTCTTATTGTTACATGGGAAACAAGGTACCAGTAGATTCAGTAGATTCTCACAAATCCAACAAGACCAAGCATTCATGATATGCACACTCTTAAGGCTATGAAATTGGGCTATTAGTAAAAAAAGTAGAAAAGGGGGTGTTCACAATAATAGTAGTGTGGCATTCAGTCAGTGAGTTCGTCAATTTTGTGGAACAAACAGGTGTGAATCAGGTGTCCCCTATTTAAGGATGAAACCAGCACCTGTTGAACATGCTTTTCTCTTTGAAAGCCTGAGGAAAATGGGACATTCAAGACATTGTTCAGAAGAACAGGGTAGTTTGATTAAAACGTTGATTGGATAGGGTAAAACCTATATGCAGTTGCAAAAAATTATAGGCTGTTCATCTACAATAATCTCCAATGCTTTAAAATGGACAAAAAAAAAAAAAAAAAACAGAGATGCGTGGATGAAAATGGAAAACAACCATCAAAATGGATAGAAGAATAGCCAGAATGGCAAAGGCTCACCCATTGATCAGCTCCAGGATGATCAAAGACAGTCTGAAGTTACCTGTAAGTGCTGTGACAGCTGATTTTTCACTCGTGCAAGAATTTTTTCAGCTTAATCCTGCATCCTGCATCGTGCAGTCTACATAGAGTAACGAGCTGCGTTTAACATCTCACAGCCACCTCCCGATCAGGAATCGTATGGTCGGATGAAAATCAAACCTGTTTGATATTTTGGTCGGCCGTCGTGGCTCGTGAGGGTTCCGCGCTGATGAAGCAGCGCTACAAGCGTCTACGCGCTGATTACCTCGCGCACTGTCCATGAGCAAACACCAGAGAGAGCAAACAATGATCTCATGTAAAGTCTTGTTTTTTTGTTTGTTTTTTTTTTGCGTTCCCTCGCAATAACCTAATATCATATTAAAGTTCATGCCTATCAGCACGCACAGTGAATGGAATCAGGTGGGGGAGACTGAACATATATGCGCGCACACACACACACACACACACACAGCAGATAACAACAAGATTTACGACAGATGAGAGAGCAACTTGTTACACCTTGCACAGCTGTAAGACTCCGTATGAAATATAGTTGAATGTTGTTTTTTTTACCATCCTCTGTTGCCGTCTGCTGTGTGTGCACGTGCGCACATATACGTTCAGTCTCCCCACCTGATTTCACTCACTGTGCCAGCTGATAGGCATGAAAAAACATTTTTTTTTAAAGAAATAAAGCTTCCAACGTGTGGTTTTTGAACGTACAATGTGAGCAGTCAGATCGCATCAGAGCATCGGGCCGTACAGTGTGAGAACATGAATCGTGCGCTCTGAACTTTTAACCCCTGCGGTTTTGTCGCACAGTTTGAGCTGGAGACAAGTACAACGACTGAAAATATCGTACAGTGTATGCCCAGCCTTAGAAGATGCCTGTGTGAAGCTAATTTATTTGCAAGAATCCCCCACAAAGTACCTCTGTTAAATAAAAGACGTGCAGAAGAGGTTACAATTTGCCAAAGAACACATCAACTGGCCTAAAGACAAATGGAGGAATATTTTGTGGACTGATGAGAGTAAAAGGGCCAAGGGCCGCAGACAGTTTGTGACATGACCCCCAAACTCTGAATTCAAGCCACAGTTCACAGTGAAGACAGTGAAGCATGGTGGTGCAACCATCATGATATGGGCATGTTTCTCCTACTATGGTGTTGGGCCTATATATCGCATACCAGGTATCATTTGGATATGTCAGAATACTTGAAGAGGTCATGTTGCCTTATGCTGAAGAAGACATGCTCTTGAAATGGGTGTTTCAACAAGACAATGACCCCAAGCACACTATTAAATAAGCAAAATCATGGTTCCAAACCAACAAAATTAATGCCTCGCAGATGTGAAGAAATCATGAAAAATTGTGGTTATACAACTAAATACTAGTTTAGTGATTCACAGGATTGTTAAAAAAGCAGTTTGAACATAATAGTTTTGAGTTTGTAGCGTCAACAGAAGATGCTACTATTATTGTGAACACTTTTCTACTTTTTTTTTTTTTTTTTTTTTACTAATAGCCCAATTTCATTGCCTTAAGAGTGTGCATATCATGAATGCTTGGTCTTGTTGGATTTGTGAGAATCTACTGAATCCACTGGTACCTTGTTTCCCATGTAACAATAAGAAATATACTCAAAACCTGGATTAATCTTTTTAGTCACATAGCACTAGTATTATCCTGAACACTACTGTACCTGGAAATTAAAGAATATAATCAGGGTTCTACCCAGATAATGGAACAATGGTGCCACGCCATTATACTGGCATCTAGCGCCACTATAGTGTGTTGTCATCTCATAATGTTTTAGCAGGAGACTTGGTGGGAATCTATCAGCGTGCAAACTCACTTTTACACAAAATTTCACATAAACAAACTTCAGCTCTTTATGTTATCCTGTTTACATCCAGATGACACAAACCATGACAAAATGCAAGCGTTACAAGAAGCCAGATGATCAGAGGACGATCTCTGCATTTTTTGTGTCATCTTGGCGGGACCACATTCCATGCAAGGCGCAGCAATTGCCGGGCAATCTGGGGAGGAGGCACACTGGGCTGAGCGTCATGGAGGCAGGTGCATAGCCGACTCGATCAACGCTGTCTGCTGTGGGATCGATCAGATCAGAGGCTGAGAACGATGCTGCAGCCTCTGTGACAGTGAACAGGGAAGCTTTTATGAAGAAAACAGCAGAACGGAATTTGGAATTATTCATTTACGGAGACACACTTTGAGATTTTAGGGCTGTATAGCGGCGTGCATTATTTCCATTCTTCTATGTTTTAAAGGACATGTCGCACTGAAATCAGAACATTTCCGAGTGTTTCCGACAGAGCTTCTTCGAGGAAAACATCTCAGCGTGCACTTGAAAGAAATGCTGCTAACGTTAAAAACGGAACCACTGATTAATTACAAAGTTTACATAAATGCGATGTTGTGTTATGATGACTCTTTTTTTAAGTGATAGCTGTTCATTTTGATGGAGTCACAGAAAAAGGAGCTACTTTCCATTGTGCAAAAACTTAGTGCACGCACACTGCGCAAATGCAGTGCATGCTGCTCCGTTACAGAACAGTCTAACGTCAAGACAGACACTCAAAGTAAAATAAAAATAAACACAACCAGCTCGACTGAGAAGATGAAAAAAAAACCTGAACAGTCATCCACTTGTGATTTCCAAAGTCCGCTCCTCCAAAAAAAAACAAAAAAAAAAAAACAGTGTAAAGCACGCATTCCACGTGCATGCTCCCGGTGGGGCTAAAATCGTGTCCAGCAGAATCACCACATGTTAGAATCCAAAATCAAAGCAGTATTTGTTTCACTGTCTGTCAGCTATTATGATGTTTCTGCTTTTCCTAAAATGTGCATCACATGCTGAGGAATGCTGACAAATACAGAGTAAAATGCAGAGTAATAAGACTTTTTTCCAGAGATGGACCTGCTGACTCTGGGAGGAAAGCTGGACATTCTTTTTATATTTTTATTTTATTTTTTGACAATATAGAGAAGTGTGTCAAAGTCTGAATCACAAGGACAAGGTGAGATTTTAACAGTGAAGGCCCCCAGCCTGGTGATATTATGACTTGGGAATTTAAAGTTTTCAAATTGAAAATTATGCAGGGAAATGTGTAAAAAAGTCTGGTATCTCCCACATTATAAATTGTGTTTCTGTATATTCTTTTTTCTTTCAAATATGTTTTCTGCACATTCGGAACATACAGTGTCAATGAAACACAAACAATTTAGTTAAATTTAACCAATCAACAATTCAGCACAGAATCAGACCAGAAACAGTACTAAAAGATTTTTGTCTTAGGGCTTCAGGACACAAGGTTGGACAGGACCCTGAGTGGAAGTGTTGCGCGCAGTGATAGTTCCCAACAGCACCGCTATACTAAAAATTTCTAATCAGAACATTGAACAGTTTGTCAAAACAATACTATTTACTGCTTTTATATAGGATTAAAATTATTATTGTGCAGACTTGAGTTTAGCCTTTTGGCCTGGCCCTCCACAATATTTTCTGTTTCTCATTTGTTCAAACACCGGCCTGACCAGAAAATCATTAAGGGCCCTTGGGCAAGGTCCTTAATCCCGGAGTTGCTCCCAGTATGTAGTGAGGGCCTTGCATGGCAGCACCCTGACATTGGTGTATGTTTATTTGAATAGGTGAATGCAAGGCATAATTGTAAAGAACCAAATTGTGTACCCTGTCTCACGCCCTGACTGCTGGGATAGGCTCCAGCTCCCACTGCCCCCCCATGACCCTTAATTAAAGTACAAAATGAATGAATGAATAAAAACATATTAAACCCACTTGGTGCAATTTAAAAAAAGACCACAGCCAGCTGCCTCAATCAGTAAAGCCCAGGCTCACGTTTTTTTTTTTTTTTTTTTGTGCTCCCTTCACGAAATGAGTCAAATTTTTGTGACAGGGGGTTTTTTTTAACTCACTATTACTAACCCTGCTCCTACCCCCAACCCTAACCTTAACCATAACCTAATCCTACTCCTTCTCCCCATCCTAACCATAACCACCCGGCCCCCTGCTTCACTTTTAATTTCATACAGCCATTACGGAATGAATTAGAATGAATTTGTGCTGCCGTGATGAAAATGAGGTGCTTTTCATCACAGTATCACAAAAAAATAGATTAATGTATATTTCGTGCTGCTGAATCATGACTTGCCGTGAGACCAGGTTGATCAGTACCATTGACCAGGTTGATCAGGCAAGTGGCACTTATACCAATTAGCATGGATCAAGAAAGTGGTCTGGACTCACATTCTTAACAAGGCTGCCACCCACTTATGATCCAAACCAGTTTGCATACAGATCAAATAGGTCTACAGAGGATGCAATCGCAAAAGCTCTTCACTTTACGCTGTAATGCGTGGAACATACAGGGAGCTATGCCAGACTGCTCTCCATAGACTTCAGCTGCTTTTAATATGATCGCACCAAGCAGAGTGGTTACCAAGCTTTGAAGTTGGGTTTTTGACAATCCATCTGTTACTGGATTACAGACTTTCTGACCGATCACTCCAAGAGAGTCAGAAGAGGATCCCACCCAGTGGTGTCAAAAGTACACACATTTGTTACTTAAGTAGAAGTATAGATACTGCAGTTTAAAAACACTCTGGTAAAAGTTGAAGTATCAACTTGACCTCTTTACTCAAGTAAAAGTGAAAAGGTATGTGCTCCAAAACCTACTTAAAGTATAAAGTAACCTTAAAAAAAAAGGTAGATGCCACTATATGAATTGAAAGCTTAATTTAAAATCTGATTGGTTCTATATTCCAGACACTAAACTGCAGTGAGTGCAGCATCCATTTAGTGAAGGAAAAAAAAAAAAAAAAACACAACTTTCCTTATTCAGATTCATTCCAGTAGTATTCTGCTCTTACAAGGATGCAGCAGTTTTCTAGTTTGGCAGAAAGTTCTGGAGAAAATCACTGAATAAATTAACAAATTGAAAATATGGTTTGACTGAAAAAAACTGTCATTAAATAAGACAGGGATTAAGTGGAGGTGTAAGAGTCACTAGGTGTTCACAGGAAACATGTATGTATGTATGTATGTTCATTGTTAGTTGCTTTTATATTTTCTGTTGTGTTTCTATTCAGGTTCTTTTTGCCTCTTTCTCTAAAATTGTATATAATAATCATTAGATTACTAATATATAAACAAGAATTAATTTAAGAAATATTACAACTTGAAAACAACCCGAACGTGATGAGAGCTGCAATTGCTTAATGCTAAGTTTTAACATTGAAAATGCCATAGACATGCTAACGCATTAGCATCACTCCCGGTTTTAAGTTATAAAATACATCTATCAACTGTTTCAGAAGACCATAACAGGTCAGTTTAACATAGAAAAGGTAAATAATACAGAAGTATGCTCTTTAGGGTTTTAGCGGGGGAAAATTAAGCGAAAGAAAGAAAGAATAAACAAAGCAATAGGTCGAAGCATTGCTTCAATCTGCGAAGCACTGCTTCGATTGGTTCACGGTTCAAAGCAAAGCCGTGCTGCAGAAAAGTTGATTACAGGAGCACATGACGTGAAATATATATATATATATATATATATATATATATAAAACATTAAACTGAAGCCAAGAGTAACGAGGCTGTTTGTTTTAAAAATGTAAGGAATAGAAAGTACAGATACTTGTGTGAAAATGTAATGAGTAGAAGTCAGAAGTAGGCAGAAAAATAAGTAATGGAGTAAAGTATAGATACCTAAAAAGTGTACTTAAGTACAGTAATAAAGTATTTGTACTTCGTTACTTGACACCTCTGATCCCACCTCTGATCAGCACTGGCTCCCTACAAGGCTGAGTGTTGAACCCCCTACTCTTTTCTCTCTACACCAGACCTTTGGCTGTCTCTGACTGGCCCGCCTGAGATTATTTAGAAATTACAAATTTAACATGAATGCGTTAAATAAACAGTGTTGGTTTTATTTTGAAGGTCTCTTTTATTCTCTTTACTCATGTACATGTGTGTGCGTGTGTACAGCTTCACTGTTTCAGAGATGAAAATTCTTCATCGATACAATGGATTTCTGACCATTACACTGCCAAAAGGTGCCAAAAGATGAACACACAATCTAGGCCATGGGCCAAAATCTGCAGCATGGCTAGAGATTGAGGGTTAAAAATGTATTGATCTTAGAAAGGACATTGTTAACCCTTACCTGCTTCCTATTTTTCTCCAGGTTCCCCTAAATGGAACCAAATCAAACAACAGAAAAATAGTTTTGTTCCAAGGCCACATCAGAAAAATCCAAGAGTGCCTGCAATTCAATATTTTTGGATTTCGCATGTTTAAAGTCTTACGTAGTGAAAGAAGACAGGAAGTAAAGATGCATGTCTTTCAGAATCACATACTTCAGTTAGTTGGTCTCTAGATCTGAATCCTCATCATCGCTGTATTTATCAGAGTCGTTCTCATCATCGAGGGCTGCGGGCACATTTTGCCAGTCAGTGCATTTGCAGAGTTCAGTGCAAGGAAGATTCATTTTATGACAAGAGCAGCTCATTTGTGTTGCAGTGAATTTTCTTGTACCACAGTGCACATGTTGGAGTATCTCTGGCAGAGCTGCAGTGACTGACATATGATTTCAATGTTAAATGTTCATTTGTGAGGTTCCAGCCATGGCCAACAGGGCTTGATGCAAGGATATACCGATTCAAACAACATCTGCAAATGTTGGGTGGATACAATGCCCTCATTGTGTGGAGCCTAAGGGAGTTCTTGTTTGGCAAAACCTCATCCACTCTGCACGTCAAGGTGAATAAAGGCCCCCTGACACTTGCACGACTTTGATCCACGCACTTGCACGCGCTCTACTGTAGCAAATATAAGGAGCCTCACGTGTCATTGGCCTCACGCTGAGGACCAAAAGATGTAGCAAATATAAACTGATTATTTTTGTTGAGCCTCACATGGAGGCACCAAATGATGTAGTGAATTTAAATTGAACTCAATTGGACTGGACTTCATTCAGTGGGTCACCAAAAAATTAACAATTTTAAGATTTTATAATTATTTGAATCAAATGGGGAGACCAGAAATGTAAGGACATTTTAATATTAAGATTTATTAATCTTTAATATTGAAAAGTTCTCTTTGGAGAGACCCCGGTTAACTCACACCACATTAGTAAAGCAATATTTAATTAGAATAATATGTAATTAACCTCAGGGCACCACCCGTGTTTTTTTTTTTAAGGATTGGGAGCCTTAATTTAAACATTAATTAATCAGTCTCAAATGAATTAATCAGTCTCAAATGTGAAAGTCATGAAGTCTACAATATGAGTGACCAAGAGTTTCCATCTGAACACAAAATGTACAACAGCGAAAACATGTACATTTTATTTACAACCCCAATTCCAATGAAGTTGGGACGTTGTGTGAAATGTAAAAGAATACAATGATTTGCAAATAGTCTTCAACATATATTAAATTGAATACACCACAAAGACAAGATCTTTAATGTTCAAACTGATAAGACTTTTTTGTTTTTGTGCCATTATTTGCTCATTTTGAAATGGATACCTGCAACACATTTAAAAAAAAGCTGGGACAGGGCAACAAAAGACTGGGAAAGTTGATGAATGGTCATAGAACACATGTTTGGAACATTCCACAGGTGAACAGGTTAATTGGATAACAGGTGAGTGTCATGATTGGGTATAAAAGGATCTGAATGTCACGTCACCCACGTGAGCTCTGTTCCACATGATGCGGTGTCTGTCCTGCGGCGCATTGTCCACAAGACACGCATGTTGGCCAGGACATTCACACAGGGCTGGCTGAAGAATTGTGTATTACAGTTCTATTGTCATGTGAGCTGAGGGAAGGGAGTGTTAGAGGCATTTTCAACAGCCAACTTGAATATAAAATGATTGATCTGCTATGAAATAATTATTTTATATACGCAGTGTAAGAGTTCCATGATGCATAACACAAAATGGCTGATGCACATCCAAAATGTCCTTGTAACTATCTTATGTTGACCTAACTGATTTTCAAAATGGCTAACACCTTGTATTTGGTAAAACTATCTTATCTTTTTACAACTTTCTAATTGATAAAACCATCCGGTCTTTTTATAGATGTTTAACTGATAAAACTAATCAGCATGATGGAACACTGTTTTAATTGTTAACACACAATAACATTTTTACATAACAACCATGAACGCAACACAGACACTTTGGAGTCATCTCACATAGACACTGATTCAAGCCAGGTTAAGGACTGCCTATATGGGGGTGGCTTAGGCTGAAGGAACAAAGGGCAGCATAGAGAGGAAACCTAGGTTCTTTGTCCCAGGTGTTTGCATGCGATCTGGTGAAAAGATCCCAGCACTGAGATGACCTTCTGTATCAGTGTAACAACTCTTTCAATACAACATCTAAACTTTGAAGTCCGTTTCCTGTCCAGTTCTTTTTGGAGATCACTCACCGTGATAAAAGAACCTAAATCAAATGGTGTTTTTGCCCAGTTAACAATGAGATTTGGTGAATTTGAGGCCTTTTTACCGATGCGGGACAGTGGATTCTTCAATACTGAACATCGTGGCCACATTTTCAAGGTGAGCAGAAGCCTTTTTTCTAAAGTTCTGCCGAGCTAAGGCTTGTACATTGTTCAATGCTGAACAGATCTGTGGTCGTGACTCTGGTATGTTAAACTGATGGATGAATTAATATTGTTGATCGGAGTTTTTACATGGAGAAAGTAAGTCATTGAAAACCAGCCGGCATGCTGCGTGTTTCAGTCCCTGGGGATATCGGTGTTATATGCCCCTAAAATTAAAGTTAAAGACCTAGTGAAAGTTTGATTTCCTCTTCACAAAAGGGGAATTCCTGCTTTCGCTAAATACTAGGTTAAAGTCCTGAGTAAGCTGACGTGCTCTGCTCTAAATATGGAGCCTGGCATCCCAGCTGAACGGCGCTTTGCAAAAACGCCAACCGGTGTCCTGATTTTTGTTGTAAATTTTGTAAATAATGGGTTAAAGTCCCTGAGTAAGGCCGGCGTGGTCTGCTCAAAATGTGGGGTCTGGTGTCCTAATAACATGCTAAATGTTTGTCGAATGAGTGGAGCCAGTGAATGTGGTTTTTTCTTTGTCTGTCGAGAGTCAGTGTGGCCATATTGTAATTCCATTGTTTGTCTGCATGCATCAGTGTGTGTGTCTGTATGAATGTGAGGCATCATTGTAAAGTGCTTTGAGCTTCTGATAAAGATGGAAAAGTGCTATAGAAATGCAGTCTATTTACCATTTATTTTATCATAGTGTAAATTTCAGATTATACGAAGTCTTTTAATTTTTAATTAGGGTTAGGGTTAGGACTGAGTTGGCAGAATGTCTACCTTAATTTCATTGTACTTTGCAATGACAATAAAGACGGATTCTGATTCTTACAGAAATTGTCCGTAATGAAAAAAGCAGTCCAGCATGTGGACAGATGTCTCAAAATTGTGGTTGTGTCGGGTCTGTTGGATGAAAATCCACAGCTCAAGTCTGGTGGCGCAGGCTGGAGAAACAGACTCATCCTTTGATGTCACCAAAGCTGCAGCACAGAGATGGCGTTGCAACACGTTCTGAAATTTTAAACTAATCTCACAAATGTCTCTGTTGAACTTCCCTCAAAAAGTAAATAAGAATCCAAAATGCAAGTGTCAAACAAATTGCGGTCTTTCCTGTGTAATGGGGATGACTGGGACAATTTATTCACACACAGCTCATACTTATTTCTTGCTTCACTGTGAGTGCTGCCAAAGGCAGCTTCCCACAGGCTGGAGTTAATCACTACTTACAAAGGCCAGGGTTCACATCAAGTCAGAAGAATTTAGATTCAAGGCATTTAAAAGCTGAGGATGAAAACAAAAGCTGTCAGATGCCTGTAATAAAGGGGGATGATTACCTAATCAGAACTTTGGCAGTATTTTATAAATAGGTGTTTAAATGGAATTAACAGTCACATATTGCATTTCTAGGTTTTTGAATAGCTTCTCTAACATTGCAGCAATGTCATGTCACACTTATGTCATGTAAACAGAAGTCTTGAATTGTTAAAGATCAAAACAAGGCATAACGATTTCCGTCTATTTCCTTGTTGCTATTACAAGGCAAGACAGCGCACCAGGCCTGACAGAACCTATGAAGGTACTGTAACCTCCAAATATCTGGAATGGAATCTTATGTTGGCCAAAGGGACTTGTAACACAATCAATAATTAACCTCATTCATTAGTCATTTAGTTATGTTCTTGAGCCACATAGGAAACAGGATGTGTGCAGAATTTCCCCAATAAAGTTTAACAGCCAGTTTTTAACCCTCTGGGGTCCAGGTGTATTTTCTCTATTTTACCATAAGTAATTCACCTTTTAAATTACTTTTTTTTTTGTATAATGTCCATGTGCTACATATCAAAATAATCTCAGCTTTCAGAATATGTTACACATTTGTCACAACGAATCTGGCTATAAATTTAAAAATAGAACATGTTTTTCAAAAACTCTTCAAATCTTTATTAAAAACACACTTTATTCATGTGGATGAACTGTTTTGGTGTTTGAAATGTGTTCATATATTACATCTGGAAGACAAAGAATTTGTTGAAGAAAATTGTAGTTGTAGTTGTCCAAAATGAAAATATTGTGGCAGACATTCAACACGTAGTGGACATAATTCACCATACCAAGTGTGTTTTTGTTTGATATGTGCTTCGCACATCTGGGCGTGTTACCACCAAAGTGCCGCCACTGGCGGTTAAAGTGTATCCTCTGTTCTGCAGGTGTTAACACCCCAAGGTGTGTATATTGATGTATCCTGTCTTGGCCCTGCATGGACAATGTGTATTCCTGCTATGCATATAACAAGCTGTCTTGGATCTTGTTGTTTCCTGTCTCTGCCCCTGCATGGGTAATTGGCAATGTGTATTCCTGCTGTGCATTTCACAAGCTGTCTCAGCCTCCTGTGATGCTTTCCTATCAGGATTCCTGTGAGGCTAATGGGCAGGGCCGAGCTATTATAAAAGGTCTATAAATTGTGTGAAAAGAGGGAAATAAAGTGACATGCCAATGTGTTGTCAAAATGGGAAGTTGTTGCTCCTTTTAGCTATGGCGATTTCACTATGGCAGAATCACACTGGTGACCCAGATGCACCAATTGAAGGGCATTCCGACATGATCATGATGATGAATGCTGTGTCTTTGAAGCTCCCTGAGTTTTGGAAGTAGTCAGCTTCAGCTTGGTTCGCACATACATACTGTTTGTACTGCAGGAGATCACTGCGGACGACACGAAGTGCCATTATGTTGTGTCAGCCCTCAGCAGTTTCATAGTGACAAGGCTGATTAGTCTCCTGCAAATTCCCCCTGCAAGGAATAAATACGCAGCTCTCAAGGCTCACCTTTTAAAGACATTTGAACTTTCTGATGCTGAGAGAGTCAGCAGGTTTTATGCTCTGCACGGCTTGGGGGACAGCAAACCCTCTTAGCTTATGGGCATAATGTTACAGCTCCTGGGGAACACAGGCCTGATTTCTTCTTCGTCCACCTCTTCTTGCAGCAACTCCCCTCTGAGTTGCGTGCAGCTTTGGCCAACACCCACCACCATCACGGACTGCTGTGCACTGGCAAATGAAGCAGACAAGTTTTTCTGGATGGTCAACACCACTGCATGGCTGCTGCAGCACTCATCCCTGCCCACACCACCACAACTGCCCCTGCCCGCACCTTTCCCACGCTTGTGCCACAGGTGATGTGTCACAGGTGCAGCACTTATGAGAACAGCTCTTGTTTTGCCTTGGCAGCTTCATGATCCCGGCTTGTGTTTCTACCATGCTAAATTTGGATCCAGAGCCAAATGGTGCCACTCCCCCACCCCCACACTTTTATTGAAAGGGAAACATCAGGGCCACTGTACATTAGTGGCCATGAGCATTGGCCGTACCAACATGCTACTGTTCATCCAAGAGACCGTCTCCAGCCATCATTTCCTCTGTGGCACTGGTGCACAGAGGAGCATTTTGCCGGCTTCCAAGCTGGACATCCTGGCAGATGCTCCCCACAGCCGCCAATGGCAGCTCCGCACATGCTTATGGCACACGACATATGGACTCGTGTTTTGGAGGCCAGACATTTAGCTGAGACTTCATCATGACTGAAGTCGCTGTCCCTCTCCTGGGTGCAGATTTTCTGTGTGCTTATGGACTACTGGTGGATTGATTGACACAACCACCTTTTGTTCACACGGCTGCACCCTCAGTGGCGTGAACTCCATTAGACTGTCCAGCATGCTGACACAGGCTGGCATGTTTCAGCGCCTGCTCGAGGAATTCTCTGCACTCACACAGCTGACTTTTTCATCCTCTGCCGCCAAGCACGGAGTAAAGCAACATATTGCCACCACAGGCCCGCCTGGGGAAGGCGTCTCAACCTGGCCAAACTCGGCATTGCCAAAGCTGAGTTTGATAACAGCCCATGGCCATCACCCCTTCACATGGTTCCCAAGCCAGGCAGTGGGTGGGACTGTTGCAGTGATTACCGCTGACTTCACGATGCCATGATCCCTACCCTACCCACATCCAGGATTTTTCAGTGCACTTGGCGGGTAGAGTCATCTTTTCAAAGGTGGATCTTGTCCATGGATACTACCATGGATGTCTCCAAAACAGCAGTGATCACCAGTTTTGGACTGTTTGAGTTCCTGACCGTTCCATTTGGCTTTAAGAACACCGCCCAGTCCTTCCAGCATCTCAGGAAATCTGTGCTACATGACCTGCCCTTCCTGTTTGTATACCTTGACAACAGTTGTGGCCAGTTCCTCCCAAACGGAACACTTGCCCCCCCGCAGATAGTGTTTGAACAGCTCAGCTTGCATGGGCTGATCTCAGAAGTCACCACAAACATACAGCATGTTGCAGGCAAGACAAACTTAGTCGCAAACTGCCTCTCCTGAACTTTTTACAGCTACTGTCCACCTCAGCCTGGACTACTCCGTCATGTCAGCTGATCAGACCACTGACCCAGAGGTGCAGTCACTCAGGTATGCGGCCACTGGATTACAGTTGACAGACATCATTTTTGGTGAGGACAGCACCATGCTGCTCTATGTCATCTCCACAGGACAGTCATGGCCCATTATCCCCACCGCATGGAAGCAGAGCATTTTTGACGCAGTGCATAGCCTTTCCCATCAAGGAGGAAACCATCATATAAGTTAGTGGCAGCCAAGCTCGTCTGGCAAGGGGGTCAAGAAAAACGTTTGAGAATGGGCAGACTCTTGTGGTGAGTGTCAATGCTTCAAGATCCACCTTCACTCCAAAGCTCCCTTGGCTCACTTCCCTGTACCAGAGCGGACGTTCAGTCACATTAATGTGAACCTCATGGGCCCCCTATAACCCCTCTGTTGGGTTACACTTCCTTAGAATGGTGGATAGGACCACTCTGTGGCCGGAGGCTGCTCCATTGAAGGCTGCAACAAAGGCAGAAATGGCCCAGGAATTCATCAGCACCTGAGTCACCTGTTTCAGCACTCCATCTGACCTCTCTTCCGACAGTGGCTCACAGTTTACATGCAAGCTCTGGAATGCAATGCAGACAGCCTAGGTATGAAGCTCCACCAGACCACACGTAACACTACCAGACTAATGGACTGTGTGAGCACATTCATCACTCTATGATAGGCTTTCTGTGGGCCATCTTAACAGACAGTGGCTGGGTGGACAGACTCCCGTGGGTCATGCTGGGCCTACGAACTGCTCCCAAAGAGGACCTCCAGTCATCATTGGTGGAGTTGCTTTATGGCCAACCACTGCGAGTACCAGGAGATTTCATTCCCGTCACCACTGCCCCCTGGTCGGCTACCCACCAATGGAGTGAGCTTCAGGACAAGGTTAGGCTGTTAATGCCTGTGCCTACTTCACAGCATGGCCTTCTGTCTTCCTATGCTCCCTCACACCTGCAGTCAGTGGAATATGTCTTTATTTGCCATGATGCTCACAGGGGATCACTGCAATCCCGCTATGACAGCCCATTTCACGTACTGAAAATGGGGGATAAATGTTTTGTGGTTGACACGGTCGATACAGCTGAGCACATGTGAGTGGAGCACTTCAAGCTAGCCCACCTGGATCTGGACAGACCCATGGAGCTTGTCCGACCACCTCCATTGGGGCGCCTCCCTACTCAGCCCGGACCCCCATGGGAGAGGCCTATGGTTCACTTACGCCATGGTGCCTCCGAAGCACCGGTTCGGGTGAACCATTGCGGACTGATTATTCGAGCTGTTATAAAAGGTCTGTGTATTGTGTGAAAATAGAGAAATAAAGTGGCATGCCGATGCGTTGTCAAAATGCGAAATTGTTGCTCCTTCTTTTAACTATCACATTTTACACAATATGTAAGTTTCTTTGTGTAAGTTGTTGTCTGTCTCTGCATTTACTAAAGGTTAGAGGTATAATTCCCATGTGTTGTATATCAAAATGTTCAGAGGAATCTCAGCTTTCACAATATCTGACATGTATTTTCCTAAACCACTGCATAGAGAATTGTTTTGGCTCTAAACCTGAAGAAAGAAAAGCATTTTTAGAAAATCTGTCAAATCTTCAGTGAAAATACACCTACAGTAGTGTTCAGAATAATAGTAGTGCTATGTGACTAAAAAGATTAATCCAGGTTTTGAGTATATCTCTTATTGTTACATGGGAAACAAGGTACAAGTAGATTCAATAGATTCTCACAAATCCAACAAGACCAAGCATTCATGATATGCACACTTCTAAGGCTATGAAATTGGGCTATTAGTAAAAAAAAGTAGAAAAGGGGGTGTTCACAATAATAGTCATCAATTTTGTGGAACAAACAGGTGTGAATCAGGTGTCCCCTATTTAAGGATGAAGCCAGCACCTGTTGAACATGCTTTTCTCTTTGAAAGCCTGAGGAAAATGGAACGTTCAGGACATTGTTCAGAATAACAGCGTAGTTTGATTAAAAAGTTGCTTGGAGAGGGGAAAACTTATACGCAGGTGCAAAAAATTATAGGCTGTTCATCTATAATGATCTCCAATGCTTTAAAATGGACAAAAAAACAGAGACGTGTAGAAGAAAATGGAAAACAACCATCAAAATGGATAGAAGAATAACCAGAATGGCAAAGGCTCACCCATTGATCATCTCCAGGATGATCAAAGACAGACTGGAGTTACCTGTAAGTGCTGTGACAGTTAGACTACACCTATGTGAAGCTAATTTATTTGCAAGAATCCCCGCAAAGACCCTCTGTTAAATAAAAGACATGTGCAGAAGAGG
This sequence comes from Thalassophryne amazonica, assembly GCF_902500255.1. NCBI lineage: Eukaryota > Metazoa > Chordata > Actinopteri > Batrachoidiformes > Batrachoididae > Thalassophryne > Thalassophryne amazonica. The sequence goes on from NC_047104.1 coordinate 15,413,329, forward strand.
TTACAATTTGCCAAAGAACACATCAACTGGTCTAAAGAGAAATGGAGGAATATTTTGTGGACTGATAAGAGTAAAATTGTTGTTTGTGGGTCCAAGGGCCACAGACAGTTTGTGAGACAACCCCAAAACTCTGAATTCAAGCCACAGTTCACAATAAAGACAGTGAAGCATGGTGGTGCAAGTATCATGATATGGGCATGTTTGTCCTACTATGGTGTTGGGCCTATATATCACATACCAGGTATCATGGATCAGTTTGGATATGTCAGAATACTTAAAGAGGTCATGTTGCCTTATGCTGAAGATGACATGCCCTTGAAACGGGTGTTTCAACAAGACAATGACCCCAAGCACACTAGTAAAAGAGCAAAATCTTGGTTCCAACCCAACAAAATTAATGCCTCGCAGATGTGAAGACATCATGAAAAACTGTGGTTATACAACTAAATACTAGTTTAGTGATTCACAGGATTACTAAAAAAGCAGTTTGAACAACAGCAACAGCAGATGCTACTATTATTGTGAACACCCCCTTTTCTACTTTTTTTTTTTACTAATAACCCAATTTCATAGCCTTAAGAGTGTGCATATCATGAATGCTTGGTCTTGTTGGATTTGTGAGAATCTACTGAATCTACTGGTACCTTGTCTCCCATGTAACAAGAAATATACTCAAAACCTGGATTAATCTTCTTAGTCACATAGCAGTACTATTATTCTGAACACTACTGTATATTCACATGGATGAATTGCTTTAGTCCTAAAAATGGGCTTAGAAAAGTATTTGGGTCACAAAAGTAGGGTAATATATGAAATAAGTTTTTTTTTTTTAAATGCTGCATTGCTGTCAATAGCAATTACATTCAAAGTCTTAATAATAATTCTGTCAATAAAATCACCAGTTCCAACTTGATGTCTTCTGTCTTTAATTAATAATGTCCATAAATATTATTCAGTGATGAAAAGTGGATATTTCCTCACAAAAAGTGTCCATTTGCTCTGTTGCGGGAAAAATCTTGCAATTCTGTGAAAAAAGTCAATCCACGTTTTCCACAACAGCTTGCTTTGTCTGTAGGACTAAATAAAAATTTAAGTATTTTCAGCCTGACATTACTGTTCTTTTTATGTGTTTAGTGGCCATGTGAATATGTTTGAATCCTGCATCCATTCACACCACAGGGTTAATGCCTGAATCTGAGAACTATTCAAAGAAGCATTTCCAGGGTCGGAATGAGGCTCTCTGCTGCACAACTATGCAAATTATTTTATCTAACTTGCACTTCCTTGATTTACTCTCTCCACATCATCCAGCCTTTTTTTTCTCATTTTCTTCATTCAAACAGCTCCTCAAAATATTGCCTCTACCTTCTGAACACTCTCTCCTTGCTCATCAGCAGATTACCATCTGCATCATTTGCCACTCTAACCTGCTGCACATGCACTGCTCAGTGCCTTTGCCTGGACAACAGGCAGAAGTCCAGTAGTCCCCGGACACACATGGATACACAAGGCAAAAACAACACCTCATATGCACTGGTGCCAGTGTTAAAAAGAGAGTGAAAGAGAAAATCAAGGTTGTCACTGACTGCACTGCTTTTGTGGTTAAAGATATGATTAGCTCAAGTGATATTCACAGAAGAATGACACAAACAATATTTTCATGAGCTTCTTTTACATTTGTCTTACAATGGTCATATGGACATGCAGTGCCAAATTCAACAAATGCTCCTAAATCAACAAGAATGTGCAAATTACACAGAAATCTTCTGAACCTGTGCCTCTATCAAACTCAGCATGGATTCACAATAAGAGTGCATTACTAATAATGGCTCAAATATACCAGGGCACCCATTCGAAACTTTTCTCCGCACACAAGATGGATTCCACACAGAACATCCCCTGCACCAGCCCCAATAAATAGCGTTTATCAGTGAAAATATCATTAGCTGTAGGCTATGCACAAAATCTTCTCCAAGCAGACAAGTATGCAAGCACAGACACACACATACACATGCACGCAAACACAGTGAAGCACTTCAAATGTGACACTGTTTTTCAATTACTCCCATCACCTAGAGCAAACACATGCCGACACACACTGCTGGTCAAGTGTAGCCTGGCTGTGCTGGAAGATATTATGATGGCAAATTGTATGTCCATCTGTAAACTCTGAAGCAAAGCTGAATTGAAATCAGAGGAATACAAAATAAATATGGCAACCCAGGGACACCCTCAGATTTCCACATTTTAGCACAAATCTTTGAAGAGCTTTCTAAATTCAGACCTACATTCATTCAAATTAAAAACTAAGTTCATGTGTTGTACAGAAAATTGCATATTCTGAAGTCAGCTGAGTCAGTGAGAGCACGCTCTTAGTGCTGGCTCCAAGACTGATGTGGAACAAATCAAACATGCAGAACATACAATGGATTTTCATATTTTCAAAATCTATTTAAGCATAAAAATTCAAAAAGAAAAAATAATATAGCACCTTCAACTGCACCACAGACTAAAACAGTTAAATGTGGTCTATTAAACATTAGGTCTCTCTCTTCTAAGTCCCTGTTAGTAAATGATATAATAACTGATCAACATATTGATTTATTCTGCCTTACAGAAACCTGGTTACAGCAGAATGAATATGTTAGTTTACGAGGTCTGTCAATAAAGTATAGGTCCTTTTTATTTTTTTCAAAAACTATATGGATTTCATTCATATGTTTTTACGTCAGACATGCTTGAACCCTGCGGACGGGTGACGCAGCCGGCGCGGTGCGGCGGCACCTGAAAAACACCTCCGTGTTGATAACCATTTGTAAAATCCAGGCGGCTTTTGATGGCTTTCAGTGGAGTGAGTATATGAGAAATTGTTTAACAGCTGGACATGTTCCAACTTGTCCTTAAGGCTTCCAACAGAGGTATTTTTCCTGTGGCGGAGCGTCGCAGCGGCTGCGAGCCGACGCTGCAATCCGCCCGCACGTCTTTCATTAAAAAAATCTCCTTTAACAGTGGAATATCCGGATAAAATGCTGAAACCGACTTCTTCTGAAACTTCTCTTTCTCTCACGACATCCTGGATCAATAGAGCCTGAAATGTGGAGGTTTTCAGCTTGAAACAGGCTGACGACGGCACCTGGGAGTGCTGCACGATGTCTCGCACCATGGGAAGTCCTTAAAGCGACAGTATCACCTCAAAATCTCTCATCAGCCGTTAAAATTTTCACCGAAAACCAGCTTAATTTTTTGAACCGTGTCCACTTCGATGTGTCTCACAGGTTTAGAAAAGATTTTGATCAAACAAAGCGCCAGTCTCTCAGCAACTTCTCAGACAAAGGAATTCCAACGAGGGGCTGGACGACTCCTCCCACAAGGAGTGCTCACAGGCGAATGACATCACCGACAGGCGTGGAAAAACTCACGCATACGCACGAGGGTTCAAGCATGTCTGACGTAAAAACATATGAATGAAATCCATATAGTTTTTTAAATAAAATAAAAAGGACCTATACTTTACTGACAGCCCTCGTAAATGAGTCAACACCCCCGCGTCACACTAACTGCCAGAATGCTCATAGCACGGGCCGAGGCGCAGGATTAGCAGCAATCTTCCATTCCAGCTTATTAATTAATCAAAAACCCAGACAGAGCTTTAATTCATTTGAAAGCTTGACTCTTAGTCTTGTCCATCCAAATTGGAAGTCCCAAAAACCAGTTTTATTTGTTATTATCTATCGTCCACCTGGTCGTTACTGTGAGTTTCTCTGTGAATTTTCGGACCTTTTGTCTGACTTAGTGCTTAGCTCAGATAAGATAATTATAGTGGGTGATTTTAACATCCACACAGATGCTGAGAATGACAGCCTCAACACTGCATTTAATCTATTATTAGACTCAATTGGCTTTGCTCAAAATGTAAATGAGTCCACCCACCACTTTAATCATATCTTAGATCTTGTTCTGACTTATGGTATGGAAATTGAAGACTTAACAGTATTCCCTGAAAACTCCCTTCTGTCTGATCATTTCTTAATAACATTTACATTTACTCTGATGGACTGCCCAGCAGTAGGGAATAAGTTTCATTACAGTAGAAGTCTTTCAGAAAGCACTGTAACTAGGTTTAAGGATATGATTCCTTCTTTATGTTCTCTAATGCCATATACCAACACAGTGCAGAGTAGCTACCTAAACTCTGTAAGTGAGATAGAGTATCTCGTCAGTAGTTTTACATCCTCATTGAAGACAACTTTGGATGCTGTAGCTCCTCTGAAAAAGAGAGCTTTAAATCAGAAGTGCCTGACTCTGTGGTATAACTCACAAACTTGCAGCTTAAAGCAGATAACCTGTAAGTTGGAGAGGAAATGGCGTCTCACTAATTTAGAAGATCTTCACTTAGCCTGGATAAAGAGTCTGTTGCTCTATAAAAAAGCCCTCTGTAAAGCTAGGACATCTTACTACTCATCACTAATTGAAGAAAATAAGAACAACCCCAGGTTTCCTTTCAGCACTGTAGCCAGGCTGACAAAGAGTCAGAGCTCTATTGAGCCGAGTATTCCTTTAACTTTAACTAGTAATGACTTCATGACTTTCTTTGCTAATAAAATTTTAACTATTAGAGAAAAAATTACTCATAACCATCCCAAAGACATATCGTTATCTTTGGCTGCTTTCAGTGATGCCGGTATTTGGTTAGACTCTTTCTTTCCGATTGTTCTGAGTTATTTTCATTAGTTACTTCATCCAAACCATCAACATGTCTATTAGACCCCATTCCTACCAGGCTGCTCAAGGAAGCCCTACCATTATTTAATGCTTCAATCTTAAATATGATCAATCTATCTTTATTAGTTGGCTATGTACCACAGGCTTTTAAGGTGGCAGTAATTAAACCATTATTTAAAAAGCCATCACTTGACCCAGCTATCTTAGCTAATTATAGGCCAATCTCCAACCTTCCTTTTCTCTCAAAAATTCTTGAAAGGGTAGTTGTAAAACAGCTAACTGATCATCTGCAGAGGAATGGTCTATTTGAAGAGTTTCAGTCAGGTTTTAGAATTCGTCATAGTACAGAAACAGCATTAGTGAAGGTTACAAATGATCTTCTTATGGCCTCAGACAGTGGACTCATCTCTGTGCTTGTTCTGTTAGACCTCAGTGCTGCTTTTGATACTGTTGACCATAAAATTTTATTACAGAGATTAGAGCATGCCATAGGTATTAAAGGCACTGCGCTGCAGTGGTTTGAATCATATTTATCTAATAGATTACAATTTGTTCATGTAAATGGGGAATCTTCTTCACAGACTAAGGTTAATTATGGAGTTCCACAAGGTTCTGTGCTAGGACCAATTTTATTCACTTTATACATGCTTCCCTTAGGCAGTATTATTAGACGGCATTGCTTAAATTTTCATTGTTACGCAGATGATACCCAGCTTTATCTATCCATGAAGCCAGAGGACACACACCAATTAGCTAAACTGCAGGATTGTCTTACAGACATAAAGACATGGATGACCTCTAATTTCCTGCTTTTAAACTCAGATAAAACTGAAGTTATTGTACTTGGCCCCACAAATCTTAGAAACATGGTGTCTAACCAGATCCTTACTCTGGATGGCATTACCCTGACCTCTAGTAATACTGTGAGAAATCTTGGAGTCATTTTTGATCAGGATATGCCATTCAATGCGCATATTAAACAAATATGTAGGACTGCTTTTTTGCATTTATGCAATATCTCTAAAATTAGAAAGGTCTTGTCTCAGAGTGATGCTGAAAAACTAATTCATGCATTTATTTCCTCTAGGCTGGACTAATGTAATTCATTATTATCAGGTTGTCCTAAAAGTTCCCTGAAAAGCCTTCAGTTAATTCAAAATGCTGCAGCTAGAGTACTAACAGGGACTAGAAGGAGAGAGCATATCTCACCCATATTGGCCTCTCTTCACTGGCTTCCTGTTAATTCTAGAATAGAATTTAAAATTCTTCTTATTACTTATAAGGTTTTGAATAATCAGGTCCCATCTTATCTTAGGGACCTCATAGTACCATATCACCCCAATAGAGCACTTCGCTCTCAGACTGCAGGCTTACTTGTAGTTCCTAGGGTTTGTAAGAGTAGAATGGGAGGCAGAGCCTTCAGCTTTCAGGCTCCTCTCCTGTGGAACCAGCTCCCAATTCAGATCAGGGAGACAGACACCCTCTCTACTTTTAAGATTAGGCTTAAACCTTTCCTTTTTGCTAAAGCTTATAGTTGGATCAGGTGACCCTGAACCATCCCTTAGTTATGCTGCTATAGACTTAGACTGCTGGGGGGTTCCCATGATGCACTGAGTGTTTCTTTCTCCTTTTGCTCTGTATGCACCACTCTGCATTTAATCATTAGTGATTGATCTCTGCTCCCCTCCACAGCATGTCTTTTTCCTGGTTCTCTCCCTCAGCCCCAACCAGTCCCAGCAGAAGACTGCCCCTCCCTGAGCCTGGTTCTGCTGGAGGTTTCTTCCTGTTAAAAGGGAGTTTTTCCTTCCCACTGTCGCCAAGTGCTTGCTCACAGGGGGTCGTTTTGACCGTTGGGGTTTTTACATAATTATTGTATGGCTTTGCCTTACAATATAAAGTGCCTTGGGGCAACTGTTTGTTGTGATTTGGCGCTATATAAATAAAATTGATTGATTGATTGATATTACATCAATTAAACCTTGACTGACAACAACCGCACCAATAATGTTGGCCAGCAGGGTAATGACAGAAACTGCTCCCGCGTTGCCTGTGGGGATCCACGGGCTCTAGATTGGGTAGTGTTTATAAATAGGTAGCTGACATTTTTCAACTTTGGTAATAAATTATGCAAAGTTTCTATAATGAGTGGAATGGCGTGTGAGTCCAGAATGTTTTACAACCTTAGACAACAACCCTTTAATTCCCTGTAAATTATTTAATTTTTATGTCAATTTAGTGTCTTAATACATTTACAAATTGTTTAGATTTTTGTAGTCATATAAATGCTATTATTATCATAATAATAATAATAATAATAATAATAATTATTATTATTATTATTATTACTTCTATTTTGTCATTTGATTTTTAAATGGCCACAATGGAAATAAGTGTTGTCACATTATTGTGTCATCCATGTATTTTTAATATATTTACAATTATATTATGTACTTACATAGAACTTACTAAATAAAATCACACATACATGTACACATGCACAGATGTACACTTTTAATATATAGATGATTTACCGCCTCCTGCTGGAATGGTGTGTAAGACCAGCATGTAATTAACACATTGTTCAGGGTTGTTACATAATATCTGTAGTGTCTCCAAAAATATTACACCTATTAACTTTCCATTTTGATGGCATTCATACATGACCCAAAATACATAAGCATACCAAACGGCAAATGTTAGCTCTCACCCCAGTTTGTCCATGATCGAGGCCATACGCACGCACGGACAGAGATTTTCTGTCTTTTCTGCAGTCTGCTGCCAGCAGGTGCTCTTAATTTTACACAACCACAAACAGAGACCGTTGGTTGGAAGACATCAAAAGCACTACACTTTTCACTCATGGTAATTACTACATGACACTTAACTAAACTGACTAAACCAATTGAATGACAAAAACACAATAAATCAATAACACTAACAACACTGTTAAAAAATAAACCACAATAACAGCATTTAATACCCCCAAACCCTGAACTCCCATGGTGCATTGCAGCACAATGTTCATTGTTCACTGTTGTTAGTTAATATTGCTGATTTCTCCAAAAATATTAGTCTTATCAACTTTCCGTTGTTGCAGCATTCATCCTTGACCCAAAATACATAAGCATACCAAACAGCAAATGTCAGCTCTCACCAGTTTCTCCATGATCAAAGCCATACACACACACACGCATGCACGCATACACACGCACACACACACAGAGGGCACTTGGCTATTATAGTATAGATGCTTGTGTTGCAAATATGGTCATAATCCAGATGTAGTCAGGAGGGAAAGAGATGTGTTCAGCCATGTCAGAACGCAACCAGACTGCCTCGTACACACCTGCACAATGCAGCTCAAACATATTTCAAACAACAGTCAGATGACAGACTGCTTTCAGACAGCACCAACATTGGAGCTGTCACTCACTTACGCAATCAAATCTTCGCTCATTCTCACATTCTCAGCGCTAAACTGACCTCTGTCAGGAGTGTGTGTGTCTGGCATGATGGAGCGCACGCGTATATGTGCATAGAACAAGTGATCCAAACAGCGTGCGTGTGGCCAGATGAAATGTTCACCCAGCTGCGCACGCTTGTTCATAATGGCTGAACGAGCCGCTACGCACGTGCATGCGTGCCTGCATATGTAGTACAGGTAATCAAAGCAGCGTGCAAGTGTGTGACTGAAATGTTTGCTCAGCTGCGTTTTCATAATGGCTGTACGAGCCGCTAGGTGTGCACATGTGGGGCGCACATGCACACGTGCGTGCACAAGCACAGAAGCTGTCCATCCAGAGAGTGCTCAAAAAAGCAGGCCCGGCACCAGAAAAAAAATATTAAGGGGCGATGAGTTTATCACAGGGGGCGGGGTCCCTCCCCCCCCACAAAAAAGTGTGCACCGGAGGGTACCTGCCTCTGAGCGTGCGTAATGAATTGGGTGCGCTCCTAGAAAGCTCGTGTATTTAGGCTACACCATTGTAAGAGACTGACTGAGTAAAGAGTGATGACAGTATTTTTTAATTATTATTTGAACGTATAGACCCTCAGTCAAGTGATCTCCTGCATACCACAAAACCAAACCAACAACTGATCTGAGAAACACATGAGACAGTAGATTAACCCTACATAAACCTTTCATGTAGATGTACAGTGGTCCCTCGTTTATCGTGGGAGTTACGCTCTAAAAATAGCCCACAATAGGCGAAATCCGTGAAGTAGTCAGCGTTATTTTTTACAATTATTATAGACGTTTTAAGGCTGTAAAACCCCTCACTACACACTTTATACACTTTTCTCAAACAGGCATTAACATTTTCTCACTTTTCTCTCGTGTGTAAACACTCTCAAAGTTCAAACCTTAGTAGAAAAATAAGACCAACCTGTTCTCAGGCCCAAACATTTGTTTGTGAAATAAAAATAGAACGTTTTCCTATAAATCATCATGATGGCTTTTAGAACTAACAAATTTAATTTTAACGATCAACCTACGAGGGTTAGGGACACATAAGAAATTATTAATAGTGACTGACCAGTATTTCACAGTTCCTCTGATCGCGCCTCTTCGTCCTGGTGCTGCGCCACTGTCGTGCCTTTTTCCACTTACACCTCGCTGCAGGTGTCTTTTTCCAAGTGAAGAACACAGTTATGGGTAGTTGTTGGTGCTCTTTTTTTTCTGGGCGAGAAGATTCTTAGAAACAGACATAATGCGCGTGCTCTCCCTTCGCGGTGCCGCCACAGGTGTCCCGTCATCTCAACAGAACACCGGCTTGCTTGATGAGGATGCAGAGCACAATGCGCTGTTAAAAAAAAAAAGCATGCAAAATTGGACTAAAAAAATCCGTGAAACTGCGAAGTGCTATATTTTCCAGTATTTTTCTTTCTTTTTTATTTTTATTTTTGATAACTCTCATATCCAAGGGGGCGAGGTTGATGACGTGAGGGGGCGTCGCCCCCAAACGCCCCCTCGTGGCACCGGGTCCGACAAAAAGGCTGACAGCTGTCAGTGATCGCCTGCTTGTGTACAGTCTGGTGAAAAATCTGTTTAGGTGTTTGATCAGTATATACTTGCATTGCTAGATTTTATTCATCTGGCTGGACTCCATAACTGTTGATGAACTGTGCTGGCAGTGCACCAACTTCCCACATGTGCGCAACATTCTTCAGATGCAGCCAGTTAAGTTTTTCTTGTCTCTTTTTTGTGGCCATTTCACTTGATACACATCTTAATACAACTGTAGTTGGATTATTGGTGCAGGATGGCACTTTACATGGGATTTATTCATGCCAGAGGTGGATTATGCATTTGTGAGCCGATGGATGTTGCCAGCAGAGTGCAATGATTTACCCAAAATGACCCAGACTGACCCAAACTGACTCTAATGATTTACCCAAACTGACTCCAAATATGACTAAATGAAGTACTTTAATTTATTTTCAGAAATTAATTCTGTTCTCAAAATGGTACATGAAGTGTTCTCTCTCTCCCTCCCTTCCTCTGTCTTGCTGTTTCTTTAGAATGCTGAAACAATAAACAAGGGATGTTTAGGTACGTTTGTGAGGACTGGCATTTTTTTTTTTTTTTTTTGGAGGGAGAGAGACATACAACGGACTCTGAACTTGAATCTGATGTTACAAGCCCTGACGAGGCAGCAGTGTGTCCCGCTGTATTGTTGGGTATTTTCTCCTCCAAACATTCTTAAAACCTTTGATAAGACAAACAGAGTCAAGAAACACCAGTGAGACAGAAAGTCAAATTAATCACGCGCGGAGTGCAGCCAGGCTGTACACCAAGGCTACACTAAAGTCTGGCCTGTGCTCCCGCTCTTTTTATTAGAGAAGCCCTCATTACATCATAAAACTTGTCCTAAGGGGGGGGGGGGGGGACAACGCGAGACAAGTTTCTTCCCGTAACAAACACATACGTCAATAAGTGCAGCTGTAAGGAAAAACAGTTTCTTTCTTTTGCTCTTATCGTCGAAGGTCAGCACATCTCGTTCGTCTGTTGCAGTTATCAGCTGTTGTGCATCTGCCTGGAGTGTCCTGGTCTTCACACTAAGCATCACATCACAACAGTCAAAACAACCTTCAGTTCTTTTACTCCCAGTTCAGCCTGACCCCGTCATGCTTTACTCCCAGTCGTTAGCGGCTACAAAAACAAGTTGTATAATAATTCATTCCCAGTTCAGATTGACCCCAGCATGCTAAAACAAGGTTGAATAACACGTACATTCTCGGGGTTAGGTGCAAACAGCACAACACCGTTTTCAAAAGAAAGAAGACAAAGGTACAAATGTTTAACAGTGATAACATATATATATATATATAAAATCCTTAACATTTCCCACCTGTTTATCGCCTGTTAAACATATAGTAGTAGTTATCACCTAGCTTAGCACTTCTTTCTTGAGATTTTCACTAAGAGGTTCATCATGGTACGTAAAGCATCTATTTCAGTGTTTTGAGCTGCTACTATTTTTTTCAGTTACATTCATGAACAGACCCAATCGATAATTCAGTGTTTCAATCATTAATGAATTTTTTTTTCTTTCTTTTTTTTTTTCCCCACTCCTATCCAGGGGAACAATGAATGTGCTATTTTATCTCCTACAGACCACAATGTTTGGTCCTTTGGTACATCCGAGCCCCACATGTGATCATGTGGTAACACATCTGGGTATATCGATCTCCTCCGTCTGGTGCTGCCATTCTTCTCTGTGGAGGTCCTTGGCACTACCACATATGTATGGTCAGTCACCTGGGTAGGTGCACACACACCACCCCAATTTGGTGGGAGACTCATGTACAGTCTGGAACCACAAAGCCAATAGATGTCATCATACACCGGAGTACCATTTACAGGTGGTAGCAAGAACTTACTAACATAAGCACATGATTCATCCGTTCCCCATGGACAGGAGCCTGTATAATTACATCCCCGTCCAATGTGATGAAGATAAGTACCATCCACATGTTATGTTTTGGCTAGGCTTAAATTATTTGATAAAACATACGTTTGGGTACACAGACGTTTCTTAATTTTACCTACAGTTTTATTCCCTGTCCCGTAAAAGCAAATTGGGAATGGCCGTTGTGATGACAATTTAACGTGATGATATTTTTGCGTTTCCCTTCAGTCTAGTCAATGGAGCAGCACTTGGGCACGCTTGTACGTCCTCTGTTGAAATCCCTATCATATAAGTGGTTGCACTGAGGCAAGTGGTGTTAGAACTGCCCCCGAAATACAGTTTGATTATGCATCCGTATGATAAGACATTTTGTCACCCTAGCAGGGTACGGTTTAGCCGTCAGAGCTGGGTGTGTTGAGGATATAGGTATTTGCGAACAAACATAACAATTAGTAACGTAATTCCATAGCCAATAAATGAACATCTCTGTACCACAAATTAGTATGGTATATATGAGGGTGTCCATCTGTCTCATTCACATTATGAATAAACCTCTTCTGACGTTGCTTGCGTTGTTCTCTGGCTCGGTCCACAGTGAGCTGCAATTCTTGGGTCAACCACCAGGCCAGGAATCCGAGCAGCACGAAACACACTAAGATCACAACGCAACCGGCTGCCCTACCAACAGTCCGGCAGCGGCGGCGCTGAGCGCGCCGCTCCGGGGTCTGCTGTAGTTCAGTCATGATTGCTAGGATACAGTGTTGTTAACCACCTCACCTAATAGTGCAAGGATCTCCCTGCTTCACTGGCATTGAGACAATCTATTGCTAATTAAATAGACTCCCTTTGTAGCCAGACTTCCCCTTACACTGTGGAGGCAGCCAACACACGCTGTATCTTACAGTGATGTATCCACGTTGATCTCTCCGCTATCTTTACTGCAGTTGGTGTTGTTAACAGCACTTGGTATAGACCTTCCCCACGAGGACTGGACCAGTTCTTCCTCTTAATCACTCTGATGAACACCCAGTCTCCTGGCTAGACTACTGGAAGGCCGTCCTGTGGAAGATCAAAATTATTCGGCAGTAAATGTGTTTAAGTTATCTCTTTCTGTGTTAATGTCTTTTTCATAAAATTTGCTAATGTTTGTTCCTCATCTGCTGTTTTAGTATCCATGTCAAAATTGGTAGACGATATGGTCGTCCATAAAGTATCTCAAATGGTGTTAACCCTGATGGTGTTGGTGTTATTCTCATATACAATTTTACTAGGTCCAAACATTCAATCCAGGTTCGTTTTGTCTCTTCTATACATTTCCTTAATCTTATTTTTATTGTGCCCTTTGTCCTTTCCACTAATCCTGCACTGTGTGGATGATAAGCACAATGATTTTTGAGATTGACCTGTAGCGCTTCTCCTACATATTGCACTATTGTATTAACAAAATGCGCTCCATTATCTGAATAAACTGTTTCTGGTATTCCAAATCGTGGAATGATGTCTTTGCACAATGCCTTAGCCACTGTAAGTGCATCTGCATGTTTTGTAGGGAACAATTCTACCCATTTTGAGAAGGCATCAATTACGACTAAACAAAATTCCTTCCCTTCATGTTTACTCAGCTGTATATAATCCATATGAATCACTTGAAAGGGATATTGTGGTGTTGGAAATTTGCCTCTTTGGGGTCTCAAATTGCCTTGTGAATTGTGTTTTGCACATGTCATGCATGCTCTACAATGCTGTTTTGCATATGCATCGAACCCATAAAGACAAAAAATAGATTGCAATTGCGATATCATACCCCCTGATGAGACATGCGTCACGCCATGGCTCATAATAGCTGCCCATTTAAACATATTTTTTGGCAATATGGGTTTCTTTTGTGGGCATACGTACAAATCATTTGCATACGTAGCTCCTTTATTTATCCACATCTGTTTTTCTCTTTCAGTTGCCTGCTGTTGCATGTCAGCAAGCAGTGTACGACCTAAATGCAAATCTGGAGTGGTGTCCTGTACAACAAAAATAGAAGAAGCCGCTGCTGCCTCTTTTGCTGCTCTGTCAGCAAAATCATTTCCTTTTGAAATACTGTCAGAGCCTTTGGTGTGAGCCGCACATTTGCATATAGCAATTTGGTTAGGCAATCTCACAGCCTTCAGTAGTGCAGTTAGGAGAGTGGCATGAGTCACTGGCTTTCCAGATGATGTCACCATTCCACGCTCTTCCCACAGTTTTGCAAACACATGCACTGTGCTGAAAGCGTACTGGCTGTCTGTATAAATCGTTACAGCCGTACCTTTAAACAGATAGCAAGCTGCAGTTAAAGCAACTAATTCAGCTGCTTGTGCTGAAGATGACGATGGCAATGAAGCAGAATCCAATACTTCTGAATTTGTGACAACAGCATATCCAGATTGTGTTTGTCCATAAGCGTTTTTAGTGGAAGAACCATCCACATACACAATTGTACTGTTTGGGATGGGTGTGTCCTGGAGGTCTGGGCGTGCTTTCATACAGGCTGTTGCTACATCAAGACAATTGTGCGGCTCGCCATCCTCAGGTAAAGGTATCAATGTGGATGGATTCAATGTTGTACAGCGCTCTACCGTAAGGTGTGGTTGTGATAATAGCAAGGACATGCACGAAAGATGTCTTGCTGGGGACAAAAGGCTCATGTTTGTCTGCAACAGAAGTGCAGAAACTGCATGTGGAACTTTCAGTGTCAACTGATGGAATAGAACAACATTACTGCTACTTTGAACAGCCATAGAGGCTGCAACAACAGCCTGTACACATGGTGGTAGAGCACTTGCCACTGCATCCAATTTAGATGAGTAGTAGGCAACTGGCCTTAATTTTGAGCCATACACTTGAACCAAAACACTAGTCATGAACTTATTCTTACAATCAACTGTTTGAATGAATGGTTTACTATAATCTGGTAGTGCCAAAACTGTGGATGACACTAATGTTTGTTTTACTTTTACAAAGGCTTCCTCAGCATCTTTGTTCCATTCCAACACAGTTGACATTGAAATATCATCCTTGTACATCAAATCAGAAAGTGGACTAGTCAATTCTGCATAGCAGGGAATCCATGCCCTGCAGTAATTAGTCAGTCCAAGAAATGACATCATCTGCTTTTTGGTTTGTGGTTTTGGAGCGTGCAAAATTGCTTCCTTCCTGTCAGACAGGATCATGCGCCCTGTGGCTGATAATTCATGTCCTAAATATTTTACTTTATCCCTACACAACTGAACTTTGTTTTTACTCACTTTGTGGCCATTATCAAATAAGAAACATAATAATGCTACTGTGTCAGTTATGCAGTTTTCTCGTGTGTCAGAGGCAATCAAAATGTCATCAACATACACTAATAGTTGGCTATCTGCCGGTGGAACGAAATTGGCTAAACATGCTGACATGACTTGAGAATAAATAGTTGGGCTCTCTGCGTAACCCTGCGGTAATCTGGTGAATGTATATCGTTGTCCTTTAAAGGTAAAAGCAAACCAGAATTGACTATCTGGGTGTACTGGCACAGAGAAAAATGCATTACTTATGTCAATTACTGAGAAACTATTAGAATTTGGTCTCAGCGAATTTAACAAGGTGTGTGGATCTGGAACACATGGTGCTCTTTTAATCACAGCAGCATTTACTGCCTGCAGATCTTGAATCATTCTCCACCCCACTGAGGGCGGAGCCTTTTTTACAGGAAATATGGGTGTGTTACATGGTGAATCTGGACATGGCACTATTACTCCTGCTGTTAATAAATTCTCTACTACTGGCCTGATTCCTTCAATTGCATCAGGTTTCAAAGGATACTGTCTTACACATGGTCTGTATTCTGTTTTTGGTCTTATAACTACAGGTTGTGCATTTTTTATCAGTCCTACGTCTGAAGAACCTGTTGTCCACAATCCTGATGGTACAGAAGAGAGAAAATCATCTTCTTCAGGACTCAACTGAAACACTCAGGATTGTGAAGTGGACACATCAATGTGTGTTCCAGCTGTCAGCACCAATGAGACATTAACTGGCACTTTATACAATTTAGTTGATGGACTGAACTCCGTTCGTGGTCCAACTCTGCTCCAATCAGTAGCTGACAAAGCTGTTATGACTGTCAGTCCCAATTCTTGCCATTCTGTCAAATATGGCTTACAAAGTGACACATGTAATGGCATACCTGTGAATCTCAATGTTAAAACATCTTCAGTGGCACCTGTTACTGTTATGACAGCTGTTGAGTTGCCATCATGAATCAAATCGGTCATTGTCAGCTTCACAGGTGAAATGTTTTTCAATTTGTTTTCATACACTGGTGTTCCTGGCAATATGCCACTATGGACTCTAAATACACTCTCAAATCTGCATCTAAACTCTGTCCATGGTTCTCCTTCTTTCTGTGTTGTCCTGGTAATTTCAGTATAATTTATCTTTGGTCCTAACACACCTTTTGCACGTGTAATCATAGCTTCCACTCTTGTTTGCAAGACTGGATCATCATGTGGCAACGGTACGACATCCTGGTCTGCAGGATTCCAGTCTCCGCGTATCTGACTCCATTTAGGGCCACATGCTTTCATCCACACCTGTTGGACTTCAGGTCCACTAAGGTGGTAAGAATTTCTAATGTTTTCTATATCCTGCATAAATCCCTCAATATCGACATGTGGCGATGGTATCATGTCGACTGCTGCTTTGATATCATCAGCATTCCATGTTCGATATACGAGCATGGTTGATCGATGTCCTGCTGTTCCTGCACGAGGATTTGGTACTTCTATCATAGGATAGGCACCTCCCTGGTCACTGTGTTCCACCATGGGAGGGGCTGTGGGCACTTTCGCTTGACTGCGTGTTTGTGGTTTTTCTGGTTTTTCTGGTTTTTCACTTTTTACCTTAGGTTTTACTGCTAAATCATACTGTGGTGGCGGTACATCGTCATCCTCTGGTAGAGGAGATAAAGGTGTTGTTGTCACCGACGATCCAGCCAGCGGTGGTTGTTGAGGCTGTTCTGGTTCTCTGTGCTGAATTATCACATCTTCTTCTGCCTTACCTACAGCTTTCTTTTTCCTTGCTTTCTCTAATCGTCGCTTCTCTGCTCCCTTCCGTCTGTTCTCTGCTTCCTCCTCCCAAAATGCCACTAAATCTGCCCCTACTTTCTGCATCTTTTTCTCATCACCTTTATGTTCCTGTTCTAACTCCTTCTTTAGCTTCTGTATACTGATCAGGTTCAGTCGTCCGTCAAAGTCATGTTTATTTATCCAGGTCTCCAATTTCTTTGTTGCTTTTGGATTTTTGCTTCCATAAATTTCCAGTCGTCAGTTGATAAATTTTCCTTATTTTTAGACGTCTTACCCCCCATTTTTATTATCCCTTGTTATAATTTGGACTTCAGACGGGGGCACACCTAGGGTGTTCTAAATCTGAAGTTTTCACTTTCTTTGGACGTGACAATTAATTTGCCGTCGTGTGGTTGATTCCTTTCACCTCCCCGTAGGAAGCGGAATCACTTGCCTTCGCTTCCACACACACGGTTGTCACTAACGTTGTCCAAAGTATTACACTTTCACACAGTTATTTACACTTACACAAAACACTATTTACACATAAAAACACTTTTAATAATCGTACGCGTATTCTTATGCCAGGGGAGCTCGCCCTCCCGTGAAATTTAACTAATGTCCTGCATTAGGGGACTCCGCCGTCCCTGCCAGATTTAACTGCTTTTTTACAGTGCACGTATTTCTACCCGGGATTTCCTTTACGTATTAAAACAGAGGAGTCCGTACCCTCCTTCCGGAATTTAACTACGGGCGTCCCTCGCAACCGTAGAGGAGTCCGCCCTCCTCGCGGATTTTAACTGCTTTACATTAACAGACGATTCCACGCCATCGCTTACGGAGTTTAACTGTTTTATGTGATCTGATCACCACTCACTCAGTACTGTTACAAAGAAATTTTACTCACTGACTCGACCTCCTGTCTGTCTTCTTCGGGAAAATCTCGTCAACCAGACGATGCCAACGGTGGTCGACAATTGCAGACACGATCAATCGATCGGACCTTGGCCAAGGATTTACGTCTGGACTTGGCGACCCCCGCCGGACACCTCCGGTATTGTTGAGCTCCCGGACGTAGCCCCCAGTCAATGTTGGGTATTTTCTCCTCCAAACATTCTTAAAACCTTTGATAAGACAAACAGAGTCAAGAAACACCAGTGAGACAGAAAGTCAAATTAATCACGCGCGGAGTGCAGCCAGGCTGTACACCAAGGCTACACTAAAGTCTGGCCTGTGCTCCCGCTCTTTTTATTAGAGAAGCCCTCATTACATCATAAAACTTGTCCTAAGGGGGGGGGGGGGGACAACGCGAGACAAGTTTCTTCCCGTAACAAACACATACGTCAATAAGTGCAGCTGTAAGGAAAAACAGTTTCTTTCTTTTGCTCTTATCGTCGAAGGTCAGCACATCTCGTTCGTCTGTTGCAGTTATCAGCTGTTGTGCATCTGCCTGGAGTGTCCTGGTCTTCACACTAAGCATCACATCACAACAGTCAAAACAACCTTCAGTTCTTTTACTCCCAGTTCAGCCTGACCCCGTCATGCTTTACTCCCAGTCGTTAGCGGCTACAAAAACAAGTCGTATAATAATAATAAGTACATCCAGCTCTTCATTCCCAGTTCAGATTGACCCCAGCATGCTAAAACAAGGTTGAATAACACGTACATTCTCGGGGTTAGGTGCAAACAGCACAACACCGTTTTCATAAGAAAGAAGACAAAGGTACAAATGTTTAACAGTGATAACATATATATATATATATATATAAAATCCTTAACAGTATGTCTGCAAAGGTGAGGGCTATTTGCTTTTCATGCTTTTCAGTTTGGGTAAATCATCGCACCCTTGCCAGCACAAAGTTTATTCGGGTGAAAGGGACTTCAAGAGCTGTCTGAGTTGCTTTGTGGAACGCCAGATAACGGAGGTGAGTTGCATGTTTATTTATGTTGTTATGGGCTGGTCAAACATTTCCACATCATACCAGCTACAGACGTAGGAGGTGAAAATGCGATAATATGTCTATAACAGTGGTGACATCCCGTTCAGCTGGTCGCTGCACCAAGCCATCTGTCTTCAGACCACACCTCAACATTTCCTCACTGTGGCCAGATGCGTCATTCTGACCCATTCGGTTTCCATCAGCATATGTGTGATGGGAGTCTTAGTATGTAACAGGGCCGTGGTGGTGGCCAAGTGGTTAAGTGCACTTGCTTTTAGTGCTGAAGGTTCTTGAGTCAAACATCACCCCTGCCCATTCTCTACGTAATATGGAGTTGTGTCAGGAAGGGCTTCCAGTGCCAAATCAACATTTAAATCCACATTGGATCTGTTGTGGTGACCCTGAGTGAAAACAAGAGAGCAACCAAAGGAACTTACTTTATGACTAAGGCCAGTATCTCACTGGACTGCGACAGCCTGTGAACAGCATCTGTGAGGAAATTTGTGCAGTTTGGTATATGGTTCGCAGCCATTCACATCCCCTTGCCTCACTCGTGGGGTGGCGCCCATGAGTCGCTTGATTAATGAACAAAGCAAAAAAATCGTGGCTGATCTCCCTCGCCAAATCATCAGGTGGGCACCTCGTACCCCTCACCACGTCCACTCTACGACTCAGAAGGTGCACAACATGAGCCAACATGTAAGGGGTTGACACACTTTTTTATATGACTGGAGAGTAAGAACACTTCTGGAAGTGACTGAACGAGTCCAGCAGCCTCCAGCTACCCAGCTATGCAGCCAGCAGGCACCCACCCAACATGCACGCACATGCTCAGTCGGACACACAAGCTGCATGAACCAGATTCATTGTGTCTATTTATTTATTTTTCTGGGGTAAGAAGTGAAAATTATGTGTAATGCTTCTGGTCGATGCACACAACGTGCATGCGTGCTGGACTGGACTCAGGAGCTGCACAAACCAGTTTCATCATGTTTATTTAATTATTTTTCTGAGGACAGAAATGGATTTAAGTTTAATGTTCCTGGTCAGCGTACACCCGCTGCGCTTGCACAAGCTGGACACATCCTGTCGGGCCATGGATGACCTGCACAAACCAGATTTATTGTGCTTTATTTATTTATTTATTTTTCTGTGAAATAAGTGAAAATTAGATTTAATGCTCCAACTCACACTGGGCTGTATGCACGAACTGCACAAACCAGTTTCATTGTGTTTATTTATTTTCTGAATACAGAAGTGGATTTAAGTTTAATGCTCCTCGTTGGTACACTCCCTCCAAACGCACGCAGCCTGGACACTTCATTTCAGGCCATGGACGACCTGAACAAACTGAATTTGTGTTCTTATTCATTTATTTATTTTTCTGAGGACAGAAGCTGATTTAAGTTTAATGCTCCTGGCCGGCACAAACCCAATGAGCCTGTGCATTGAATGGGGACTACGCCAGCACTCCCCCTTTATTTTTTCATTTTATTTTTTATTGGAGTCAGTGGAGGATTGTGTTTTCATTTGGGGGAGGAGAGGACAGTCACCAGTTGGGACATAATATTCATGTGTAGCACCTCCTGGACATCTTCTGCAAGAAGATTTTGCAAGAGCATGAGTGCCTTTCCACACATTTCTCGTGTTTTTAATTATTATTTACTGTTATGATAAATGGACTGCATTTATATAGCACTTTTCCATGTGCATCAGATGCTCAAAGTACTTTACAAATAATGCCTCACATTCACCCTGATGTCAGGGTGCTGCCATACAAGGAACTCACTATACACCGGGAGCAATTAGGGGATTAAGGACCTTAGTGATTTTCCAGTCAGGCTGGGATTTGAACCGAGGATCCTTTGGTCTCAAGCCCAATGCTTAAACCACTAGACCATCATTTGGGAGGTGATGGTCTAGTGGTTAATCAATCAATCAATCAATCAATCAACTTTTTTCTTATATAGATATATAAATCACAACAAACAGTTGCCCCAAGGCGCTCCATATTGTAAGGCAAGGCCATACAATAATTATGAAACGACCCCCTATGAGCAAGCACTTGGCAACAGTGGGAAGGAAAAACTCCCTTTTAACAGGAAGAAACCTCCAGCAGAACCAGGCTCAGGGAGGGGCAGTCTTCTGCTGAGACTGGTTGGGGCTGAGGGAAAAAAACAGGAAAAAGACATGCCGTGAAGGGGGGCAGAGATCGATCACCAATGATTAAATGCAGAGTGATGCATACGGAGCAAAAAGAGAAAGAAACAGTGCATCATGGGAAACCCCCCACAATCTACGTCTAAAGCAGCAAAACCAAGGGATGGTCCAGGGTCACCCGATCCAGCCCTAACTATAAGCCTTAGCGAAAAGGAAAGTTTTAAGCCTAATCTTAAAAGTAGAGAGGGTATCTGTCTCCCTGATCTGAATTGGGAGCTGGTTCCACAGGAGAGGAGCCTGAAAGCTGAAGGCTCTGCCTCCCATTCTACTCTTACAAACCCTAGGAACTACAAGTAAGCCCGCAGTCTGAGAGCGAAGCGCTCTAATGGGGTAATATGGTACTACGAGGTCCCTAAGATAAGATGGGACCTGATTATTCAAAACCTTATAAGTAAGAAGAAGAATTTTAAATTCTATTCTAGAATTAACAGGAAGCCAATGAAGAGAGGCCAACACGGGTGAGATATGCTCTCTCCTGCTAGTCCCCGTCAGTACTCTAGCTGCAGCATTCTGAACCAACTGAAGGCTTTTTAGGGAACTCCTAGGACAACCTGATAATAATGAATTACAATAGTCCAGCCTAGAGGAAATAAATGCATGAATTAGTTTTTCAGCATCACTCTGAGACAAGACCTTTCTGATTTTAGAGATATTGCGTAAATGCAAAAAGGCAGTCCTACATATTTGTTTAATATGCGCTTTGAATGACATATCCTGATCAAAAATGACTCCAAGATTTCTCACAGTATTACTAGAGATCAGGGAAATGCCATCCAGAGTAACGATCTGGTTAGACACCATGCTTCTAAGATTTGTGGGGCCAAGTACAATAACTTCAGTTTTATCTGAGTTTAAAAGCAGGAAATTAGAGGTCATCCATGTCTTTATGTCTGTAAGACAATCCTGCAGTTTAGCTAATTGGTGTGTATCCTCTGGCTTCATGGATAGATAAAGCTGGGTATCATCTGCGTAACAACGAAAATTTAAGCAATACCGTCTAATAATACTGCCTAAGGGAAGCATGTATAAAGTGAATAAAATTGGTCCTAGCACAGAACCTTGTGGAACTCCATAATTAACTTTAGTCTGTGAAGAAGATTCCCCATTTACATGAACAAACTGTAATCTATTAGACAAATATGATTCAAACCAACGCAGCGCAGTGCCTTTAATACCTATGACATGCTCTAATCTCTGTAATAAAATTTTATGGTCAACAGTATCAAAAGCAGCACTGAGGTCCAACAGAACAAGCACAGAGATAAGTCCACTGTCCGAAGCCATAAGAAGATCATTTGTAACCTTCACTAATGCTGTTTCTGTACTATGATGAATTCTAAAACCTGACTGAAACTCTTCAAATAGACCATTCCTCTGCAGGTGATCAGTTAGCTGTTTTACAACTACCCTCTCAAGAATCTTTGAGAGAAAAGGAAGGTTGGAAATTGGCCTATAATTAGCTAAGATAGCTGGGTCAAGTGATGGCTTTTTAAGTAATGGTTTAATTACTGCCACCTTAAAGGCCTGTGGTACATAACCAACTAACAAAGATAGATTGATCATATTTAAGATTGAAGCATTAAATAATGGTAGGACTTCCTTGAGCAGCCTGGCAGGAATGGGGTCCAATAAACATGCCGATGGTTTGGACGAAGCAACCAATGAAAATAACTCAGACAGAACAACCGGAGAGAAAGAGTCTAACCAAATACCGGCATCACTGAAAGCAGCCAAAGATAACGATACATCTTTGGGATGGTTATGAGTAATTTTTTCTCTAATAGTCAAAATTTTGTTAGCAAAGAAAGTCATGAAGTCATTACTAGTTAAAGTTAATGGAATACTCGGCTCAATAGAGCTCTGACTCTTTGTCAGCCTAGCTACAGTGCTGAAAAGAAACCTGAGGTTATTCTTATTTTCTTCAATTAGTGATGAGTAGAAAGATGTCCTAGCTTTACGGAGGGCTTTTTTATAGAGCAACAAACTCTTTTTCCAGGCTAAGTGAAGATCTTCTAAATTAGTGAGACGCCATTTCCTCTCCAACTTACGGGTTATCTGCTTTAAGCTACGAGTTTGTGAGTTATACCACGGAGTCAGACACTTCTGATTTAAAGCTCTCTTTTTCAGAGAAGCTACAGCATCCAAAGTTGTCTTCAAAGAGGATGTAAAACTATTGACGAGATACTCTAACTCCCTTACAGAGTTTAGGTAGCTACTCTGCTCTGTGTTGGTATATGACATTAGAGAACATAACGAAGGAATCATATCCTTAAACCTAGTTACAGCGCTTTCTGAAAGACTTCTAGTGTAATGAAACTTATTCCCCACTGCAGGGTAGTCCATCAGGGTAAATGTAAATGTTATTAAAAAATGATCAGACAGAAGGGAGTTTTCAGGGAATACTGTTAAGTCTTCTATTTCCATACCATAAGTCAGAACAAGATCTAAGATATGATTAAAGTGGTGGGTGGACTCATTTACTTTTTGAGCAAAGCCGATAGAGTCTAATAATAGATTAAATGCAGTGTTGAGGCTGTCATTCTCAGCATCTGTGTGGATATTAAAATCGCCCACTATAATTATCTTATCTGAGCTAAGCACTAAGTCAGACAAAAGGTCAGAAAATTCACAGAGAAACTCACAGTAACGGGACTTCCAATTTGGATGGACAAGACTAAGAGACAAGCTTTCAAATGAATTAAAGCTCTGTCTAGGTTTTTGATTAATTAATAAGCTGGAATGGAAGATTGCTGCTAATCCTCCGCCACGGCCCGTGCTACGAGCATTCTGACAGTTAGTGTGACTCGGGGGTGTTGACTCATTTAAACTAACATATTCATCCTGCTGTAACCAGGTTTCTGTTAGGCAGAATAAATCAATACGTTGATCAATTATTATATCATTTACCAACAGGGACTTAGAAGAGAGAGACCTAATGTTTAATAGACCACATTTAACTGTTTTAGTCTGTGGTGCAATTGAAGGTACTATATTATTTTTTCTTTTTGAATTTTTATGCTTAAATAGGTTTTTGCTGGTTATTGGTGGTCTGGGAGCAGGCACCGTCTCTACGGGGATGGGGTAATGAGGGGATGGCAGGGGGCGAGAAGCTGCAGAGAGGTGTATAAGACCACAGCTCTGCCTCCTAGTCCCAACGCTGGACAGTCACAGTTTGGAGGATCCAAGAAAATTGGCCAGATTTCTAGAAATGAGAGCTGCTCCATCTAAAGTGGGATGGATGCCGTCTCTCCTAACAAGACCAGGTTTTCCCCAGAAGCTTTGCCAATTATCAATGAAGCCCACCTCATTTTTTGGACACCACTCAGACAGCCAGCAATTCAAGGAGAACATGCGGCTAAACATGTCACTCCCGGTCTGATTGGGGAGGGGCCCAGAGAAAACAACAGAGTCCGACATTGTTTTTGCAAAGTTACACACCGATTTAATGTTAATTTTAGTGACCTCCGATTGGCGTAACCGAGTGTCATTACTGCCGACGTGAATTACAATCTTACCAAATTTACGCTTAGCCTTAGCCAGCAATTTCAAATGTCCTTCGATGTCGCCTGCTCTGGCCCCCGGAAGACAATTGACAATGGTTGCTGGTGTCGCTAACTTCACATTTCTCAAAACAGAGTCGCCAATAACCAGAGTTTGTTCCTCGGCGGATGTGTCGCCGAGTGGGGAAAAATGGTTAGAGATGTGAACGGGTTGACGGTGTACACGGGGCTTCTGTTTAGGACTACGCTTCCTCCTCACAGTCACCCAGTCAGCCTGCTTTCCCGACTGCCCGGGATCTGCCAGGGGGGAACTAACGGCGGCTAAGGTACCTTGGTCCGCACCGACTACAGGGGCCTGGCTAGCTGTAGAATTTTCCACGGTGCGGAGCCGAGTCTCCAACTCGCCCAGCCTGGCCTCCAAAGCTACGAATAAGCTGCACTTATTACAAGTACCATTACTGCTAAAGGAGGCTGAGGAATAACTAAACATTTCACACCCAGAGCAGAAAAGTACGGGAGAGACAGGAGAAGCCACCATGCTAAATCGGCTAAGAGCTAGTAGCAACGCAACCTAGCGGATTCCTAAAAACACACAAAGTGAATAATGTGTAAATATTTTAAAGGTGATTCAGCAGAAGGAGTGCCCCAATCAAGGCACCAAACAGGCCATGAAGCAGCACAGGCAACGCACGACAACGGTGCTAAAATAAAATAAAAATCAACTAAACACGCTGTGGAGCAGCACAGATAACGCACAACAGTGCTAAAAGAGAAAAAAAAATAAAAACGAAAGCGATAGCAAGCTAGTTAGCTTGCCAACGCTGATGAAAGTTAGCTGATAAAAGTGCTCCGTCGCGATGTTTCGACCGTTAGAGGTCTTCCTTAGGCGTTGGAGCACAGTAAAAAGGTAAAAAAGTAAAAAAAGTCTTGAAAAAGACTGTTAATTCAAGTCCAAAGCAGCAGGTAGCAGTCTCTGTGTAAACAGTCCCAACAGAGAGCCAAAATTCTGATGCCAATCAGGGTTATGGATTTGTGATTTTGTTTAGGGCTAGTTACCGGTCCCAAAATTGGAGCAACACTGGTTGCCCAACACACTGGTTAAGGTGTTGGGCTTGAGTCCAGAAGATCATGGGTTCAAATCACCGCCTGACTGGAAAATCACTAAGGGCTCTTGGGCAAGGCCTTTAATCCCCTATTGCTCCTGGTGTGTAGTGAGCGCCTTGTCTGGCAGCACCCTGACATCGGGGTGAATGTGAGGCATAATCGTAAAGCGCTTTGAGCATCTGATGCAGATGGAAAAGCGCTATATAAATGCAGTACATTTACCATCACCTCCCCTGTTATTTTGTTATTATTTACAGTGCTTTTTTCTGCCTAAAGTCGGGGGAATTTTCACAGTCTCTTTCACAATGTAACAGTCCACATCCATCCTGAGCACTATGTCTGCAAACGTGATGTCGTGTTAGCATTTGTGTGCAAATCCTTGTTCCTGCAAAGGATGGGTCAGTGCCACTCAACTTTTGCACGTCTGCTGTGCGCCATGTCAGTGTCCCTCACACAGTATGTGTGTGGACTGCTTGAGATTTGTGCCACTCTGGACAGCATTCAGTGGACAGTTGGCAGTCATGTGCACACGTGTCGAGAGGACCAATTCAGTGACATTGCACATGAGAAAGTTATTGTCTTTTTGCATGTTTTCATGCAGTTTTGTGTTTCTGCCTCCTCTCCACCCATCATGCATCAGTGGGATACTATCGTAAGTATGCATGTAGACAACAAATATTTGCATTTAGACCCTCCTCTCAAAGGGATTTCCGTTTACATCTTTTTCATGATAAATATGGATGTGCATTGCTAGTTAGTGCCCAAAACTTTGATGTGTGATAATTTACACACTGAACATGTTGAGAAATACCAATAGTGAAAATTCCTGTTAGAAACGGTCTAAACCTCATCATTTATTCAACATCTAAAAAGAGATGAAGAGCAGGTAGCTGAGAATAAGGAGCTGGCCCGCCAATATATAGACCTGGGTTTGAATCCTGCTCATGTTACCTGTTTCTGTCCTGTGGCAAAATACTCTACATTCTCTCAGTCCACCCGGCTGTAAATGGGTTCCGGCCTCAACTTAGTAAGTAACCTACCTCTGACTGCCATCCCATCCAGATTGAGTTGTAGACTCTCATCTGCTTGATTCTACGCAATATCTCTAAAATCAGAAAGGTCTTGTCTCAGAGTGATGCTGAAAAACTAATTCATGCATTTATTTCCTCTAGGCTGGACTATTGTAATTCATTATTATCAGGTTGTCCTACAAGTTCCCTAAAAAGCCTTCAGTTAATTCAAAATGCTGCAGCTAGAGTACTAACGGGGACTAGAAGGAGAGAGCATATCTCACCCATATTGGCCTCTCTTCATTGGCTTCCTGTTAATTCTAGAATAGAATTTAAAATTCTTCTTCTTACTTATAAGGTTTTGAATAATCAGGTCCCATCTTATCTTAGGGACCTCATAGTACCATATCACCCCAATAGAGCGCTTCGCTCTCAGACTGCAGGCTTACTTGTAGTTCCTAGGGTTTGTAAGAGTAGAATGGGAGGCAGAGCCTTCAGCTTTTAGGCTCCTCTCCTGTGGAACCAGCTCCCAATTCAGATCAGGGAGACAGACACCCTCTCTACTTTTAAGATTAGGCTTAAAACTTTCCTTTTTGCTAAAGTTTATAGTTAGGGCTGGATCAGGTGACCCTGAACCATCCCTTAGTTATGCTGCTATAGACGTAGACTGCTGGGGGGTTCCCATGATGCACTGTTTCTTTCTCTTTTTGCTCTGTATGCACCACTCTGCATTTAATCATTAGTGATCAATCTCTGCTCCCCTCCACAGCATGTCTTTTTCCTGGTTCTCTCCCTCAGCCCCAACCAGTCCCAGCAGAAGACTGCCCCTCCCTGAGCCTGGTTCTGCTGGAGGTTTCTTCCTGTTAAAAGGGAGTTTTTCCTTCCCACTGTAGCCAAGTGCTTGCTCACAGGGGGTCGTTTGACCGTTGGGGTTTTACATAATTATTGTATGGCCTTGCCTTACGATATAAAGCGCCTTGGGGCAACTGTTTGTTGTGATTTGGCGCTATATAAAAAACTGATTGATTGATTGATTGATTGATTGATTCTATGGAATCTGGGGATAAGCGTGGTTACAATGGACCTCGGGGCCTATATAGATCAATTAGACAGTGGAAAAATTGTCTTTTCAATGGTGGGCATAGACGTTTTTGGACAAATGCTCACTGGGATGCAAACCTTTTGTAAATCAGGTCCTATATGTTATTTTATGGTGCAGTTTGAGGAAACTGTTGGAATCTCTTTGACACACGAGTGTATTATGATTGTTACCATGTTTGCTGACAGAATTCACTTCTGTCATCTGGCTTGTAAGTGAATGTCAGTGAAAATCCATGTGTCATAATTCACAAAACCTGAATTTGTACACATTAGGAAGGCATATAGCATCTCTTTGGTATATGAAGGTACCACACTTTTAATTCAGAGTTTAATTTTTTGAGTTTAATTCAGATCACACTGAATTAAACTCATATTATTTCATTATGCACTGATTCTGACTCCACTAATTGGGACCACATCAACAACCACCTTGTGTAGTACTTACACACAATTACACTACATTGCAGGAAGTAAACTTGTGGTAGCTAGACAGGAAGTGACAGTAAGAGAAAAGTCAGATGTTTGGACATACTCACTCATTCCTCTTCAGCCACTTAGTCCAGTCAAGGCAGTTTGGGCATATTTAAAAATGAATTAAGATGTCTAAAATAGATTTCAAGATCTGCTGTGCTAAAGTGTCAAGTAGGGGACGAAAAAGTTTCTCAATGTTTTGGCTCCATTGGTGGAGCAAAGCACAGTACTGGCAAGTACTGAAATGTGAAAACATTTCTTTTTGCAATTGCTACAATTAATCAAAGTTTAATCCACTTTTTTGCAGTGGAGAAACAGATGTGGCTGCACGCATGAAGAAACAAGGACTAAAAACTGTTTGTGGCCATGTGTCACTGACAGTGGCAGCAGGAGTGATTGATAGCCCAAAACCAAAACCTGTGCATGTTGGAAGGTTGCAGAACCTGTAGGCGAATTCTGATGAATGAACATGTCAGAAAACTAAGTGGAACAGCTAAGACAGATATCGATGCCATTAAGTATCACAGGTAGCCATAAAATCATTTTTGTTTTCAGGTCAATCATCTTGCTGCTATGCAATAATTACGACATAATCAAGAGATTAATGGCCCAACCTTAAAGGTCAGCACAGAGCGAATAAGAAAAATTATTCTGGGGCATTTAGAAGTTGTAGTTGATCTTATGTGGGCATAAAAGCTGGGTAGTTTGTTAATTTATACTGTAGTGTTTGTCTTGAGTGACACAGTTGATTAGTGGTTAGCAATGTTGCCTCACAGCAAGACAATTATGGGATCGCCTCCCACCTGGGGCCTTTCTGTGTGGACTTTGTATGTTCACCCAGGTTCCCTCCAGGTGTTCTGGCTTCACCCCACTTCCAAAGACTTGCAGGTTATGTGGATTGGAAACTTGAAATAAACCTGGGGTGTGAATGTTTTTGTTTGTCTATTTGTGGCCCTGCTATACACTGGCGTCCTGTCCATTTGGAACGTTGGAGTGGCTCTTCCTTGACTTCCTTAGACCCTGGATGCAACATGCCCAGGACTGTCTGCAGTTTGCATATAGGACAGGTGTTGGTGTGGAGGATGCCATCCTCTACCTGCTACATTAAGTCCACTCTCACTTGGATAAGGAAAATGGCAGAGTGAGGATTCTCTTCCTGGACTTTTTGGGTGCCTTCAACACCATCCAGCCCCTTGTGCTCCAGGACAAACTGAACAGGATGCGAGTGGACCTGTGCCTGGTCACTTGGATCCTCCAGCTACCTCACCGACAGGCTGCCAGACACCGCATCTGACACTGTGATCAGCAGCACCAGGGACCCCAAGGTACGATGCTGGCCCCTCTTCTCTTCACCCTGTACACCTCTGACGTCTGCTACAACTCTGAGCTGTGTCACATCCAGAGGTTCACTGATAACACAGCCATTGTTGGATGCATCAGACTGTACAATTCCTCACTCAGGGGAAGAAGGAGTAACAGGAAGACAGAGGACAGGAAAGAGATGAACAGTTGTTGCCAGTAAACTCGCACTGATCAGCATGTCTGGTATTTATATTGTGTATTGAGATTGCAAACAGTTTTTCTTTTTTATTTTCACTTTTGGTACTCCTTGTGCTTCTTACCCTATGTGCTGCTCTATACAGTGTTGCTGGAACCTCAGTTTCCCTGAGGGAGTCTAATCGAATCTCATCTAATCTAATCTTAGTGTGTAGTCTTATGGAGTAAGACTGCTGAGATAGGCTCCAGCTCTCTGTGACTGAATGTTTGTCTTGAATGCCAAATAAATGAAAGTTATTTAATGAAAGTGGTTATATACACCACTGTTACTTGTCTTCTGTAATTAATATTATTTTACTCACTCATCACTCATCTTCAACCACTTATCCAGGATCGGGTTGCAGGGGCAACAGCTCCAGCAGGGGACCCCAGAATTCCATTTCTCAGGCCATATTGACCACCTCTGACTGGGGCATCCCAAGGCATTCCCAGGCCAGTGTAGAGATATAATCTCTCCACCTAGACCTGGGTCTTACCTAGGATTTCATACCAGATGGATGTGCCTGGAATGCCTCCTTAGTGAGGCGCCCAGGGGGCATCCTTACCAGATGACCAAACCACAGCTCCTTTGAACACAAAGGAGCTGTGGCTCTACTCCAAGCTCCCCACGGATGGCCGAGCTCCTGACCCTATCTCAAAGGGAGACACTGTTAATAATACATAATATTATTTTATTGAAATAAAAATAACACTGTTGCTTGCAAAAGTAAATTAATTAAGCTAAACAATTTAATACATACTCTGCATGTTAAGGATTTGTTGCAACGATGAACCCAAAGTATGTAGACAAGTAATACTTGAGGGATGTGTCAAAACCAAGCAGAGCCAGGTGAAAACAGTCCAATAGTTTATGAGGTAACAGATGCACAAAAAGAGTATCCAAATGTGGTGGAACAGAGACAGAGAATGCAGGGGAAACAAACTAACACTAACCAGAGAAAAGGTTGACAACAGCAGAGAATACACAGATATCACAAAAATACTCACAAAATGCATGTGGCGCAAACAAAAGGAATGAACCAGCAAACACCAATGGACAGATGAGAGTTTAAATACTACATGACAGATGACAACAAGTGTGCAAAAAACAGTGAGCCAGAATTAAACACGCACAGGATAATTAACAGAACACAAGGAGATAAACAACTAAACAGACATATGCTGGTGATGAATAACACAAGGGACACCTATGGGTGAGTGGGCAATAAATCACAACAATAACCAAACATAACCACACAAGAGGTGAAATAATAATACAGAACTCATGTAAAACAAAGTGAACAAAGTGCAACCATGTAGAAACCAACATGAAAACTAAGAATGAAATAAGGAGTTCAAAACAGAAATGACAATCAGACCTAAATAATGTCAAAAATCTAAATCCAGAACTACAGCAGAAAATAATGTGGAACACAGAATTAACAGTGCGCACACAATGTAAATGAAAAGACACAGGCACAGGCAGGGGACTGAACACAAGGACAGAAACAGATGATCGACACAGGCAGGGGACTTACCACAACACACATGCACACGGGAGGCACGGAGAAGACACACATGACAGGCAAGGAAAGAAATACCCACACACACAAACAGGAGGCATGTAGATGACAACAGATCATAACACATAAACATACAGGACTGAAAACCTTAACAACCCGGACAGACAGACAGACACACACACACACACATATTATCATGTGTGCTGTTGTGACCATAGTAAACTAACTCAAGGGGTATAGTTGAATTTTTTAATGACGACAAATGCTGAAGGGAATTTCATGGTGGGTCAATGCATTTGTGAATTCAATTATTTAATTCCAGTAATTCATTCAAATAACTTATGAACATTTTTAAATGAACAGAGTGTTAATATATTGTGTATTTAGTGAAAAGGTTGTGTTTTTATATTCTCAAGGACAACCGGGCCTGGGTGCACGCATGGTCTGAGTCTGCTTATACCATGGTCCCACACAGTGAGCTCACACACAAATATTTATTTAACTTTTTTTGTGTTCTCCGCTTCTTTCCCGTCTTCAACTTGTCCAGTTCGTCTGGGGCTATGTGATCAAACTTTTGCGCTCAAGTCAAACCTCAAGAAGCTGCATTCTGGATCATTTGGAGAGACAAAACTGGTCTGATCTTTGCAATATTTTGCAGTGCTACCTTTGTTACCTCAAAAATATATGCATCAAACTGGAGAAACTCATTAAGAATGACACCAAGATCCCAAACTGATCAAACAGGTTTCTGATTTGTTGGCCCAATGACCATCATCTCAGTCTTCTTTGATTTGAGAAGTAGAATGTTGACATCCAGTTCCTCAAGACAACCAAACAATTTTGATCATAGTAGCAAGATTAGACCCATCTCCACTGAATACTGGCAAGTATAACTGCAAATTATCTGCGTAACAATGAAAGTTCAGCCCAAAAGCATTGAATGATGTTTCCCTGTCTTGTTCTTTCAATAAAAAAGTGCACGGTGCTGGAGTTCAGAACAGGTTTTTGATATGAATGTTCCAGTTCTGCCCTGAACCACACATCATCTTTAAACCAACTTGCTCATAAAAGTGCAGTTGGGTGGTCCAGTGTGGAGCTGGCAATTTCATATCATCCATCACATTTGTGCTTTAGACCAACAAAAACATGGTCAAATCAGGCATAGGTTGGTTGAAACTAGGCATTGGCAGTTTCCATTCATTTGTTCATGGTGGTGCAACCACAGGGCACTCATATTGCAACATGTGCCGCTTTGGGCTTGGTTTAAGTTGCATCCCTCAATTTAAAATGGTCAATACACTGAAAGTCCAAAGACATGTACATCTGAAGTGTGCATAGTACATTCTTGTACTTGGCCTCCACAGCTTCTCCAGAGAAATGAGCCTCCATCTGTCCTTAAATTCAGCATGACAGGAGTTCTACAATATAGAAAGGAACTCAGACCAGGTCAACCAGAGCCAATAAATCATCCTACAAGAACTGAGAAGATGCAGGTTGAGTCAGAGGAAGAAAAAGGACTGCAAAGAAAGGACTGCAAACAGAAAGAAAATTAAGAGTGGAGAATAGCAAGACAGAACCAGAGGGTAAAAGATGGAGGGAGTGAGAATAATGTGAAAGGCAGACAGAAATAGCTCACTATCAATTAAGATAAGCATGCCGAGTGCTGTCTAAGACAGATGAATGCTCCTTCTGAGGATCACCGTATGTGAGGCCTGGGAAGCTCCTGTCACAGTGCCCGCCTTTACCTTTCTCAGAAAGTCTCTTGCATAAATACAGGATTTAGCACAGTGCCCACAAGCCCCATGTTATGTCTGCAAAGTCATAGTGTCCTTCAGTAGCTACAATCTCCACACAATGCCTGAAATTAAGTATTTACTGTTAGTGCAGAATAGAGCAAAAGATGGCAGGTACTTAAAGAGCCCATTCTGCAAACTGGACCTCCAGAGCTCTTGGGTTTACGCAGATGTAAGGACTTTACTCAGTACTTTCAACCTACATAACATGGCCTTTTTGTGTCATTTCAGATTGAGATATTGTCACTCCAGGACAACATTTGTTCATTGTGTGTATTATTTGGGAATTGGATGAATTTTCAAATGTCAGTATTTTTTTCTAGTGTTACAGTCAAGACCACCTAAATGAAGTCATGACCACAGTGTATTTTGGGACAAGACCAAGACTCTGAGAAGTTGAAACCAAGTCAAGACAAATACAGGGCAAGACTCAGTCAAGAACATGAATGGGTCAACTGCCACACTGCTTTAAATATTTACAATAAAATACAGAATATGCAACCACTTGGCACAACATATCTGAAAGTCCACATTCCCATAAAAACAAACACCAACATATACTGAAGCTTGTGGATTCTTTCAGTAAGAACAAATTAAGAATAGAAATCTGTAATTATATGCAAAATATTGTCACTTAGGAACAACCATGAAGAGTGTGATGGTTGTTCCTAAGTGCAACATATTCTGAAAATTCTGTTTACATGTTCTATGCATTTAGGGTCAAAATGCATCGAACACGCCATCTACTGGATGGGAGTGTAAATAGCATCAAACTGTCATACAGTCGCCATTCGGTGCCCTCCTGTATCACACTTAAACAGAATTTTCACTTTTGCAAATGCTGTTTTTTACAAATAAAAAAATTGCATATTTACAAATATTTACAAACTTGTGTTGTTAAAACCAACACACGTTACAGTAACTTGTGTTACACCAACCGCTGATGAGGAGGCTCAGTTTCCCCTAATGCCTTTGAGCATCTGTGAATATCAATGCTGAAACTTTCAGAATTAATGCATTACTTTTAAACTAAACATATTTGTGATATTTTCACTTTGTAAAAATGATACTTAACATTAATATCAATAAACTGCCCGGAATAAATTTGATTTTAAGTCAAAACCATAAGTCAAGCCTACTTTCCTTTTCAGGACTTTTCAGCACCACTGTATGCTGTGAATGTAAATGACTCTTCCTGACAACAGTGGGCATGGCGCACAAAGACAGGAGCTCTGACTCATTGTTTGTTGGGTTTGTGATCGACTTTGGTTCTACTCAGAAGTATCGCTAGTGCTTAAACTCAAAACTGGCTTGTCAGTAGCTGACAGTGTACCGGAGTCAATACTAAAAGTTAGCGGTTATCGGTTAGCTGTAGCTTCTGCTATTTTTTTTTTATCAGTTTATCCTTATAAAAGTTAACTTTTCAGTTAGCAGACTAGCGGTTATCAAAGCTAACTTTTTGGTTAGCTGTGCCCGCCGCTGCAAATCACAG
The DNA here is from genome assembly GCF_902500255.1 of Thalassophryne amazonica. NCBI lineage: Eukaryota > Metazoa > Chordata > Actinopteri > Batrachoidiformes > Batrachoididae > Thalassophryne > Thalassophryne amazonica. The sequence goes on from NC_047104.1 coordinate 15,447,730, forward strand.
TTAATTCACTTCTCAGCAGGCATTAAATTCCATCCATGAGTGAGTGGGGAATGAAAAAAATTAAGAAATGTCAGAATGTACAATTTCATAAAATGCCATCACTGGTTACATTATGAATTTATTAAAAAAAAAAAAAAAAAAACTCAAAATTCTACTCACAACACCCCATAATGACAACATGAAAAAAGTTTTTTTTATTGCAAATTTGATATATATATAATAAAAAAAACTAAGAAAGCACACGTACATAAGTATTCACACCCTTTGCTCAATACTTCGTTGATGCACCTTTGGCAGCAATTACAGCCTCAGGTTGTCTTAAATATGATGCCACAAGCTTGGCATACCTACCTACCATTCCTCTTTGCAACACCTCTCAAGCTCCATCAGGTTGGATGGGGACCATCGGTGCACAGCCATTTTCAGATCTTTCCAGAGATGTTCAATCGGATTCAGGTCTGGACTCTGGCTGGGCCACTCAGTGACACGTACAGAGTTGTCCTGATGCCACCCCTTTGATATTTTGGCTGTGTGCTTAGGGTCCTGCTGAAATATGAACCATCACCCCAGTCTGAGGTTCAGAGTGCTCTGGAGCAGGCTGTCATCCAGGATGTCTCTGTACTTTGCTGCACTCATCTTTCCCTCAATCCTGACTAGTCTCCCAGTTCCTGCTGCTGAAAAACATCCCCACAGCATGATGCTGCCACCACCATGCTTCACTGTAGCATGGTGGTGGAACTGTAGCGCTGTGCCTGGTTTCCTCCAAACATGTCACCTGGCTTTCACACCAAAGAGTTCAATCTTTGTCTCATCAGACCAGAGAATTTCATTTCTCATGGTCTGAGAGTCCATCAGATACATTTGGCAAACTCCAGGTGGGCTGTCATGTGCCTTTTATTAGGAGTGGCTTCTGTCTGGCCACTCTACCATACAGGTCTGATTAGTGGATTGCTGTCAGACTTGGTTGTCCTTCAGGAAGGTTCTCTTCTCTCCACAAAGGAATGCTGGAGCTCTGACTAAGGCCCTTCTCCCCAGGATCAGTTTAAATGGATTCATTTCATTACAGATTACAGATTCATTTCTGTCTATTTATAATTGCATTCCATCAGGTCCGTCTGCTACAGCAGACACTGTTTTACAGCTCAGTATCTGAAGCATGCACTTGCCCAGCCCACCTGCCCACCTTGGCCTTGTCCAGCCACTGGGGTCCTCAACACTCAGGCTCCTACATGCTGGATTATGCACAGAGAAACGTGCCACATGACCAAAATATTGTAGCTGATGCTCCCCCTCCCCCACAATGCAACAGACCTCATACCAAAGACATTCAGTCGCCTTAGGTCACTGGTTAGCATCCAGGTTACACAACCATACAGCAAGGCAGCCAGCACCAGGACGCTAAGGACTTGGAACTTCATTCATCTGCAAAGATATTGGTATGTTTCTGTTGGAGTTTCTGACAGGAAAAAATCTAATTGATTTCAAAATAATAATAAAAAAAAGTGCTGTATTTTTGTTCAGCCAAAAGCTAAAGTGGCCAGTCGACTAAGATTATTTAATCCAGTGGAAATCAGAAAGTATCTCAATTCATTTTTGTCTGAATTTTACCCACTTCAACCCAGGATAGTCAAGGACATCTTGCCAGGTCTTCACTCTCTCCATTTTTGGTGCAGGCTTTCTTTACCAGTATGTCAATGTTCTAGATAACAAATTGTATCAAGAAATAAAATAATCCAAAACACATTTAATTGGTGGAATGTACCCTGTTTAAGATATTCACTGTCATAGAATTGGTAGTATTGACCAAAGTTTTCCTTCTCATCTTCTGCAAAAGTGTTAATGGCATTGCAAAATAATTTTATGACACACTTTGTCCTTTTTAAATAGTTGGAGTGAGTTACCTTCTACACCATAAACAATTTTATGAGTTTAAGCAGTTTTTATTTGCTGCAACCCATTCGAGCATTGCAGAGGAGAGTTTATGAGAAGTATTTTAGCCAAGCTCACCCAATAACTCCCACTGGTGAATAGAATTGTATTATTGCACACTGCAGATGCAGGTTTTTCTTGATCTTTCTTTCTTTCTTTTTTTTTTTTGGCTTTTATTGCCACGCTCCACAGGACCAGTGGTCTGTGACTCTGACGGCAACACAGAATACCTGCAGTTAACAATGCAGATGCACACAAATCACTGGCCATTCTTTTTTGGCACTGACACTTGGCACTGAACCTCAAGTCTAGCACTGTGTGTCTTTACTTATTTAACAGACCCACTTTACATTCAGGGGTTCACAATGCATGTACAATCTGCTCATTTGACCGTGGGCAAGGAAGCAGGCATCACCAGTCACCCCGCACATGCACACATGCACTGCTGTTTGGGGGGGTGGGGGGAGTCTGTGTTGGACTTTTGGTCTAGACCAACCGTAATCACTCAGTTCCCTGTTTGTTGTTATATACAAAGCATGATTATTCACATTCTATTAATTAATTTGGTACAGCTTTAAGGTTTCTCCTTCCAGTGTTTTATTGGCAGCAGTAAGAACATTTGTGAGGTTTCTCTTTTGTGTCTGTTCGCTCACTGCTAGAAAGCAGTTTTTTGCTCACCCCCATTTTTGCTGATCGGTAGAAGAGAACCCATTTGATCTCTCTGTTGATGCACTGTTTGTTTTGCAACCTCTGCGTTGTTATGTCTTCTGCATTGCTGCAGCATCCACAGTCCCTGGTTTCACACACTCACCCACACCTGCGTTCTGTTTAGTCACACACCCCTGCCATTCCCTATGCATTGGCACCCTTAGTGAATATTTACAGAAGAGTTTTTCAAATGGTGAAACAAGCACCAATTTCAACACCAATAGTCCTTAGATATTAATCTTTTGGAAAAAAAAAAAAAAACAACAACAAAAAAAAACTGGCTACTTGAATTTTCAATAGGCGGCCAGGTAGTTCAAGGTCAAGGTCAACTTTATTGTCCCATTAGGGAAATTTGTCTTAGGCGTTGCACTACATTATTGCTTCACAGGGCAGAGAACAATTAAAAAAGGACACAAATCACATAAAACACAAGAATTATAATCTAGACTAAAATCAGGAAATACTTTACAATGACAACACAGAGACATTCAGCCATTTAAAGTGCTGAGAAAAGTGCCAGATGCTAAAGTGCTGATGTTTGATGCACTTTGTTCTATTGCACTAGTTACTTGCATACAGTTTGATAGAGACTGGAACAAATCATAATTTGAGACGATTTGTTTTACACTTTGGTATACAAAATCTTCTTCCTGAAGGGAGGAGTTCATACTCTGAGGACAGTGGGTGAGTGGAGTCCGAGCAGATTTTTGTTGCCTGCGTCATAACTGACTGGTTATACAGCTTCTCAATGGACTCGTGTTTTTTCATACCAATTATTTTCATTGCTGTTTTGTGCATGTTAGACAACCTATTTTTGAGTTGAACTGTAAGGTTACCAAACCAGGCAGTGATTCCATATCTAATTAGGCTCTCTAAGATAGCTTTGCAAAAGATTAGCATTGAGAACCATTGAGAACCATCCCTGGTTCTCAAGACCAGGCACCTAAGTGGCTCTACTCTACTCTTTTCTACTCTCCTATTTTACTCTTCCTTTTTAGATATACCTTTGTATACTGGCATAGTTCCACCTTAGAATTGGAATATAATATATAAGATATACCTTACTGAATTTTCATTTAGCATTAGGGGCAGGTAGGGGTTAAATGAAGATTTATACATGGGTCAAAATTTTAAAAAGCTCCAATCATATTGAAAACCATACCACATGTGTCTGAACATGAAGATTTCATAGTTTGGACTATATTTGACTGAATGCTATGGAGTTATGGAGTAAAGACAGCAAGAATGGTGACAAAGGTCAATTTCAGTTTGTGCAAGGGTCAAAAGTTAAAGTTGCTCCAATTTTGATAAAAAACTGATGCATATTATTTATTGAGTTAATAGGGTTTTAAAAAATATGCACCATGTGTCATGCTTAGTTGTCACGTTATGGGGTAACATATGTCACATATCATAGATTCCAATGGATGATGACATTGTTTGGCCTTTTACTTTGGAGACCAAACATTCATATTCATATTCATAAACATTCATTATATTGGAATCCGCATTTGGATCAGCAGCCTGACATCAGGGTGAATGTAAGGCATTAGTGTGTAAAGTGCTTTGAGCATCTGATGCAGATGGAAAAGCACTATATAAATGCCGTCCATTTTACCATTTAAGACTTTGGTAAATTTACTTTTAACACCAAAACAGTTTGTCCACCTGAATAAAAGTGTAAAAAGTTTTAAGAATTTCTAAAATCACATTTTATATTTTCAGCATTAAAGTCAAATTATATATTTTGCACAGTGTTGCAAACAAATATACTGTATGTCTCACACTCACAAAGCTGAGATTGTTCTGAACATTTTGATGTGCAACACATGAGCATTATAATAAATAAAAGTACTCTAAAAAGGTGAATTACTGAAACCACGGTAAACTGAAGAAAATGCTCCTGGATCCTCAAACTGTCAACATGTAAACAAGATACGTTTACTTATGGTTTGACCTACCATGCAAAATATCCATTGTATGGCTTCTTCTGTTACATAGGCATTGAAGTATTGATGTAAAACATGCTAAGGGCCCCTTCACAAATAACACGATTGAATCCGACTAGCACACAAAGGAGGAATTGCATGCCATTCGTGAAAATTCGGAGCCACCTAGAATGCCTCGTACACCTGTTGCCACACCCATTCATGCACACCAGTGGCCAAAAGACAGAGAGTGCCCTGTGATTGCCCATTCGACCCCTCTCTCAGCAGGTGTCGGCCAAATTACAGGTGTCACACATGAACATCTAACACCACTCGCAGAGGACTTAGAAAATTTGGTGCCATTTGCACAGTCAGCACAAAAATAGTGAGCAGATGACCACTTTCAAGCTGGCTGTGAAATGTGTCTAAGTGCCCCCCCTAAGTGGCGTGTGGTAGGGGAGTAGACTTGCATGAAATGCTGATCTGTATTTACAGTTAGGTCACATGGGGATCGGCCAGCCACGTCTGAGCGCACACGCTGCACTGGCACCTCTCAGCTGATCACCAGCCACTCACTGACAGCTGGAAATGACGGTTCAGTTATTATCCCCCAAAATGTGAATCAATTGCAAATCGTGAATTATCCACAAACCGTTAATTGCAAAACGTGAATCCTAAAAAAATATCTCACAAAACGTGAACGTCGGTCTTGCAAAACGTGAATATCACTCGTGATATATATATATCTATATATATATATATATATATATATATATATATATATATATATATATCTATATATATATCTATATATATATATATATATCTATATATCTATATATATATATATATCTATCTATATATATATCTATATATATCTATATATCTATATATATAGATATATATATATATATAAAGTACTTTGTTTTTGGTGTGTGTGTGTGTGTGTGTGGGGGGGGGGGGGGTCGGGTCACTACAGCTGGTGAGGTGGGGAGGTGATGCGAGCAGCCCTCGCTCCTGGTGTCATGTGCCCGGCCCTGCTGGGTGTGTCCCACTCCAGGGACAGTGTCAGGTGTGGAGTTTGACTGGGACGGTCCACCTGTCAAACAGGAAGGAGTCAAACTCATAGAGGACAGAAACCTCCCCCTCCAGTAAACAGGTCAGTAATCTTCAGAGAAATGTTGTAGAAAATCAAACAACATGACTTCTAACCCCAGGAAGGTACACAACAAGCAACAACCTCATTTTTATCCATATGAGCCGTTCTTTGAGCTGGAAAAATAACATTGATCTGAATGAACAGGAGACTGAGAAATGGAAATGTAGGGACCATCTACAAAGTGCAAAAACAAGACACCAGAATATTATTCAATGAATTCAGGTGTGGTGTCACCAAATTCACTGCACACATCAACAGGGTCCTGCTAGTTACTACAGCACTCAGTTTGCTCAATGTGCCATTGTGTATTTATATTTATATTTGCAAACTGTTTTTTTATTTGGTTTTTTTTTGGCTTTTACTTTCACATTTGATAATCTGTGTGCTTCCTTACCCTGTGTGCTGCTATACAATGCTGTGGGAACCTCAATTTCCCTGAGGAAGTCTTCCCAAGGGATCAGTAAAGTTCTATTTCATCTAATCTAATCAGAAGGCGAGGGGCTTGATTTACCAGTTGATTTATGCTCCTGTCCTCACTTTATTCATAAGCTTTGGATAATGATTGAAAGAACAAATTTGCAGATACAAGTGGCAGAATCTGTGAGGTAACTGGGTTTACACTCAGGGACAGGGTGAGAGGTTCAAATATCCGGGTTTGACTTGGAATAAAGCTACTGTTTCTTTGCATCATAAGGAGTCAGCTGAGGTGGTTTTTGACATCTGGTGAGGATGCCCCCTGAATGCCTCAGTGATGTCATTATGGGATGTAATTACAAGCATGTTTAACTAGGAGGAGACCCAGGGAAGAGCCAAAACAGCTGGCTTGGGATCATCTCGGAATCTGCCAGGAAGACTTAGAGGACTTGGCTGAGGATAGGGAAGAAAAACCACATGTTCCCTATAGAAAAGAAGGAAGGTATAGTTTATCCATAATGAGAGTCCAACTGTGAATATTATGATGGGCAATGGGGGACATGTACAGTCACCGATGGCTCACTGTCCCTTCACAAAGTGGCTGTTATAATGTTGATGAGATTTCCATGACTTTGTAGGGGTCAGATGAGGTGTTTTATGACTATAAATTGCTGATGTTTTAGGTTCAGTGAAAATGCGATCAGAATAAGGGGGTTCAGACAAGATTAGGCTGGGAAAAACAGACCAGAGGTCACACGGCAGATGCAACATCACATTTCATTGGAGGTCATCCCAGCACAAACACCCTGTGCCATTTTATTACGTACATCTTTCTTCCTGGTGGCAAGTCTAATTGTATTCTCCTATACTGGTGACAGTGTTCTTCACAAATTTTTATCACTGAAACATAACTGCCAATGATACAAAATCCTCAAACTAGCAATTGAAAATCCATCCCAATCTCACTTTTTTCATGATACTTCACAAAATACGTCACATTTTTGTGACACATTTTGTTCAAGTTTAGATCACTATTTTTTACCCTATCCCTTCCCTCACCCTCACATAACCCCCACAGCTCCCCCGCATCACCCCAAACTTAGTGATGCCATCACGACATGTGTTACATTTTCGTAGCAGTATCACAAACTAATAGATTAAATCACTTTTCATGATACCATTACAAACTGGCATAAGATCGGGTTGGAAAATCACAATGTTTTGTTCATGCTTTAGCTGGAATGTTTCTGTATTCTGATATCAGCACATCTGCCATCTGTAGAGCGGGTTGAGTGCCAAGCATCCATGGCTATGAAAAGTGAATGGGATGTTCTGACCAAGCAAACATCTTCAGTTGCACTTTGGAGGGGATTGTGCAATTAATCATGAGGGCTGTCCTCCTGTCTGCTGAAGAGCAAAAAACAAGATACATTTGAGAAAGAAGACATCTATCTGCCTGTTTTGTGGTCTGTTTCATGGTCATATGTGGCTTAGTTATTAGAAAAGAAAAAAAAACAAAAAACAAAAGATTAATATATACAAGTCAAAATACTTCAGAAGAAGTCAACAGGAAATTTATTTTTAGTTTTTTTTTTTCAAGAATGAAAGTGGTTTCCAAGGTTGTGAGGTCAGTACAAACTACAGTATGTGCCTGCCCAGACAATAGCAATGCCACTAAATATGTTCAGACAGAAAAACAGTCTGTAAGGTACAATGTGCACAGATTTGACAAATAGCACATGGCAGCTTTGGGAACATATTATATCATCCACCACCTTGTAGAACTGGTTTGGGTCCTGCCTTAGAACCACACAGTGGTCCTTCCTAATCCTTTAGAAATAACCTACAGGGTTATGTTGTTCATTTGTTCCAGTGGGTACACCATGGGCAGGCTGCCAGACTATCGCACGGCCACATACAGTATAGACAAACAAACATGTTCACACATTCTCTCATGCCTACAATCAATTTAAAGTTTCCAGTTCATCTAACCTGCATGTCTTTGGAAGATATGACTATCCGTGACTATCCAGGGTTGGGACCAGGAAGCAGAGTTGTAGTCTTACACACCTCTCTGCAGCTTCTCTCTCCCTGCCATCCCCCCAATACCCCATCCCCGTAGAGACGCTGCCTGCTCCTAGACCAACAATAACCAGTAAAAATCTATTTAAGCATAAAAATTCAAAAAGAAAAAATAATATAGCACCTTCAACTGCACCACAGACTAAAACAGTTACATGTGGTTTATTAAACATTAGGTCTCTCTCTTCTAAGTCCCTGTTAGTAAATGATATAATAATTGATCAACATATTGATTTATTCTGCCTTACAGAAACCTGGTTACAGCAGGATGAATATGTTAGTTTAAATGAGTCAACACCCCCGAGTCACACTAACTGTCAGAATGCTCGTAGCACAGGCCGAGGGGGAGGATTAGCAGCAATCTTCCACTCCAGCATATTAATTAATCAAAAACCCAGACAGAGTTTTAATTCATTTGAAAGCTTGACTCTTAGTCTTGTTCATCCAAATTGGAAGTCCCAAAAAACAGTTTTATTTGTTGTTATCTATCGTCCACCTGGTCGTTACTGTGAGTTTCTCTGTGAATTTTCAGATTTTTTGTCTGACTTAGTACTTAGCTCAGATAATTATAGTCGGCAATTTTAACATCCACATAGATGCTGAGAATGACAGCCTCAACACTGCATGTAATCTATTATTAGACTCAATTGGCTTCGCTCAAAATGTAAATGAGTCCACCCACCACTTTAAACATACTTTAGATCTTGTTCTGACTTATGGTATGGAAATTGAAGACTTAACAGTATTCCCTGAAAACTCCCTTCTGTCTGATCATTTCTTAATAACATTTACATTTAGAGTAGTATGGGAGGCAGAGCCTTCAGCTTTCAGGCTCCTCTCCTGTGGAACCAGCTCCCAATTCAGATCAGGGAGACAAACAACCTCTCTACTTTTAAGATTAGGCTTAAAACTTTCCTTTTTGCTAAAGCTTATACACTCAACAAAAATATAAACGCAACACTTTTGCTTTTGCTCCCATTTTGTATGAGATGAACTCAAAGATCTAAAACTTTTTCCACATACACAATATCACCATTTCCCTCAAATATTGTTCACAAACCAGTCTAAATCTGTGATAGTGAGCACTTCTCCTTTGCTGAGATAATCCATCCCACCTCACAGGTGTGCCATATCAAGATGCTGATTAGACACCATGATTAGTGCACAGGTGTGCCTTAGACTGTCCACAATAAAAGGCCACTCTGAAAGGTGCAGTTTTGTTTTATTGGGGGGAGGGGGGGTACCAGTCAGTATCTGGTGTGACCACCATTTGCCTCATGCAGTGCAACACATCTCCGTCGCATAGAGTTGATCAGGTTGTCAGTTGTGGCCTGTGGAATGTTGGTCCACTCCTCTTCAATGGCTGTGCGAAGTTGCTGGATATTGGCAGGAACTGGTACATGCTGTCGTATACGCCGGTCCAGAGCATCCCAAACATGCTCAATGGGTGACATGTCCGGTGAGTATGCCGGCCATGCAAGAACTGGGACATTTTCAGCTTCCAAGAATTGTGTACAGATCCTTGCAACATGGGGCCGTGCATTATCCTGCTGCAACATGAGGTGATATTCTTGGATATATGGCACAACAATGGGCCTCAGGATCTCGTCACGGTATCTCTGTGCATTCAAAATGCCATCAATAAAATGCACCTGTGTTCTTCGTCCATAACAGATGCCTGCCCATACCATAACCCCACCGCCACCATGGGCCACTCGATCCACAACATTGACATCAGAAAACCGCTCACCCACACGACGCCACACATGCTGTCTGCCATCTGCCCTGGACAGTGTGAACCGGGATTCATCCGTGAAGCGAACACCTCTCCAACGTGCCAAACGCCAGCGAATGTGAGCATTTGCCCACTCAAGTCGGTTACGACGACGAACTGGAGTCAGGTCGAGACCCCGATGAGGACGACGAGCATACAGATGAGCTTCCCTGAGAAGGTTTCTGACAGTTTGTGCAGAAATTCTTTGGTTATGCAAACTGATTGTTTCAGCAGCTGTCCGAGTGGCTGGTCTCAGATGATCTTGGAGGTGAACATGCTGGATGTGGAGGTCCTGGGCTGGTGTGGTTACACGTGGTCTGCGGTTGTGAGGCTGGTTGGATGTACTGCCAAATTCTCTGAAACGCCTTTGGAGACGGCTTATGGTAGAGAAATGAACATTCAATACACGAGCAACAGCTCTGGTTGACATTCCTGCTGTCAGCATGTCAATTGTACGCTCCCTCAAATCTTGCGACATCTGTGGCATTGTGCTGTGTGATAAAACTGCACCTTTCAGAGTGCAAAGTGTTGCGTTTATATTTTTGTTGAGTGTAGTTAGGGCTGGATCAGGTGACCCTGAACCATCCCTTAGTTATGCTGCTATAGACTTAGACTGCTGGGGGGTTCCCATGATGCACTGAGTGTTTCTTTCTCTTTTTGCTCTGTATGCACCACTCTGCATTTAATCATTAGTGATTGATCTCTGCTCTCTTCCACAGTATGTGTTTTCCCTGATTCTCTCCCCTCAGCCCCAACCAGTCCCAGCAGAAGACTGCCCCTCCCTGAGCCTGGTTCTGCTGGAGCTTTTTTCCTGTTAAAAGGGAGTTTTTCCTTCCCACTGTCGCCAAGTGCTTGCTCACAGGGGGTCGTGTTGACCTTACAATATAAAGCACCTTGGGGCAACTGTTTCTTGTGATTTGACGCTATATAAGTGTGAAAAACTGGAGCACCCAGAGGGAACGCACACAAACATAATAATAACAATAATAACAATAATAATATAGCCATTATTGTCATTGTACATATACATACATACAACAAAATTTGTCTTCTGTATTTAACCCATCCTAATTGCAGTTAGACACAATCCAACCACTCGGAGCAGTGTGCAGCCAAAGTACGGCACCCAGGGACCAACACCAGATGTAGAGGCGCTGCCTTGTTCAGGGGCAGAGAATCGAACAAACCCTAAATAAGCATGTTCTTGGTGATTTTGAACATGGGGACGACATCCAAACTCCACAGAGAAAGGACCAGGTCAGAAGCAAACCTGGGAGATTCTTGCTATGAGGCAACGGCACTACCACTAAGCCACCGTGCAGGCCTGGGCAAGACATAATTTGTGTATTTTGTTTTAAATATCCAACTGTACAAAGTGAAGGTACAAGAAAGAAATAAGTCCTGTATAAGCCCCAAGGCCCTGTGGTGCCACTGCTTATCCATGGATTCCACAGTGTGAAGCAAAATGCCAGTCCACTGCAAGTAACTTCATCAGTCAGTGTTGGTACCCATTTACAGCCTGGTGGACTTGGACAATGCAGATGAACTGTTTGGTCAAAGGACACAGAAAGGTACTATGAATCAAACTATGATCTACATATTGGAAGCCTAACAAAGTGAAGGGAAAGAAAACTTGGATGGATTTTTTCCATATTTTTATGGTGTTATCAATTTATGAATACAAATTATATCAGTGAGACATGCGATGGTGCTGTAGTTTTCTATGGATGAGTCTAGCACTTTATGACATGAGCAGAGGTACAACAACTTCACCTGGGTGAAAAATTAATCAGTCAATAATTAGTAAGTGGACATTAAATATTTCACTGGCTAATTCTGCAGAGCCTCAAGATAAACCAAGTTATTCATTTTTCCATCACTGCAGAGTACAACAAGATTTCTTAGATTTTCCAGAAGCAAGCAGCCAATGTGAAACTGGCCATAGCTGAATACAGGATCTTTCAAGATCAGCACGATGACCTTGTTGATGGACATTGCAAGCTTGCTGTAAGCGGGAGCTGCAGCTTTAAGAACTTACTAGGCGAGGATAGTACCACATATAGGCATCCTGACTATCTCTAGGCCTTGTTATAGACTTTGGGACCAGTTATTGCTAAAAGCTAAAAGCACCATCACCCTAAAACCTCTAAGTAAAGTTGACCAGATGATCACAATACCTTGCTGTAATTGTGGAGAGTCAAAATTTTGGATAAATAAGATTTGGCAAGGGAATTAATGGCTTTAAAAATAAACATGGGAATCTTAGAATCGGTTCAAAAATTAACTCGAAGCCAGTGGAGTGAGAAAAGTACAGGGCAATATACTCACATGTTTGTTAATTAGAGATGTGCAGCAGTGGTTTTCACAAGCTGGAGGCGTACAAGGGCAGATTGGTTAACACCAGCATAAACTGTGTTCCAGTATTTGAGTCTGTGGCTGATGAAAACATGAATGATCTTCCCTAGATCCTGTCTACTGAGGAAGGACTTTAGTGAGAAGATGAAGCTACAAAAAAACCTTTTTTAACAACAGAGTTTATCTGTTGATTAAACCTCAAACAGCTATCACTCCCAAATTCTTAACAGCTGTGGTTAAATAATTAGTCTGATGCATATATGTGCAAACACAATGATCTAAATTTTACTGTCATTCCAATTAAGTAAATTTTATGACAGCCACTGTTTTATATCATGAACTATCTGGGGTACCCGGCGCTGCCCGGGTTAACCTGTTTTAGACATAAGCCAAATGCCAATCATTTTAATCAAAACAATTGCCCAACATTTGGTTTTGTAAGGCTGATGTCTTATAAGTATAACAGTTAATGTACTAAAGTTTGTCCAGCAGAACTATAAGAGGTGGACTCCCCAAACTAAGGCCTGGTTCACACGGCAGGGTTATTAGACCGATATCGGACCCAATGTTCCCCTTTTGATAATCTTAAGGATGCCCCGACAATCATGATGATGCTAAAGATAATCTTATCAGATATTCATGCCATGTGTGGTGTGTTAAGAGCACTTTGATCTGCTCAGAAGGACTTCAGGAGTGCTCTAATCGCAAATCGGGGATATTCAACATGTTTGATTTTTTTGGCCCGATATCGCAGCGTGTGTTGTGTCTTCCGACCAAAATGAGCATCACATTCAGCAGTGAATGTGATGTGCAGCCAATCAGAAAGCAAGGTGACAGACGCACGGAGTGGAAAAATAAAATCAAAACAGCTGTTCTGACTTACCAGAAAGTCCGGTGGTTGCGCTGTCTCCACTCCTTTTAAAGAATGCCTTTTCTTTTTCTTTTTGTATATTTTTCCTCTGTTTTAAATAGTCCCCAAAGTATCTCTGTTTGTTTACTCTGAAGTCACGTTTAATCTTGAGAGATTTTGAGAGATTTAGGTTTTTCTGGGAATGTTCATGTGTGAAATCTGTTTGTGTGTGGTGTTATTGTCCTTACCGTGTGGCTGAACACCACACACTACAACTGAAACTGTCAGATCTATGATTTTTTTATCTTCACATGCGTGGTCTCTCAGGTTTTGGAAACCTAAAGATAATTTTAGTGGAAATACTAGGTGGAAATACTAGGTAAAAAGACAAACACATTTGAAGTCCTTCATGCAGACTTTGTTTTGCAATCAAATTTATAACAAAATTACACACAAAAGGTAGGTAACAGTAAATGTAAACATTAATGAATCAATTGAGGTTGTGGTGTATGTCACTGTTTTTACATTGCAATTTTACAAACATAAAATGAATGTATTCAGACAGGAAGGTAAACTGGGTTGTGCAGGACAGTCAGGTGCTTAACAGTTGAAAACATAAAGTAGCTGAAGAAAGGGATTACATAAACAGAGATGGCCAACACATATACAGGGCTCACCGACAGGAAAACGGCTGCAAAGAAGAGTTTAGACAGATATACAGTCTTAAGTTCACAGAGAAATTACCTTGGTAATGGTAGTCGATTTCGCGGCGGGGAGGTGGAGTTGCAGTCCGGCTTTTATGGTGGTGATGATGAACGAGTGACAGCTGGTGCAGAGGATGAGTGACAGCTGTCACTTCTTCTGGGTCTGGCACCCTCTCATGCTTGGAGCCCGCACTCCAAGCAGGGCGCCCTCTGGTGGTGGTGGGCCAGCAGTACCTCCTCTTCAGCGGCCCACACAACATGTTTTCTGAAAAAAGACTGTATCTATGTAAAACAAGCTTTTCTAAAACCTGAGAAAGAAATGGCAGGTGAGAGATGAGCTGAAAATGGGACAAGACTGAACAGTTGAGAAGAGTGAGGTGAGGTTTTTAAGGGGTCAAACCACAACATATTTAAAATCAGCTGGAACAGACCATGACCTAAGACGAGTGTTGAGGAGACCTGAACCGACAGTATCGAAAACCTCTTTCAGCACCTCCGCTGGAACAACATCAGAAGGAAAGTTAATAGTTTTCATGTGTTTCACCACCTCAGTGAGGAATGAATGAATTATAACAGTTACATCATGCTTCAGATATTTGTCAAAGATATGTAACATCATAGACTGCGTAGACTGGACAAGCCTTACGTGACATCACCCATAGGTTAGTGCAGCAGCTAAGCAAAATAATTGATCATTTTGTTATAAAAGCATGAAATTTGGTATGCATATAACCAAAGCTGTTCCAAATATAATTCTATATTGGGCCAACATGAATTATCAGTATGTCCCCCATGGCAGCAAATTTTCAAATTGAAAAATGCTCCATTCATAATGGAAAATATACCACATTATTTATCTGATCACAATGATTCCAAAAAGGTCTAGTTTGGACTAGCTGATTGTGTTCACAGTATTTCCATGGCATGCTGTAGGCAGGTCAGAGATATCATACTGTGGCATGATGTGCTGTATGAACTCATCGCCCATGTCGCACTGTGGCCAAATGACACACTCGAGGCAGTCTTCTCACCAGCGACCGGCAGTCAGTGAGTGCCGTGCGAGTGCCCATTCGACCCCCTCTCGGCCGACGTCGGCAGGAGTCCAGGTGCCACCCACGAACATCCAACACCACTCGCACTTAAAAAGGCCCTTCATTCGGCTCTGATCACACTGATCGATCAGGTCACTTGATGATTACACCTGATTGCGGTCGACTGGTGCTTTAAAAGTTTAAATCATTGCAGCGCTTCTGTGTTCAGAGTGTGACACCGGTATCCTCTGAGAAACTTGTTTTAAAATGCTACGTTTCCAGCCATGTCATTTTCGAAAATCGGGAGTTTTATGTGGATAAGTGTCTGTGATGGTAAATTGGACTGAAACGAACTGATCAGAGTTTATATTTTTTCTGTGTGTGAATGAAACAGTCTGTCTGCATGAGGACTGCAGGTCTCAACCAATCACTGGCCAGCATTGATGGATGTATTTAGACTTATGAGTAAGTTACAAGAAACATGAACACAGCAACATTTTTTGTTGCTAAAGTAATTTTGACCTGGGGTGTTTGTGTGAGACTGGCGTTGTGTGTTCGCCGCTCCTCTGGTGTTTCTCCAGTTTTTCTCGTTTGTAACTTGGTTTTTAGTGCTTTTGAGTGTGATTTGTTTTATCTTTGGGCATGCACTTGACGTGGTTCTTGGTCCTTCAGTGTGCATTTTTAACCATTTTTAATTGTTTAGTGCCTTTTTTGCACTGCATGACGCCACACGTCACTCCCTCGGCTAGCGCGATGCTAAGCTACTCTGTAGCTGAGCTACGGAGCCTGAACAACAACAGTGTCCCTCGGGACATTCTCGCTATCAGAGAGCTTGGTTTGCTCTGCCGACGTCGCTATGTCCACAGAGGCTCCCGGAGAAAGTTTGTATTCCATCGGACTGGGTCGTCTGTGCCAGTTATCTGGTCAGCTGAGCACATCGGCGCTCGGCGCCCACGTCATCAGAGCGCTGCAGCTTCTGAGACTTGTAGTCCTGATGTGATGACAGCGGTTTCTGACACTCTCCAGTGCTGGACGGAAAACATGGAGTGGATTTTAAGCTACTCAGGCCTATTCAAAGATGTTAGTCTGTCAAACCAACAGAAGTCTTCAGTTTGGGTCTCATTAACATCAGATCACTGTCTTCAAAATCCGTGTTGATCAACGATCTAATTATGGCTCATCACTTGGACATGACTGGGTTATGTGAAACCTGGCTCGAACCCACAGCTGTTCTTCCTCTGCAGGAAATCTCATTCCCATAAAATCCCTGGAGGACTGTCTTCTATCAGTGAGAAGTTGGATGTCTAGTAACTTCCTACTTTTAAACTTTGATAAGACTGAAATGATGGTTCTTGGTCCAGCGAAACATCGGCATCAGTTTGACCAGCTGGCGCTCAGCCTGGGTTCGTGTGTCATACATCATACGGACAAAATGAGGAATCTTGGGGTAATTTTTGATCCCACATTGTCTTTTGACCTCCACATCAGGGATGTTACTAGGACTGCTTTTTTCTATCTGAGAAATATAGCGAGGATCCGCCCCATCCTGTCCATGGCTGATGTTGAGACCCTGATTCATGCTTTTGTTTCTTCTAGACTAGATTATTGTAATGTTCTATTTTCAGGGTTACCACAGTCCAGCATTAGGGGTCTTCAGCTAGTTCAGAATGCTGCTGCAAGACTTATGACACGTAGCAGAAGGTCTGAACATATCACACCCATTTTGGCACCTTTGCACTGGCTTCCTGTCTCTGTGAGAGCAGATTTTAAGGTTTTGCTATTGACTTATAAGGTTGTTCATGGACTGGCGCCATCTTATTTGGCTGATGTTTATGCTGTTTATTTGATCCTATACCAACAAAACTGTTTAAGGACCTGTGGCGCATTCTTGAACCGACTGTGCTGGAAATTATTAATCTCTCATTAACTTCTGGATCTGTTCCTAAATGTTTCAAGTCTGCAGTGATTAAACCATTACTTAAGAAATCCAGTCTCGACCCTAGTGTATTGAAAAATTATAGACCGACATCAAATCTATCATTTTGTTCTAAAATCCTGGAAAACGTGGTTTCACAACAGCTCGTGGACTACCTCACTGAGAATAATCTTTTTGAGCCACTGCAGTCTGCTTTTAGAAAATATCACTCCACAGAGACAGCACTTACTAAAGTAGTGAATGACCTTTTGCGAGCAATGGACTCAGATACCGCTACAGTCTTGGTGCTGTTGGATCTTCACTTTGGGATTACTGGAACTGCTCTTGCATGGTTGACGTCATACCTGTCCAGTCATTCTTACTGTGTATTGTGTAATGGCACCTCCTCTGATCATAGGGACATGAAGTTTGGGGTTCCGCAGGGATCCGTTATAGGCCCCCTGCTTTTTTCCCTTATGTAGCACCCCTTGGGAATATACTGCGGTGCTTTGGGATTCACTTTCATTGCTATGCTGATGACACTCAATTGTACATGCCAATAACTGCTGGTAATCTCATTCACATAAAATCTTTGGAAGATTGCCTTGTATCAGTAAGAAGTTGGATGTCTAGTAACTTCTTACTTTTAAATTCTGATAAGACTGAAGTTATGGTTCTTGGTCCAGCGAGGTATCGGCATCAATTTGATCAGCTAGCACTTAGCTTAGGTTCATCAGATAAAGTGAGGAACCTTGGAGTAATTTTTGATCCTACATTGTCCTTTGATCTCCACATTAGAGACATTTGGAGGACTCCTTTCTTCCATTTGCGAAATATAGCGAAGATTCGTACCATCCTGTCTATGGCTGATGCTGAGACTTTGATTCATGCATTTGTCTCTTCTAGATTGGACTATTGTAATGCTCTGTTTTCTGGCTTACCGCAGTCCAGGTTTAGGGGTCTTCAGCTGGTTTAAAACGCTGCTGCCAAACTTTTGACACAGTGATGTGTGGGCCGCTGAAGAGGAGGCACTGCTGGCCCACCACCAGCAGATGGCGCCCTGCTTGGAGTGCGGGCTTCAAGCACGAGAGGGCGTCGGAGCCACTGGGAGTGACAGCTGTCACTTATCAGCACCAGCTGTCGCTCATTCAACTCATCACCATAAAAGTCGGACTGCAACTCCACCTCCTCGCCGAGAAATCAGCTACCAATCGAGGTAACCTTCTCTGCGGTAACCTTCTCGGCAGATAGTGGGAGTGCAACGTTTTTTGCCTCTCACTCCTTCCAGGGAAGAGACTGACAGGAGCTGCACGGGTGAAACTGTTTCTGGAGGTGGAGGTTCTCCCTCCCGGAGGAACTGATCAAGGGACGATTACTGGGTGTGTCTTCACACACCCGCCATTAACTGTTTCTGTTTCCGCCAGCAGTACCTGGTCTGACAGCCGGAGACGGTGGCCACCTGGGACTCGGGACTTGGCGGCTCCGGTGTTCTTCAGATCCGCTGGCGGTGGAAGCCATGTGGGATCCGGCTCTTCTCTGGACAGACGTCTTCTATCCTCGAGCCTGCCCACACGTCACCTTGTATACGATTGACTGTACTCCTCTATTGTTATTGTCTGTATTCCGTTGTGCAATTCACAACATTAAATTGTTACTTTTTGGCTCATCCATTGTCTGTTCATTAACGCCCCCTGTAGTGGGTCCGTGTCACTACACCTTCCCAACAGGATTTCTCGGCCAGCGTCATGGATCCCGAGGGGCGTCAACCATCGCTTGAACAGCCAATGGAAGAGCGAGGTGAACAGGCGTCAGCAGGAGGCGTGTTAGGTAAGATGCAGCAAATCTTAACCGCTTTCACTGCTCGGTTGGACTTAGTCACTGAGCAGAATGTTATTCTCAATCGGAGGATGGAGGCTCTCAGCGCCCGGGTGGAAGCGCATGCTCAGGGCGCTGCTGCAGCACCTCCTCCTGCTGACCGGAGGCCTGAAACAGACATTCCGCTGGTCGTTCAACGAACCCCGCCACCATCCCCTGAAGCTTACATAAGCCCTCCTGAGCCGTACGGAGGCTGTGTCGAGACGTGCGCGGACTTCTTAATGCAGTGCTCGCTCGTCTTTTCACAGCGTCCCATCATGTACGAGTCAGAAGCCAGCCGAGTGGCTTACGTAATAAATTTGCTTCGAGGAGAGGTACGCGCCTGGGCTACGGCACTCTGGGAGCAGAATTCACGGCTACGATGTATACTGGGTTTGTGAGGGAGTTCAAACAGGTTTTTGATCACCCCCATAGAGGCGAATCTGCATCTAACTTGCTGCTGTCAATCAGACAGGGGCGTCGGAGTGCAGCGGAGTACGCAGTCGACTTCCGCATCGCGGCAGCGAGGTCCGGCTGGAACAACGTTGCGCTCCGCGCGGCCTTCGTAGATGGACTGTCTCCGGTCCTGAAGGAGCATCTACTGGCTAAGGACCAACTGCGGGATTTTGATGGGCTTGTTGATCTGGTTATACGATTAGATAACCGATTAGAGGAACACCGTCGGGAGCAGGGTGGGGGGCGTGGCCAGGCACGAGCCGTCCCTCTTCCTTCCGGGTCCGAAAGGGTGCCGCCTTCCCCACGCTCCACAGCCCGTGACTCCCATGTGGCAACAGCTCCCCCTGCTGATGAAGCTATGGACACGAGCAGGGCCAAAGTTAAATCAAATAACAGACAACGGAGGCTGGCCCGTGGGGAGTGTTTTTTCTGTGGCTCGAGTGAGCATCTACAGAGGAACTGCCCCAAGCGGTTAAACGACAACGCCCGCCCTTAGAAACTGGGTTAAGGGTGGGCCATAACACGCACGCGGGGAAACCTCGTAAATCAGCACGCATCCCAGTTATGATCCTGAGCGGGGATCTGACCCTTCACGCCCCAGCACTGGTAGACACGGGGTCGGAAGGGAATCTGCTGGACAGCAGATGGGCAAGGGAGGTCGGACTCCCTCTAGTGGCTCTACCTTCACCTTTGAAGGTACGGGCACTAGATGGCACCCTTCTTCCACTAATCACACACCAGACACAGCCAGTGACATTGGCGGTGTCTGGTAATCACAGGGAGGAGATTGTGTTTTACGTGACACCTTCTACCTCCCGTGTGATTTTGGGTTATCCTTGGATGATAAAGCACAATCCCCGGATTGATTGGCCGTCTGGGGTTGTGGCTCAGTGGAGCAAAACCTGCCACCGGGAATGTCTTGGATCCTCGGTTCCGCCTGGTGTGACGGCTAGTGAGGAGGTCAAGATTCCCCCCAATCTGACGGCGGTGCCGGAGGAGTACCATGATCTTGCTGACGTCTTCAGCAAAGATCTGGCACTCACTCTTCCCCCACACCGACCGTACGATTGCGCCATTGATTTGATCATGGCGTTGAGTACCCATCCAGCAGGCTGTACAACCTCTCACGTCCTGAGCGAGAATCAATGGAGACCTACATCCGGGACTCATTAGCTGCCGGGCTGATCCGGAACTCCACCTCCCCGATGGGTGCAGGTTTCTATTTTGTGGGCAAGAAAGACGGCGGACTCCGTCCATGCAATGACTACAGAGGGCTGAACGAGATCACGGTTCGCAATCGATACCCTTTGCCTCTGTTGGATTCAGTGTTCACGCACCTGCATGGAGCCCAAATTTTCACAAAATTGGATCTTAGGAATGCGTACCACCTGGTTCGGATCCGGAACGGAGACGAGTGGAAGGCGGCATTTAACACCCCGTTAGGTCACTTTTGAGTACCTGGTCATGCCGTTCGGCCTCACCAATGCGCCCGCGACGTTCCAAGCTTTGGTAAATGACATCTTGCGGGACTTCCTGCATCGGTTTGTCTTCGTATATCTAGACGATATATTCATCTTCTCCCCGGATCCTGAGACCCATGTCCAGCATGTACGTCAGGTCCTGCAGCGGTTGTTGGAGAACCGACTGTTTGTGAAGGGCGAGAAGTGCGAGTTCCACCGTACTTCTTTGTCCTTCCTGGGGTTTATTATCTCCTCCAACTCCGTCGCCCCTGATCCGGCCAAGGTTGCGGCGGTGAGAGATTGGCCCCAACCATAGGAAACTACAGCAGTTCCTCAGTTTTGCTAATTTTTACCGGAGGTTCATCAAAGGCTACAGTCAGGTAGTTAGCCCCTTGACAGCCCTGACCTCCACAAAAGTCCCCTTCACCTGGTTGGATCAGTGCGAAGCCGCGTTTAGGGAGTTGAAACGCCGGTTTTTGACTGCGCCAATTCTGGTGCAGCCCGATCCAAAACGCCAGTTTATAGTCAAAGTGGATGCCTCTGACTCAGGGATAGGAGCCGTGCTATCACAGAGCGGGGAGTCCAACAAGGTTCTCCACCCATGTGCCTACTTTTCCCGCAGGTTGACCCCGGCTGAAAGGAACTATGACGTCGGCAATCGGGAACTTCTTGCGGTGAAGGAGGCTCTGGAGGAGTGGAGACACCTGTTGGAGGGAGCTTCGGTGCCATTCACGGTTTTCAGAGACCATCGGAACCTGGAGTACATCCGGACCACCAAGCGTCTGAACCCCAGGCAAGCCCGCTGGTCACTGTTCTTTGGGCGTTTTGACTTTCAGATCACATACCGCCCCGGGACGAAGAACCAACGGTCTGACGCCCTGTCCCGGGTGCACGAGGAGGAAGTCAGAACCGAGCTGTCAGACCCAACAGAAACCATCATCCCCGAGTCCACTGTCGTGGCCACCTTCACCTGGGACGTGGAGAAGACCATCCGGGAGGCCCTGACACGGAACCCGGACCCGGGGACTGGACAAAAGAACAAGATGTACGTCCCACCAGAGGCCAGGGCTGCAGTCCTTGACTTCTGTCATGGTTCCAAGCTCTCCTGCCATCCGGGGGTGCGAAGAACCATGGCAGTGGTCCGGCAGTGCTTCTGGTGGGCGTCTCTGGAAGCCGACGTCCGGAAGTACGTCCAGGCCTGCACCACCTGCGCCAGGGGCAAAGCCGACCACCACAAGACCCAAGGCCTCCTCCAGCCTCTGCCCGTGCCTCATCGCCACTGGCCTCACATCAGCCTGGACTTCATCACGGGCCTCCCGCCGTCCCAGGGCATGACTGCCATCCTCATGATAGTGGACCGGTTCTCCAAGGCGGCCCACTTCGTGGCCCTCCCGAAGCTCCCGACGGCCCAGGAGACTGCAGACCTCCTGGTCCACCACGTCGTGCGTCTGCATGGGATTCTATCGGACATTATCTCAGATCGTGGTCCTCAGTTCTCCTCCCAGGTCTGGAGGAGTTTCTGCAGGGAACTGGGGGCCACCATAAGTCTCTCGTCTGGGTACCACCCCCAGACGAACGGGCAGGCAGAGCGGACGAACCAGGAACTGGAGCAGGCCCTCCGCTGCGTGACCTCCGCGCACCCGACGGCCTGGAGTAACCATCTGGCCTGGATCGAGTACGCTCATAATAGCCAAGTTTCATCTGCCACCGGCCTCTCCCCGTTTGAGGTTTGTTTGGGGTACCAGCCCCCATTGTTTCCGCTAGTGGATGGAGAGGTCGGGGTGCCCTCGGTCCAGGCCCATCTGAGGAAGTGCCGTCGGGTGTGGCGTACCGCCCGCTCTGCCCTGCTCAGAGCCTGGATGAGGGCTAAGGCCCATGCAGACCGCCGGCGTGCCCCGGCCCCTACGTATCATCCCGGGCAGGCGGTTTGGCTATCTACAAAGGACATCCCCCTGCAAGTGGAATCCCAAAAACTGAAAGACAGGTTCATAGGCCCCTTTACCATCACTAAAGTCCTCAGTCCAGCCGCAGTGAAGCTGGCAGCTTCAGCTTCACTGCGGATTCATCCGGTTTTTCATGTGTCACGCCTCAAACCCTGCCATACCTCTCCGCTCTGTACCCCTGGACCGGCGCCGCCACCTGCCCGGATCATTGACGGGGAGCCGGGTTGGACTGTGCACCGGCTCCTGGACGTCCGTCGGAAGGGCCGGGGGTTCCAGTACTTAGTGGACTGGGAGGGATACGGACCCGAAGAACGCTCCTGGGTGAAGAGGAGCTTCATCCTGGACCCGGCCCTCCTGGCCGATTTCTACACCCGGCACCCGGACAAGCCTGGTCGGGCACCAGGAGGCGCCCGTTGAAGGGGGGGTCCTGTTGTGTGGGCCGCTGAAGAGGAGGTACTGCTGGCCCACCACCACCAGATGGTGCCCTGCTTGGAGTGCGGGCTTCAAGCACGAGAGGGCGTCAGAGCCGCTGGGAGTGACAGCTGTCACTTATCAGCACCAGCTGTCACTCATTCAACTCATCACCATAAAAGCCGGACTGCAACTCCACCTCCTCACCTAGAAATCAGCTACCAATCAAGGTAGCCTTCTCTGCGGTGATTATTATTGTAACTAAACATTGTTCTGTGTGCAGCCGTGTTCCTGTGGACTCAGTCTGAAGCTGGATTGGCGGATAGTGGGAGTGCAACGTTTTTTGCCTCTCACTCCTTCCAGGGAAGAGACTGACAGGAGCTGCACGGGTGAAATTGTTTCTGGAGGTTCTCCCTCCCAGAGGAACTGATCAAGGGACAATTACTGGGTGTGTCTTCACACACCCACCATTAACTATTTCTGTTTCTGCCAGCAGTACCTGGTCTGACAGCTGGAGACGGTGGCCACCTGGGACTAGGGACTTGGCGGCTCCGGTGTTCTTCAGATCCGCTGGCGGTGGAAGCTGTGTCCAGCTCTTCTCTGGACAGACGTCTTCTATCCTCGAGCCTGCCCACACATCACCTTGTATACGATTGACTGTACTCCTCTATTGTTATTGTCTGTATTCCGTTGTGCAATTCACAACATTAAATTGTTACTTTTTGGCTCATCCATTATCCGTTCATTAACGCCCCCTGTTGTGGGTCCGTGTCACTACACCTTCCCAACACACAGTGCAGAAGGTTTGACCACATTACGCCCGTTTTGGCGTCCCTGCACTGGCTACCAGTTGCTGCAAGATTGGATTTTAAAGTACTGTTATTAGTTTATAAAATTGTTCATGGACTTGCACCTCCCTATCTGGCTGACCTGGTAAGCCCCTATGTACCGGCTCGAGCCCTGCGTTCTCAGGGTGCAGGACTTCTGTGTGTTCCCAGGGTGAATAAAAAGTCTGCCAGTCACAGAGCTTTCGCCTACCGTGCCCTAGCTCTGTGGAACGATCTCCCGGCACACATTCGGCAGTCTGATACTGTGGAGACTTTTAAGTCACGTTTAAAGACTCATTTGTTTTCCCTGTTTTATCATTAGTGTTATGATGTGTTTTTATTCTTGTATTCTTTTATGGTCGTCTTATTGTGTTTTAAATTTCTAATTCAGTTTTTTTGTTGTTGTTTCATGTTGTGTGAAGTGCCTTGAGAAGATTTCGTCATGAATTGGCGCTATATAAATTAATAAATTTGAAATTTGAAACAAGTGCCAACAATCACATAACTTACCTCCAACTTATGTCTCAGCATGCCCAAAATGTTTCAAGTAGCTCAGCTTATTAGGACGTATATCATTGAGCTTCAGCGTGCTCTTAACTTATAAAAAAAATTGCCCTCAACTTATTAGACTTATGGCAGCGTTTTTTAATGTTTGGCTAAATCCTCAAGGTGTGACAGGACCTTTACATTTAAACAGTACATTCACTGTTCCTATAATATGCTGAATCTGTGCTCTTGCATTATTTTGTGCTTCCATATATTCGTTGATTTATGTATGAGGTCTGTTAGAAAAGTATCCGACCTTTTTATTTTTTCAAAAACCTGATGGTTTTGAATCACGTGTGCTTGCATGAGCCAACCTTGAACCTTTGTGCGCATGCGTGAATTTTTTCACGCCTGCCGGTTGCATCATTTGCTTGTAAGCAGCCTTTGTGTGAGGATGGGTGGAGTCTCTTGTCGTTTTTTTCATTGCAAGGAAATGGCGAATGACTGGAGCAGCGCGACTGCATCAAATTTTGCACAAACTGGGTAATAGCCAGGTGGAAACCATTTGGATTATTCAGATGGCTTTCGGTGACAATCCTCTGGGCATCACACAGATTAAGGAGCGGTACAACCGGTTTAAAGACGTCCGCACAACCGTGGAGGGCGCACCGTGCTCCGATCGGCATCAACATGCTGAAACGACCAGATCATTTCCAAAATGAACGCTGTGGTGATGTGGGACCGTCGTGTGATTATCCGAGAAACTGCGGAAGAGGTGGACATCAGCACTTTTTTGGCACATTCCACTGCAAAAGAAGATTTTGCCATGCCAGTGGCGGCGACATTCATCGGCATGAAGCTGATGGCGCAGCAACAGCGCCTCCGTGATGAAGCCTCACAGGACATGTTGTAATATGCCCTGACATGTCCAGCTTGTCCACAATTTCTCAGATAGTCACACGACTGAAAAGCCACCGAAAGCCGTCTGAATCTTCCGAATGGTTGACGAGCTAGGCATGTTACAACATGTCCTGTGAGACTTCGACACGTAGGCGCTGTTGCTGCGCCATCAGCTTCATGCCGATGAATGTCACCGCCACTCTTTTCATGGCAAAATCTTCTTTCACAGTGGAATGTGCCGAAAAAGTGCTGATGTCCACCTCTTCCGCAATTTCTCTGATAATCACACGATGGTCCCACATCACCACAGCGTTCATTTTGGAAATTATTTCAGCATGTTGATGCCGATCGGAGCGCGGCGCGCCCTCCACCGTTGTGCGGCCATCTTTAAACCGGTTGTACCGCTCCTTAATCTGTGTGATGCCCAGAGGATTGTCACCGAAAGCCGTCTGAATAATCCGAATGGTTTCCACCTGGCTATTGCCCAGTTTGTTGCAAAATTTGATGCAGTCGTGCTGCTCGTCGTTCTGCCATTTTCCTTGAAATGAAACTCCGTCGAGTGCACTGCACATGTCCTCACACAAAGGCTGCTTACAAGCAAATGACGCAACCAACAGGCGTGAAAAAAATCACGCATGCGCACAAAGGTTCAAGGTTGGCTGATGCAAGCACATGTGATTCAAATCCATCAGGTTTTTGAAAAAAAAAATAAAAAGGTTGGATACTTTTCTAACAGACCTCGTACATATGTCCAGCATCTAACTGCTCTGCTGCTGTAAGAGTGTAATGTGGTATCACACCTCTAACGTGCTCACACTGTGTATCGTGCACGCCTGTCCGACCGTGTGTTCCTCCTGACAGCAGGTGGAAAACTTTCACGGTTGCCCAATTTGATTTTTGTTGCGGTTTTTCAACTGGTTCCTGCTTTTTTCACCCAACTTCATGTTATGTGTGAAGGGGCCCTTAAAGTTCCTCCAATTTTAGTAAAAAAACTATGCAAATTTCTGGTTGTACTGATAGGATTAATAATTGGAATAGTTTTGACTGTGTTGAATGTTTAGTCTCC
This sequence comes from Thalassophryne amazonica, assembly GCF_902500255.1. NCBI lineage: Eukaryota > Metazoa > Chordata > Actinopteri > Batrachoidiformes > Batrachoididae > Thalassophryne > Thalassophryne amazonica. Next base: position 15,473,982 of record NC_047104.1, read on the forward strand.
AAAGTAAAGGTCAAAGAAGGTTGATGTTCATTGGATTCTATGACTTATTTTACCCCGTAACTAATCATGACAGATGGTGCAAACTAATCCTTTTCAAAACCCTGTAAACTAAAACAGATATATTGAGTGTTCTCTTATTGTGGACCTGTTCTATGGAATAATCTGCAATCTGATTATCTGGATTCTTTCAAGTCAAAAGACCCATTTGTTTTCCGTTTTGTATGACCAGCATATGTGTGTAGTGTCTGACCGTCGTTGCTGTCACTTGAATTTGCATTATAAACAACAAAGCAGGTCACAGCTTCATTACATCTAAATACTGGGTTAGTGAAGCACAGGGCTAGCTTCTGGCGACCGTAATAGTACACGCTCTGTTTCTCTCTGGATTTTGTCAAATAGTTACCTTAGATGGTCTTATTTCCACCAGAATCCTTTTTTTTTTTTTTGCACAATGACTCAGGTGTTGTGCTGTTTTGGTGTTGTGCTTTCTCTCCCATTGTCTTTCCCAGGGCCTGAGCACTGAAGCTGATTATCCACACCCAGTGGTGGGCACAGTTCTGATAATCCAATAACAGATAATTATCAAAGATAATGTTTTCATTATCAGATTATCTTTTTAGATAACTTTAGAAAACCATTATCGGATGAATTATCTTCCGATAATTTTTGTCTGATAACTTTTAGACCAATAACGTAGTAAACAAAGCTGAACAGCGACAAACATTTTTAAAATTTAAAATCAGGTGAGCATCTACCTGTTAAAAATTTCATAACAGAAGTATAGGTTTACCCTCTGCAAACAGAAGAGAGCTGCTTCTATGAGAAACTGCTCTATCCTCTGCAGACAAAGGAAAACTGGTCCAAAAATAATAATAAAAAAATTTCTTTAAACACCATACTGATATGGTGGCAATATCACCCAGGTCATCCAGAGGCATACATTTTTAACATGGTTCAAATTTTAACCAAACTAATTTCGGACAAGTTATTTAAAATTACTGTCACGTCTGAAGTTTTATAAAGTGAAAATATCAGATATATGTTTTAGTTTTAAAGTAATGCGCTAATTTTTAAGGTTTTAGTGAGCACATGCTGTGCCCAGCAGTGCATTATGGGTAGGATAGGGTAATCTCAGTACATTCACGACAGGACAAATGCATTTCAGACACTCTGTTCAGGCTCCACAGACAACAGGATGAAACTCTAGTGCCTAAAACTCTCATGAATATATTCTCTGGGTTTATAGACATTGTTATTGTATTTGCGTTTGTTAAATTCAACACATCTTAAATGTAGCAGACACGGATTATCTGGAATTTTGTTTTGGCAAGTTTTCACGGTCTCTACTGCCATCTACTGGCCAGTCGTGTTCATGGCAGTATTCGTCCTGAAGCTGGGCTGACACTGTATGATATTTTTACCTCCGCCAAGGAGGTTATGTTTTTGGTCATGTTTGTTTGTCTGTTTGTCAGCAGGATAACTCAAAAAGCTTTGAACAGATTTTGATAAAATTTTGTGGAGTGGTTGGAAATGACAAGAGGAATAAGTGATTGAATTTTAGTGGTGATCCAGATCACGATCCGGATCCAGATGCTAACGATTTGGCATGTCTATGGCATTTTCAGTGTTAAAAGTTAGCATTAAGCAGTTGCAGCTGTCATCACGTTTGGGTGCATTTGTTTTCAAATTGTAATATTTCTTGAATTTATTTTTGTTTATATATTAATAATTTAATGATTATTATATACAATTTTAGAGAAAGAGACTAAAAGAAATAGATCACTGTGCCAAGGAGGGAATGTCTTTAGGGTCAGTGACCCTATGGCCTTGTTTAGAGAAGTGTTTCATAAATGTTAAAAAATTCATATATTTGCAGTTTAGTTGAATAATAAATTGAATTTTGTCTCTTATTTGTGTTTGTCTAAGCACATGCAATATCAATATCAGTGCTCAGATGACAGTAGCTTCTGGGAAAGGTGCAAGTTGCAATAAACTGTGATGCCAAGCGCTAAGGATACATGCTATCCAGTCACAGCAGATTAAACTTTTTTACGACTGAGCAAACATCATTGTTAGACTTTTTTAGGTTCAATGATTCCACGGCGTGTAGATGTTATGGCGTCAGTGACCCCATGGCCTTGGCGGAGGTTTGCACTCTCTGAGTGCTTCTAGTTAATCACTGTACTCGGTTTCAGTTCAAACTGTACCACACAACCGCATGGTGTAAAAGTTCAGAGCGCCCGATTTATGTTCTCACACACATTGTACGTTCAAAAAACCACACGTCGGACTCGTGTTTACAGAAACAAAAGATAAGCTTTTTTTCAAACTTAATTTACAAAAACTCTTGATGGGAGACATCAAAGTTTAAAAACAAAACAAAACAACAACAAAAAAAAACCATTACAAGACAGGTCTGTGGTGTTTGCAGATGCACAGTCCAAGCGGTTGGATGCTTGTAGCTCTTCAGCAGCAGGAAACCCTCACGACGGCCGACCAGAAGAATATCAAACAGGTTTGATTTTCATTTGACCATACGATCGGCGATCAGGAGGTGGTCGTGAGATGTTAAACGCAGCTTGTTACTTCATGTACACTACACGGTGCAGGATGCGCGATTAACCTGAAACTCGGTCCAAAAAATTCTTGCATGAATGCCAAAGATGCCAAATGCCAAAACTCGCACAGTGTAAAGCCAACATTTATGTTTCAAGACAATACTGAGTGCACATTTTACAATATAATAAAACGCGTGCACAATATAATAAAACGTGCGCACATCATAAAACGTGCGCACAATGTAATAAAATGAGCGCACATTCTCTCCACATGCAAAACATTTTGCGAGGACACTTCCAGGGCTCTGTAAAAATGCCTGTTTTTACAAGTAAAAAAACTGAATATTTTACAAAAGCACATTTATCTGTAAACACCAACACACGACATGTCACATTAATGTGCTGGTTTACATAATGAATGACTGAACCAATCAGTGTTTAGCAGAGGAACATTTTACCCAGAATCCTTTGCGATCTGTCTGTGTTTTTTACAAAACCTCAGAATTAGTGCATTATTCAACATTAAAATATATATGTTGTATTTTAACTTTGTACAAATGACAGAATTGACATTAATGGAGTTATACTATTGGTATTAATGTTATTTATGAATCAAAACCATAAGTCAGCACTGCTTTATTTTCCAAGACCTCCGCCTGACTGGAGCATTGTGATTGGGTAGAGAGCTTGGCTTTGGCTGCGCTCAGTGTGCTGCAGCAAGCTGTCTAGTAAACAAGAGCTTCCACCAGGGGGTAAGATGTTCAAAGACAGAAGTGTGGGCTCATTGTTTGGGTCTGTTGTAGCTTTTAATGCTACCAGAAGCAATTGTGGTGTTAAAACTCAAATTCAGTTTATTAGTAGTTGCAAATGTACCAGAGACAATACTGGAATTTATCGGTTATCTGTAACTTCTGATACATTTTTGGGTTGTTTATTGTTTTATCTTTATCAAAGATAACTTCTAGTTATCTGATTTTTTGTTATCTAAGTTAATTTTTTGGTTATCTGTGCCCACCACTGTCCACACCTGACTGTCAGAACACCTGTTTCCAAACATGCAGTCAGTATCTATGCTCCGGACTTTCTTCTCCACACTCAACAAAAACATCAGTTCTGCTCTGTGGTAAAAAAAAAATATACTTAATACCCATTACTACATTGGATGATGTTGAAATTGAGGATAGCCCAGGATTGAGACATTCCAACCCACGCGGAATGTCTCAAACCTAATCCTACTTCCAAGCATCTTATATGCTACTCTGGAACCACCCCTAAATCCAAGCAGCCCAACTGTCAACCCCACTGAGGACCTTAATCTGGGTCTCATTATCATAAGATCACTGTCTTCAAAGTTATTGCTGATTAATGATCTAATTATGGATCATCATTTAGATATTATTGAGTTATGTGAAACCTGGCTACAGCTGTCCTCCCCTTAAATGAGCCTGCCCACCCACATACACATTTAGTCACATCCCTCATGATGCAAAGCAAGGCAGGGGTGTCTTATTTCTAAATCTAAGTTTAGGTTATTAGCTGTTGGGGGTCACAAATATAACTTGTTTGAACATCTGATTCTTCGCTCTGCCCACAATGCCACGATTGTCAAGGTCAGAAGAATAAAAATCATTACTTTGTCAATGTATATAGGCCCCCTTGCCCACACTCTGAATTCTTAGATGAATTTGGTGCATTCATCTCTAACTTGTCAACCAGTGCAGATATCATTCTGATTATTGGTGACTTCAACATTCATGTAAATAAGCCTTCTGATCCCCTCTGCAAATCATAAATGGAAATTATGGCTGCATTAGGATTTCAGCAATGCATTTACACCATGATAGAACGAGGTCGAGGAAATGTGACCCGGCCTGTAGGAAGCCCGGGGCCCTCAGCTGGAGCTAGGCCCGGATGTAGGGCCCGTCAGTGAGCGCCTGGTAGCTGGGCTTGCCATGGAGCCCAGTTGGGCACATCCCGAAAAGGCAATGTGGATCTTCCATTTCCACCCTGGTGGCTCATCTCCCGCAGGGAGAACCGCTGGTGTCAGGTGCACTGTCCCTTGGGTGGCAGTGAAAGTCAAGATCCTGTCAACTGATCACCATCTTGTAGTGAGTTGGATCAGAGGGACCTGGTAAGCCCAAATGGATAGTGTGGGTGAACTGGGAACATCTGGAGGAGCCCACTGTTTGACAGATCTTCAACTCACACATCCGACAGAGCTTCTCTAGCATCCCTGTGGAGGTTGGGGCATTGAACCAGAATGGGCAATGTTCAAAGCTTCCATTCCTGATGCTGCAGCGGGGAGCTGTGGCCTGGAGGACGTAGGTGCCTCAAGGGGTGGCAACCCTCGAACACCATGGTGGACACCGGTAGTCAGGGAAGCCATCCGACTGAAGGAGTCCTTCCGGGATATGTTATCTCAGAGGACTCCAGAGGCACTTGCAAGGTACCGACAGGCCCAAAGGGCAGCAGCCTCTGCTTTGGGGGAGGCAAAGCAGCGGCATGAGCAAAGGAGCAAGCATGGAGAAGGACTTTCGGTTGGCACCAAGGTGCTTCTGGTGGACCGTGAGGCACCTCAAGAGGGGAAAACAGGGAACCACCCAAGCTGTCTACAGTAAGGATGGGACTCTGTTGACCTCAACTGAGGATATAATCCCGTGCTGGAAGGAACACTTTGAGGAACTCCTGCATCAGACCAGAGCGCCCTCTACAGCTCTATAGTAGGGGCAGAGCTGGAAGCTGATGGAGGATTTTCATCAGCTGAACACACAAAGTAGCCTATATTAATATTTTTATTGAATATGGCTGCATGCAGTATCTGATACTTTCTCACTGCAGTTCATAAAAATAAAGTGGTCAGTCGAACAACCTCTCTCTCTCCCTCAGTCACACACACATGCACACACAGACAGTCATGCATGCACAGACACAGACACACAAACACCTTAATCAATATTGTTTAACTTTGTGTGGAAAAAATGGCAAGAACGTTAGGTCATAAAAATAAATGAATAATTGAAAAAAAATCACAGTTTGATCATAAAATTAAAAAAAAAAAAGAAAGTTGTGTTGAGTATGGCAACTCTTGTTCATGCATACTTAGTAGTTCATATAATTTCCTACGACATTGAATGTCAATTCTGAGGCTGCTCTGTAAATATTCATTCATACACTTAAGAATATTCATGGTCTTTATCTAATAGATTACAATTTGTTCATGGAAATGGGAAATCTTCTTCACAGACTAAGGTTAATTATGGAGTTCCACAAGGTTCTGTGCTAGGACCAATTTTATTCACTTTATACATGCTTCCCTTAGGCAGTATTATTAGACGGCATTGCTTAAATTTTCATTGTTACGCAGATGATACCCAGCTTTATCTATCCATGAAGCCAGAGGACACACACCAATTAGCTAAACTGTAGGATTGTCTTACAGACATAAAGACATGGATGACCTCTAATTTCCTGCTTTTAAACTCAGATAAAACTGAAGTTATTGTACTTGGCCCCAAAAATCTTAGAAACATGGTGTCTAACCAGATCCTTACTCTGGATGGCATTACCCTGACCTCTAGTAATACTGTGAGAAATCTTGGAGTCATTTTTGATCAGGATATGTCATTCAATGCGCATATCAATCAAATATGTAGGACTGCTTTTTTGCATTTGCGCAATATCTCTAAAATCAGAAAGGTCTTGTCTCAGAGTGATGCTGAAAAACTAATTCATGCATTTATTTCCTCTAGGCTGGACTATTGTAATTCATTATTATTAGGTTGTCCTAAAAGTTCCCTGAAAAGCCTTCAGTTAATTCAAAATGCTGCAGCTAGAGTACTAACGGGGACTAGAAAGAGAGAGCATATCTCACCCATATTGGCCTCTCTTCATTGGCTTCCTGTTAATTCTAGAATAGAATTTAAAATTCTTCTTCTTACTTATAAGGTTTTGAATAATAAGCTTTTGACAGCTCTTGCTTGCCTCTACTGGTGGTTGGCTCTCACTGCGGTATTGTATCACTTCCTGTTCCAGAGCACAGCAGTGTTTTGCTGTATCTGTTAGCTGTTTAATCTGTGCAGTTAGATTGATCTAGTTACCTAGATAACGATTTGTTTCACAGTGTAATCTTCACGTGCCTTAACTAAAGCACTCCCTCTGCTGAATCACCTCTAAATTATTTACACATTATTCACTTTGTTTGTTTTTAGGAATCCGCTAGCTTAGCGCAGCTACTAGCTCTTAGCCGGTTTAGCATGGCGGCTTCTCCTGTCTCTCCCGCACTTTTCTGCTCTGGGTGTGAAATGTTTAGTTATTCCTCGGCCTCCTTCAGCAGTAATGGTACTTGTAATAAGTGTAGCTTATTTGTAGCTTTGGAGGCCAGGCTGGGCGAATTGGAGACTCAGCTCCGCACCGTGGAAAATTCTACAGCTAGCCAGGCCCCTGTAGTCGGTGCAGACCAAGGTAGCTTAGCCGCCGTTAGTTTCCCTCTGGCAGATCCCGAGCAGCCGGGAAAGCAGGCTGACTGGGTGACTGTGAGGAGGAAGTGTAGTTCTAAACAGAAGCCCTGTGTACACCGCCAACCCGTTCACATTTCTAACCATTTTTCCCCACTCGGCGACACATCCGCCGAGGAACAAACTCTGGTTATTGGTGACTCTGTTTTGAGAAATGTGAAGTTAGCGACACCAGCAACCATAGTCAATTGTCTTCCGGGGGCCAGAGCAGGCGACATTGAAGGAAATTTGAAACTGCTGGCTAAGGCTAAGCGTAAATTTGGTAAGATTGTAATTCACGTCGGCAGTAATGACACCCGGTTACGCCAATCGGAGGTCACTAAAATTAACATTGAATCGGTGTGTAACTTTGCAAAAACAATGTCGGACTCTGTAGTTTTCTCTGGGCCCCTCCCCAATCGGACCGGGAGTGACATGTTTAGCCGCATGTTCTCCTTGAATTGCTGGCTGTCTGAGTGGTGTCCAAAAAATGAGGTGGGCTTCATAGATAATTGGCAAAGTTTCTGGGGAAAACCTGGTCTTGTTAGGAGAGACGGCATCCATCCCACTTTGGATGGAGCAGCTCTCATTTCTAGAAATCTGGCCAATTTTCTTAAATCCTCCAAACCATGACTATCCAGGGTTGGGACCAGGAAGCAGAGTTGTAGTCTTACACACCTCTCTGCAGCTTCTCTCCCCCTGCCATCCCCTCATTACCCCATCCCCGTAGAGACGGTGCCTGCTCCCAGACTACCAATAACCAGCAAAAATCTATTTAAGCATAAAAATTCAAAAAGAAAAAAATAATATAGCACCTTCAACTGCACCACAGACTAAAACAGTTAAATGTGGTCTATTAAACATTAGGTCTCTCTCTTCTAAGTCCCTGTTAGTAAATGATATAATAATTGATCAACATATTGATTTATTCTGCCTTACAGAAACCTGGTTACAGCAGGATGAATATGTTAGTTTAAATGAGTCAACACCCCCGAGTCACACTAACTGCCAGAACGCTCGTAGCATGGGCCGAGGCGGAGGATTAGCAGCAATCTTCCCTTCCAGCTTATTAATTAATCAAAAACCCAGACAGAGCTTTAATTCATTTGAAAGCTTGACTCTTAGTCTTGTCCATCCAAATTGGAAGGCCCAAAAACCAGTTTTATTTGTTATTATCTATCGTCCACCTGGTCGTTACTGTGAGTTTCTCTGTGAATTTTCAGACCTTTTGTCTGACTTAGTGCCTAGCTCAGATAAGATCATTATAGTGGGCGATTTTAACATCCACACAGATGCTGAGAATGACAGCCTCAACACTGCATTTAATCTATTATTAGACTCAGTTGGCTTTGCTCAAAATGTAAATGAGTCCACCCACCACTTTAATCATATCTTAGATCTTGTTCTGACTTATGGTATGGAAATTGAAGACAACAGTATTCCCTGAAAACTCCCTTCTGTCTGATCATTTCTTAATAACATTTACATTTACTCTGATGGACTACCCAGCAGTGGGGAATAAGTTTCATTACACTAGAAGTCTTTCAGAAAGCACTGTAACTAGGTTTAAGGATATGATTCCTTCTTTATGTTCTCTAATGCCATATACCAACACAGTGCAGAGTAGCTACCTAAACTCTGTAAGTGAGATAGAGTATCTCGTCAATAGTTTTACATCCTCATTGAAGACAACTTTGGATGCTGTAGCTCCTCTGAAAAAGAGAGCTTTAAATCAGAAGTTCCTGACTCTGTGGTATAACTCACAAACTCGCAGCTTAAAGCAGATAACCCGTAAGTTGGAGAGGAAATGGCATCTCACTAATTTAGAAGATCTTCACTTAACCTGGAAAAAGAGTATGTTGCTCTAGAAACATGGTGTCTAACCAGATCCTTACTCTGGATGGCATTACCCTGACCTCTAGTAATACTGTGAGAAATCTTGGAGTCATTTTTGATCAGGATATGTCATTCAAAGTGCATATTAAACAAATATGTAGGACTGCTTTTTTGCATTTATGCAATATCTCTAAAATTAGAAAGGTCTCGTCTCAGAGTGATGCTGAAAAACTAATTCATGCATTTATTTCCTCTAGGCTGGACTATTGTAATTCATTATTATCAGGTTGTCCTAAAAGTTCCCTGAAAAGCCTTCAGTTAATTCAAAATGCTGCAGCTAGAGTGCTAACAGGGACTAGAAGGAGAGAGCATATCTCACCCATATTGGCCTCTCTTCATTGGCTTCCTGTTAATTCTAGAATAGAATTAAAAATTCTTCTTCTTACTTATAAGGTTTTGAATAATCAGGTCCCATCTTATCTTAGGGACCTCATAGTACCATATCACCCCAATAGAGCACTTCGCTCTCAGACTGCAGGCTTACTTGTAGTTCCTAGGGTTTGTAAGAGTAGAATGGGAGGCAGAGCCTTCAGCTTTCAGGCTCCTCGCTTGTTGAACCAGCTCCCAATTCAGATCAGGGAGACAGACACCCTCTCTACTTTTAAGATTAGGCTTAAAACTTTCCTTTTTGCTAAAGCTTATAGTTAGGGCTGGATCAGGTGACCCTGAACCAGCCCTTAGTTATGCTGCTATACACTTAGACTGCTGGGGGGTTCCCATGATGCACTGAGTGTTTCTTTCTCTTTTTGCTCTGTATGCACCACTCTGCATTTAATCATTAGTGATTGATCTCTGCTCCCCTCCACAGCATGTCTTTTTCCTGGTTCTCTCCCTCAGCCCCAACCAGTCCCAGCAGAAGACTGCCCCTCCCTGAGCCTGGTTCTGCTGGAGGTTTCTTCCTGTTAAAAGGGAGTTTTTCCTTCCCACTATCGCCAAATGCTTGCTCACAGGGGGTCGTTTTGACCATTGAGGTTTTTATGTAATTATTGTATGGCCTTGCCTTACAATATAAAGCACCTTGGGGCAACTGTTTGTTGTGATTTGGCGCTATATAAATAAAATTGATTGATTGATTGATGGTCTGAGTTTATAAAAAAACTTGTTCTGCAAATATTATCTGAGTTTTGTGATCAAAAACATTGATTTGAATCTCAATTTTAAGGCTGTTCTGTAAATAGCTTTCAAATAAACAATAAATATATCAACTTGTGATCAATTCATATCAATTTCAGACTTAAAATAATGTACTGATTTAAGCCCCAGCCATTTCGGGTTAACCACGCCCACCTCTGGTTTAGGCCCCGCCCACTACAAGTACAGATACCGATACAGATAATTTAGATGGTTGAACAGATACAGATACAGATAGTGGTGTACTCGCTCATCCCTAATAGCAACTTCCTACTTTTAAACTCTGATAAGACTGAAATCATGGTTCTTGGTCCAGTGAGACATCGGTATCGATTTGACCAGGTAACACTTAACCTAGGTTTGCATGTCATACATCACAGTGACAAAGTGAGGATCCTTGGGGTAATTTTTGATCCTACATTGTCCTTTGTCCTCCACATTAGAGATATTACAAGGACTGCTTTCTTCCGCCTGCAAAATATAGCGAAGATCTGTCCTATCCTGTCTATGGCTGATGCTGAGACCCTGATTCACGTGTTTGTCTCTTCTAGACTGGACTACTGTAATGTTCTATTTTCTGGTTTACCGCAGTCCAGCATTAGGGCTCTCCACTTGGTTCAAAATGCTGCTGCCAGACTTTTGATATGAAGCAGAAAGTTTGACCACATTACACCCATTTTGGCATCTCTTCACTGCCTTCCTGTCCCAGTGAGATCAGATTTAAAATTGTTCATGGACTGGCACCTCCCTACTTAGCTGACCTAATTAAACCCTACATACCGGCCCAGGCTTTGCGTTCTCAGGGTACAGGACTATTTTGTGTCCCTCGGGTGAATAAAAAGTCTCATGTCACAGAACTTTCTCTTATCATGCACCTATTCGGTCGAATGATCTCCCTGCATCAATAAAACAGTCAGATTCTGTTGAGACTTTCAAGTCCAGACTTAATACATACTTATTTTCCCTTCTGTATGGCTAGCATATTGGCATAGGCTGTTACTATGCTTTTTACTCTTTTGGAGCAGGTTGCAGCCTCAACTTTATCTAAATTCTGGGTCTTTTAGTGAAGCTCAGGCCTAGTGGCTGGTGATACTATTTCTTTTGTTTGTCTTGTTGTTTAATGCTGACAAATTATACTGCATTTGTTGTTTTTCTGATGCCTGATTCTGTTTTTTTTCTCTCTGTTTGAGGCACCATCCTGTTCAGTGAACTGGCAACATTTCCTGTATGTTCTTTTTGCCAATTGTTTTGTAAATTGTGTCAGTAGCATGGCCCAAGCAGAGGGTTACCCCTTTGAGTCTGGTCTGCTTGAGGTTTCTTCCTCTGAGGGAGTTTTTCCTTACCAAGCTGTAAGCTGTGTATGTGCTCTGGGGGCTGATAAGGTTTGACCTTACTCCTGTGAAGTGCCTTGAGGCAACTTTGTTGTGATTTGGTGCTATATAAATGAAATAAATTAAATTAAATTAATTCACAGCACAAAGTCTGAAAAAGAGTAAATTGTACAGCATACTGTATAGCATTTGAATTGGAGGTGATAATTGTAGAAAGAAAAGCTTGTTGAGGGTCAAATTAATCCATAATAAAGCATAATCCAGTGACAGAGAACTTTAAACTGTCACGCATGCCATTGCATGACACAGGGAGTTACAGAGCTGCGGAAGCATAAATCAGGCTTTAAATTAATTAAATAAATAATCATAAATTGTAAATGTATGTAAATTTGATAGTTTAACTAGTTTATATTTATTTTGATAGCAGTACCTGGATTTGTTACTGTATGTGGTTAAATGATTAAAAAAATGTTGAAAACATAAATGGTTCATTCAGTAGTTCAGCACAGTTGGAAACAAAATGGTGCCATGTTCTGAGTTGACTTTACTCTCAATAAAGGGACTCTAACCCCACCACCACCTCTTTCACCACCGCAGCTGACACCTCTAGTCTCCTCCCTGTCCCAAGTATCTCACCCAACCACTCATTTGCAATCCTGAACCATACTATGGAGCCATTTATAAATGTCTTCTTTTCATCATCTTTTTTATTTCAGTGTACTCTAGTCTATATATTTTGTGGTTTATGTTGTGTGTGTATATAGTAAAATATAGCCTACTCATTGATACAATCTAGTGCTTCATTCCAAACTTCACTCACAGCTTGGGTGTGTCCACCAATGCCAGTGTCACCAACCAAACTGTTCTGCCTAAAAAAAACAGTTGGCCCCGCCTTCACTGCACATGCGTCATTTTGGAGTGTCAGCAACGATTCACTGATTATCACCTTATTTCTGCTTAAAACTGCACTCCAGTCATCATCTGTCTCAGCGACAGATATCTGAAGCTTTTCTACAACAATCATTTCCACATAAATTCAGCATTATTTCATCATAAAAGACGGGGGACTGATCAGAGTGCCAGAGCAGCACATCTGAGTCTGACGTGCTGCTGTGCCTGTCATTTCATCACGTCAGTAGCGATTCACCAATTATTACCTCATTTCTGCTTAAAATGGCCTCGTTTCTGTTTAAAAATGACCAGAATGATTTAAGAGGTTATACTTTGTCATCTAATGGTTAATAATCACAATATTCCCTTTGATTGCTTTGGGTGTAGAGAGTCAGATTCACAGTCAGTCTCAGACGCATGCGCAGTGAAGGCAGGGTGGACCAATTTTTAGGGGGGATTGTTCAGTCGGCTACACCGGCGTTATAATTCCGACTGGTTCCTCAATGCTGTTGCAATTTTCTCACTTCAGGAACATCTGATTAGTCACACACGCTCACAAACAGATTTTTGGCCATGACCAAGTCACATACTACATCTCCTGTGGCGAATATGTTCCTTTAATCAGCAGTAAATCACAGCCACCAACAACAAAACATGTCAAAACTAACAAACACAACAAATAAACACAATAATATAATACATACTGTAACCTCCTCTCAAACTGGATTCAAACTCAGTGTACAACCCCAATTCCAATGAAGTTGGGATTTTGTGTAAAATGTAAATAAAAACAGAATACAATGATATGCAAATCCTCTTCAACCTATATTCAACTGAATACACCACAAATACAAGATATTTAATGAACAAAAACAAGGAGTTCACCGCGCTTCTGTATAGCACAAACAAATCTGATGCAACCAGATAGGACTAATTTGTAAAAGAAAAAAATAACTGGTGCAACACAGAAATAAGTGCCAGAAAATTTAATAAGGTGCTGAAAGCAAAAATGTACAACGGGACTAACGTTTCGATGTGAGAGTCACATCCTCCTCAGAGTCCTCCTTTTTTTCTTTTACAAGATATTTAATGTTCAAACTGATAAACTTTATTGTTTTTGTGCAAATATTTGCTCATTTTGAAATGGATGCCTGCAACATGTTTCAAAAAAGCTGGGACAGTGGTATACCTTTCCTTCTAACAACACTCAATAAGCATTTGGGAACTGAGGACACTAATTGTTGAAGCTTTGTAGGTGGAATTCTTTCCCATTCTTGCTTGATGTACAGCTTCAGTTGTTCAACAGTCCAGGGTCTCCGTTGTCATATTTTGTGCTTCATAATGTGCCACACATTTTCAATTGGTGACAGGTCTGGACTGCAGGCAGGCCAGTCTAGTACCCGCACTCATTTACTACAAAGTTACGCTGTTGTAACACGTGCAGAATGTTGCTTGGCATTGTTTTGTGGAGGACACAACGTCCATGATTTCCAAAAACAATTTGAAATGTGGACTCATCAGACCACCGCACATTTTTCCACTTTGCGTCTGTCCATTTCAAATGAGCTCGGGCCCAGAGAAGGCGGCGGCGTTTCTGGATGTTGTTGATGTATGGCTTTTGCTTTCCATGGTAGAGTTTTAACTTGTCGATGTAGCGGTGAAATGTGTTAAGTGACAGTGGTTTTCTGAAGTGTTCCTGAGCCCATGCTGTAAGATCGTTTGCACAATGATGTCAGTTTTTAATGCAGTGCCTCTTGAGGGATCAAAGGTCAAGGGCATTCAGTGTTGGTTTTCTGCCTTGCCGCTTACATGTAGAAAGTTCTCCAGATTCTCTGAATCGTCGGATTATATTTTGGACTGTAGATGATGGAATCCCTAAATTCCTTGCAACTGAACTTTGGGAAACATTGTTCTTAAACTGTTGGTCTATGTTTATATACTGTAGGTTGATCAATATAGGGTGATCATCAGTGTATTCTGTTTTTCTTTACATTTTACACAACGTCCCAACTTCATTGGAATTGGGGTTGTAGTATTTACACATACACTCAGTGTGACAGTCTGCAGGGTGAGCCACCCCCTTTTCTACTTTTTTTACTAATAGCCCAATTTCATAGCCTTAAGAGTGTGCATATCATGAACGCTTGGTCTTGTTGGATTTGTGAGAATCTACTGAATCTACTGGTACCTTGTTTCCCATGTAACAATAAGAAATATACTCAAAACCTGGATTAATCTTTTTAGTCACATAGCACTACTATTATTCTGAACACTACTATATATATATATATATATATTAGGGTTATGACTACAAAACTTTTTTCAAAACTTTAATTTTCCTGATGTTGCATTTGATGAACTTTTACCCATAGATCACTTTTTTGAAGTTTATTTCATTGGATCATGAAAAAACCTCCCGCACCTAGCACCACATCACTTTTAAAAATACACGAGTTTACACAATACTATTTAAAAATAACATAAGAAAAGAATTAACAAGTATCAAGAAATAACAAGAAAATATATACAAATAAATATTGCTAAAATATATTATTAAACAATAATTAAAAGAAATAAAAAATAAAGGTAAAGGGCCCTTGGGCAAGCCTTTAATCCCCTATTGCTCCCGGTGTGTAGTGAGCACCTTGTATGGCAGCAACCTGACATTGGGGTGAATGTGAGGCATAATTGTAAAGTGCTTTGAGTGTCTGATGCAGATGGAAAAGCGCTATATAAAAGCAGTCCATTTACCATTTATATAAATGCAGTCCATTTATAGATAAACATGAACACGCCACTCAACAAAGTCTGCTGCCAAACTGGTGTCTAAACACTCTCTGTCAACCAGAAAAGCGTCACAGGTGCTTCAAAGTCTGGCTGAAGATGGAGTTAGTGTCCCAACACCATCACAGTCTGTTGTCTGGCGTCGAACAATCAACACCATCACAGTCTGTTGTCTGGCGTCGAACAATCAGAGATGCAGAACAAGTTAAGAACCGCCTCATGGAACTGATCTCTGAAGAGAAATTTTGTTTGCACTTTGATGGTAAGAAAATTGACAATAAGGAGTACCAAGAAGAAGACAGAAGAATATTACAACTTGGCATTTTAGCTTGTGACAGTAGAACCACTGCAGACATCTATATACCACTACAGGACCTGCTTGATGAGTACAATGCATGGAACAGTATTCATCTCTGACACAACAGCAGTCAATACTGGTCACAAAAATTGTGTTGTAGCCAGGCTTCAGAGAACATTTCGACACAAGGGATTTGATGAACCTCAATACATCGGCTGCCAGCACCACATTCTTGATCTTGTTCTGCGACGTGTTGGACTTCTTTTTTCCTATACGGTCACGGTCACCTAACATTAACTATGAGTTTATTGATGAGATTTTGGAACAGTATGATGATTTGCAAAATGCACACATGGGCACAGAAATGATACCAGAATATGAGAACCTTGGCTGGAGACATGATTTTAAATTCCTTTTTGAGCTTTGTGAAGCATACAGGTTTTACAAAATGGAGGAAAAATGGCCTCACATCAAATGGCACAAGCTGCCATCACTTCACAGTGCCAGGTGGAACTCATGAGGAATTTTAGCACTTATTGCATTTTTCCTTCTTGCAAGTGGCGAGAACAGCTGAGGGTAACTTGTGATTTCTTTGGGCCTCATGTATCAATGTTGCGCACTTGTGGCGTAAATTTACGGCGTAAACTTGAAATACACCAAAGTCGCCGTGACATGTATCAAGCAGTGCACACCTGCCCATTTCTGGCGTACGCCTGACGTGATCTTGATAAATGCGGCGGGTGGAAATGATCGTAATTATAATAAACACGCCCATAAATATTCAGACTCTGCTTCAGACACACCCTCATTTTACGACATGGAAGCCGGAAAGACGGCAATGAAAAAGAACTCCACCAATCATGACGTGTGCCAATAGAGCGTCAAAAGCGGCCGTCGTATCAATTGTTTTGTAGTATATAATCAATAAAGTGTTACAGTGGTCCCTCATTAATCGCTGGAGTTACGTTCTAAAAAATAGCCCGGAATATGCGAAACCGCGACGTAGTCAGCGTTATTTTTTACAATTATTATAGATGTTTCAAAGCTGTAAAACCCCTCACTACACAGTTTATACACTTTTCTGATGAGAAAATGATTACTTTCTGCAACAAGCACCACTCGTACCTGGGAGGTGATGGTCTAGTGGTTAAGGTCTTGGGCTTGAGTCCAGAAGATCATGGGTTCAAATCCCCGCCTGACTGGAAAATCACTAAGGGCCCTTGGGCAAGGCCTTTAATCCCCTATTGCTCCCGGTGTGTAGTGAGCGCCTTGTATGGCAGCACCCTGACATCGGGGTGAATGTGAGGCATAATTGTAAAGTGCTTTGAGCGTCTGATACAGATGGAAAAGCACTATATAAATGCAGTCCATTTACCATTTTCTCAATCAGGCATGAACATTTTCTCACTTTTCTCTCGTGTGTAAACACTCTCAAAGTTCAAACCTTAGTAGGAAAATAATACCAAACTGTTTTCAAGCCCAAACATTTGTTTGAGAAATAAAAATAGAATGTTTTCCTATAAATAATTATGATGGCATTTAGAACTAACGAATTAATTTTAACGATCAATGAACGAGGTTGGACACATAAGAAATTATTAATAGTGACTGACCAGTATTTCACAGATTGCGCCTCTGCGTCCTGGCGCTGCGCCTTTTCCCACTCACATCTCGCTGCAGCAGGTGTTTGTTTCCGAGTGACAAACACAGTTATAAGTAGTTGTTGGTGCTCTTTTCTCTTCTGGGCAACAAGATTCTTATAAACAGATACGCAGAACACAGAACACTGTAAAAAAAGGCATGCAAAATTGGACTAAATACTCCGCGAGACTCCGAGGCTACGACAGGTGAACGGCGTTATAGCGAGGGACCACTGTATTCTCTTCTCACATGTCAATAATTCTTGACATGTGGATATTTGCTCGCTCAATTAATAAGACACGCCTAATCTGTCAGATTTCTTTATTTTTTAAATTTATTTCTGTATTTATTTTATTGTGACAACCAAATGGAGACGACAAAACCTGGTTGCAGCACGGGTGAATTAAGGGAATGACGAAACTACAGTTGTTATTTGTTGTGTGGGCCGCCAGAAGAGGAGGTACTGCTGGCCCACCACCAGAGGGCACCCTGCCTGAAATGCGGGCTTCAGGCACGAGAGGGCGCTGCCGCCATGGACACAGCCGGGGGTGACAGCTGTCACTGATTATCTCTTGACAGCTGTCACCCATCTACACTTCATCATCTCACTCCATAAAGACCGGACGTCATCTCCACCTCGTTGCCGAGATATCATCTACCTGTGAAGGTAATTCTCTGCTGTATCTAAAACTGTGTCATAGTCTGAACTCTTTTGCAGCGGTTTTCCTGTGGTGTGCCTTATCTGCTGGATTGGCGTTTGGTGTGAACAGCGACGGCTTCGCTTCACACCCAAAGCAGATAAGTGGTTTAACAGGAGCTGCACGAGTGTGTGATTAGAGGTGGAGGTGACTTTCCACCTTCTGACTGTTTTTGTTACTGGGTGTGCACACACCCACATCTCACTGTTTGTGCTCCTCGCCAGCAGTACCAGATCCGACAGTCGGGGACGGTGATCACCTGGGAATTCGGGACTTGGCGGCTCCAGTATTCACCAGGTTCTGTGGCGGTGGAAATCGTGTGGTCCCGGCTCTTCTCAGGACAGACGTCTTCTATCCTCGAGCCTGCCCGCACGTCACCTTGGTGTATTGACTGCTATCAGATTCTGTGATTGTCTGTATAATCGTTGTGCACATTCACAACATTAAATTGTTACCTTTTGGCTCATCTATTGACCGTTCATTTGCGCCCCCTGTTGTGGGTCCGTGTCACTACACTTTCCCCAACAGTTATTATCAATTTCATAGTCTAAAACGATCACACCACATGATGTTAAGCTCAGGGCTGCTCTGGCTCCAGGCTCGACGTCTGGAGAAAAAGGAGAGCAGCGCTGTCTTTGCAGTCAGCGCTGTGACTACGGATCATGCTCCATAACAATCCCGCAAAGGCGGGATTTGTATTGATTATTATGTAGTATAATCAGGAAAGTGTTATTTATGTAACATATGCATTGATTTGTATAATGGCACTGTTTATCATGTTGATCATCTTCATTTTTATGTGGATTCCAGCGCTGGTTCATTTTGGTGTATAATTTACACTACCTCTCGACCTGGTGTATATTTTCAGCGCAGCGTACGCCAACGACCACATTGATAAGTGCCAAGTAGCGCAGCCGTTTTGGCGTACACCCCATATACGCTCAAATATCACTGTACGCAACGTTGATACATGAGGCCCATTGCAACTACATGGTCGCGGGCCTGGTTTTCTAACCAACACTATTCAGAGACAGATTATGAAGTCCTGCTGTCATCAATATCCACACTTCAGTGTCCCAAAGCTGTGAAATGCTTCTCTAAGTCATTTTTGTGAGTTTTAGGTAAAAGTTCATCATTTATAACCCCAGGCAAATAAATTTGAGATTTGTCATAACCCTAATATATATATATATATATATATATATATATATATATATATATATATATATATATATATATATATATATATATATATATATATATATATATATATACGAGGTCTGTTAGAAAACTATCCAACTTTTTTATTTTTTGCAAAAACTATATGGATTTGAATCATGTGTGATTGCATCAGCCAAGCTTGAACCTTCGTGCGCATGTGTGAGTTTTTTCACACCTGTTGGTTGCGTCATTCGCCTGTGAGCATGCCTTGTGGGAGGAGTGGTCCAGCCCCCTTGTCGGATTTTCATTGTCAGGAAATTGGCTGATCGACTGCCGCTTTGTTTCATCAAAATTTTTTTGGAAAGTGTGAGAGACAGCCAAGTGGAAACCATTTGGAAAATTCAGATGGCTTTCAGTGAAGATCTTGTGGGGATCACACAGATTAAGGACAATTATCATTTCCAAATCATTTCCAAAGTGAACGCTTTGTTGATCCGGGACGTCATCTGACTACCAGAGAAATTGCAAGACAGCTGGACATAGCACTTTTCCGGCACATTTCACTGTTACAGGAGTTTTTGTAATGGAAAGAGGAGCGGAAAAATTCGCCACGGAGCCGTTTCATGGCGCGGGACGAAAGCACTTCCGTGTTGGTCTCACAGGACAAGCCCTAACATGCCCAGCTTTTGCACCATTCGGAAAATTCAGATGGCTTTCGGTGGCTTTTCAGTCATGTGACTATCCGAGAAATTGTGGACGAGCTGGACATGCCACAACATGTCCTGTGAGGCTTCATCACGGCATTGCTTTTTGTTCTGTGCCCTGCACCTCCGTCCCAAAGTCCTCCGCATGTCTTTTCATGTCGAAAAAGTGCTGATGTCAAACTCTTCTGCCATTTCTGTGGTAGTCAGACAACGTCCCAGATCAACAAAGCGTTTACTTTGGAAAAGAACGGCACATTCCACTGTTACAGGAGTTTTTTGTCGTGAAAACGAATTTCTCCGCTCCTCTTTCCATTAAAAAAACTCCTGTAACAGTGGAATGTGCCGAAAAAGTGCTATGTCCAGCTGTCTTGCCATTTCTCTGGTAGTCAGACGACGTCCGGGATCAACAGAGTGTTCACTTTGGAAATGATCTGGTTGTTTGAGCCTGTCCATCGCCGCTCAGTGCGCAGCGCGCCATCCGCCGCTGTGGGCCGTCTTTAATCCAGTTGTAATTGTCCTTAATCTGTGTGATCCCCATAAGATCTTCACCAAAAGCCATCTGAATTTTCCAAATGGTTTCCACCTGGCTGTCTCTCACACTTTCTGAAAAAATTTTGATGAAGCAAAGCGGCAGTCGATCAGCCAATTTCATGACAATGAAAATCCGACGAGGGGGCTGGACCACTCCTCCCACAAGGCATGCTCACAGGCGAATGACGCAACCAACAGGCGTGAAAAAACTCACGCATGCGCACAAAGGTTCAAGCTTGGCTGATGCAATCACACATGATTCAAATCCATATAGTTTTTGCAAAAAATAAAAAGGTCAGATAGTTTTCTAACAGACCTTGTATATATATATATATATATATATATATATATATATATATATATATATATATATATATATATATATATATTAGGAATGTGAATCGTACAACAACTCACGATTCAATTCGATTCTGATTCTTGGTGTGACGATTCAGTTCAGAATCGATTTTATTATTACTTAAAAAATGTTTATGTTTAAGAAAATGCAGCTTTACAAGGTTAATCAAGTGACTGTAGATGTAAATTTACTCATCTGCTTTGCTCGTTCGGAGTTGGCTGGCAGTTTAGCGAAGCGCTGGTCAGTAGTCGGGAGAGACCGCTGCTCCGCTCCGTTTAGCTCCGGGTGATAGCGTAGCATGTCGGCTTGCGGATTTCAAGTGTTTCAGAAGTACTTGACTTTCATTTTGCAGATTTTGCACACTGCATAAGTCATGTCAAGCTCCTTCTTATGCAGCAAATAATAAAATCCAAAATGCGCCCAAACATTTGCCTTCATCAAAGATGGTGCTGGCTGAATTAGCTCTTCGTCCGGCATGCTAAGCTTCAGCCACTGAACTCTGCAGCTCACAAGTATTTGAAGCACACTGGACGCCCCCCCCTCGCAGGGACGCTGTAGTACGGAAGCCGTTGCCTGACAAACAGTACACATGCAAGAAAATGTTTAAAAAAATGCTTTTTAAAAATCGATTCTTGGACATTTTGGATCGATTCAGAATTGTAATAAATAAGAATCGCGATTCGAATGTGAATCGATTTTTTCCGACACCCCTAATATATATATATATATATATATATATATATATATATATATATATATATATATATATATATATATATACATATATATATATATATATATATATATATATATATATACATACCTGGTAACAGCAACATCCACTAATCAGACGTCACTGTGTCATTTTAGTATTGTGGGTAATGTAGTTATTTTCTGTGATATTGTGAACAAAACATCTTTTTTGTTTTTAATAAGTCTATTATCATACAGAGCACATACCATCTTTACACAACATTGTAGTTTTTAGGTAGATTGTTTTGGATGGTCACAACATTTTAGTCCTTTTTTCCCTAAGGATGATGTGATTCTGATTTTTACTTCTGGAACCACACTGTTGAGCTCCACTGGCATTGGGCCGAAGTGACAATACGATTCAGGAAGTGCGCCTTCCTTGCTCATGGTGAATATTGTTGATGCAGAAAGGAGCACTGCAGAGAACAATCCTGCTGTGCTCTGCACTGCAGAAAGACATCAATCTACCCACAGAGCACTGATTAGACACTTTATTATTCTCATTTAGGATCATTCATCCATGCAGTGACAGCTACAGACAGTCACAACCACCCCAAGTATGCACATAAATATAACGGCGGTTTCGTTCTTACTGCAGACTCACGTGCACTAATGGGAGGCAGCAGATGTGCAGCGACATTAGCTTTGGTCAGGTACGAGTGGTGCTTGTTGCAGAAAGTAACCATTTTCTCATCACGTGTGCTTTATATGAGGTCATTGATGTGTGTAAAGATAACATTCCATTTTCAGTACTCACCAGTGTTTAGTGAGAATTGCACTCAAGCTGCAATGCCTCTATTACAGTGAGGCTGGCAGAAATGAAAAGAAGGGTCTTCTCAAACAACCAGCTGTGACAAATTGCCTTCTGCAAAATGTTTCAGTCTACTACATCACGCCATGAGTTTTGAATTATGTGCGTTGACACAAACACACATCTCAGGGGTCACATTGTGCCTGTGTCTCGCTCATTTGTGGGACAAGCATGAATATCTCTTCAGGTTTCTGTAATCAGGTTGTGTGGGTGACGACTGGGATGTGGCTCTGCATTTGCTGTACATGACCGTGACTTCCTATCTACTGGGTGTATGAGATGTCTTCAACATCTTCAACATTATGTTAATATTATTGCTGTCCTACCACTAAGCTGCTCCTGGATAAAATCTTTCAGCTAGATGTTCATGTGGGGAGAATGCCAAAGTTACTCAAAGGTTCTCTAATCGCCTCAGTGATGTTTATGCATCTATGAGCTCAGCATGTGTATGAGGACGAGAAGTGTTTCTGAAGGACATAGTCGTCCAGGCAAGCTGTGGATAGTACCTTGGACAAATGACAACAGTTTTGAAATACTGTACACTTTTTCCTAATCTTGAGATGACATGAAACAACATACTAAAAATGTCAAATAAAATACTGTGTGGAACATACTCAATGTCGAAGAAAATACTGTGTGGAACATACTCAAATTTAGGTATTTTAAGTAGAGGCGGTATTTGCCAGAAAAATCTATCTTATTTGCCTTTTTCTACCATTTTTGTCATACCATAGTCTTTGTTGTAGGTTTCTTTATTTGCTGACTCAGGATTTTTCAGCTACTTTAATTTCAGAGCAGCCTCAGAATTAAGATTCAAATCAATGATTTTGATCACAAAAGTAAGAGAACTGTTTACGGAATAAGTTTTTCATAAACTCAGAACATGAATATTCTTAAGGGTATGAATGAATAACAGAACAGCCTCAGAACTGACATTCAGTGTAGTAGGAAATTATGAACTACTAAGTATGCATGAACAAGAGTTGTCATACTCAACACAACTTTTTTATTTATTTATTTTTTTAATTTTATGATCAAGCTGTGCTTTTTTCAATTATTTATTTATTGTTACTACCTAACGTTCTTGGCATTTTGATTAAGGTGTCTGTGCGTGTGTGTCTGTGTGCATGTGTGTGTGACTGAGTGAGAGGGAGTGAGAGAGGTTGTTCTGAGACTGTTTATTTTTTAATGATCTGTGTGAACTTGGTGATTCATGCAAACATCCAGTGATGGCAAACAGGGAAATAATATGTCAGCCTTGTTCACTGTGTTCTTCTCAAAAGCAACGTGTTCAGTTCAAGCAAAGTTTTCCAACTGACTTTATATAACCAGCCAGCAAACAAACGGTTAAAAAAAAACAAAAAAAAAACGACCAGTATGGAGGCAGTGACCAATGCAACATGAGCCGTTTTCAGCTCTGTCTTGTCAAATGCAATGAAACAAGTTCACCAAGTCACTTTAAATACTATACAAACCAAAACAGAGGTGAATTGAAGAAAAATTGAGTACTGACACAGCAACGTGAGCGAGAGTCGAACCAAGCACAGAGAGAGAGCAGATCCTGTGTGTGTGTGTGTGTGTGTGTGTGTGTGTGTGTGTGTGTGTGTGTGTGTGTGTGTGTGTGTGTGTGTGTGTGTGTGTGTGTGTGTGTGTGTGTGTGTGAGAAGCTGCACAGACGTGTCTGTGTAGGGAGAGGTGGGCGCTGTGTGTGACTGGCCAATCACAGAGTGTGAAGACAGTCAGTTAGCCAATGAGAATTTTCCTTCAGCATGAGCACAGACATTGACAAGTTTTACTCGGTTCATGCTCATCAAAAATGCTTTATCCGTACCGGATACTTGTCTGAAACAAGTATCCGACTCAACCCTAGTTCTTTCTTACGCTTATTCTTAAATGCACAACAATGTAAATAAGTGTTTTCACTTTCTTGTGTTATCCATGGATTTTTAACACATTTATAATTATATTATGTACTTATAATGGCAACATGACACATAATTAAAATGACTAAACCAACTGAACTACAAAAACACAATAAATTAGTAACACTAACAACACTGTTAAACTAACATGAACCACAATAACAACATTTAAAACCCCAAACTCCCATAGTGCACTGCAGCACAATGCACCACAACAATTCACTGTTGTTTGGTAATATTGCTATTTTCTCCAATAAAAAAAAATAGTCCTATCGTCTTTCTGTTTTTACAGCACATAATACATAAGCATACCAAACACCAAATGTCAGTTCTCCCCAGTTTCTCTGTGAAAGTTATATATACACTCACATGCATGCATACATGCACACAGAGGCCACTTATATAATACAGATATTATAATACAGATTTGGTCCCACAAATGTTTAACCTGGTATCTATAGAACAAAAATTACAAACAGAAACATGATAATTATTTCAATATGTTAATCAATTACAGTGATTTAGTATCGGTGTCCCGTCGAGATGAGGTGAATGTCGAGATGAGGTGCGTCGCACTACTGCGCATGCGTGTGCATGCGCACATCGCTCTACCCCGGACTTGAAGACGTCAGCCATCGAGATGAGGTGCCTCGCGCAACTGCACATGTGGAGATGATGTAACTCGCTCGACGTGCAACTGCGCATGCGGATTTTTTGTTTTGTTATTTCCGTCAAAGTTTTTTTTGTATTCAATGTATTTATAGCCTAGTAAGTAAAACATTTTCTGTATTTTACGTTAGGAGCATAAATGTATGTATATGTATATTTTGCCTGTCGAAATAAGCTAACTCCAGGTTAAAAATACTTATCGTTTTATAGTGAGTAGATTTTATACATTACTACGTTCAGATGAACAATTTATACATTTACTTGCCCATCAAAATAAGCGAACTTCGTCAAGTAATTTTTTCAGTGCACACATATGCAGTTAGGCGAGGAACCTCATCTCGACGACGCACCTCATCTCGACAGAACACCGGTTCTCAAGAAATGCAGGTAGTTTGCTTTTTTCTTTGAGATTGTCATAGCTTGATTCATTTTTCTTCTACATACAGTTTTTAAGGTCCAATCATCAACTTGATATAAGCATAACTTCCTGATGTGAACAATGAAAACTAAAATTGTTTTAACTATACTTTTCAAAATTTTGAAAATTATTGTGAAAGATAATCTCTGCACAAATACACTAACAGTCTGAGCAAGCCATTAAGCAAACCATGACATGCTTTTGACAAGTATAAGGGTCATAAAATGTCACTGTATGCCAAATATGGGAACACATCTGAAGACATGGAGTCTGAGTCTTTTGAGGACTGTTTGGTACTCTAGCAAAGTATTTTCCTTTGGAATAATAAAGTTAATCTTATCTTATCTTAGGAGAATCAAATTCAAGAATGCACAAAACTTAGGGCCCCTTCACACATAACACGAAAGACGGGAAGAAAATCCGCAAACCAAAAACGATATGGGGAGCCACAAAACATTCCACCTGCTGTCGGGAGTGACACACGGTTGGACAGACATGCACAATACCGCAGCGACGGTTTTATGCACGCTTGTGTTCGCGCAAACAAACACAGTGCGAGCACATAGGAAGTCGTGCACACAGCAGCAGAGGAAGAAATGAATAAAACACCACAATCTATAACACTTCATTCCTGTTATAATTAGCGGATTTAGCCTCCACATAGACGTAGACCAGGAAGTAATGAAATGACGTGGATTACTGTTCTCTCTTTCATGTTTTACATGAATTACCTGATGTGCTCATTTCACGAAGAGCAGGCCGGCTCTTGCATCGTGAACACATTAGCTGGCATGGCGTGTCCAGCATGCAGTGATCTGCTGCAAATTTGATAGGTGTGTTAATTATTACAATGTGGGGAAATCCCACAGTGACACACACCTCGCAGGGGCATCCCATGGGGTGATTTCCTGCATGGCACGATATTCATCAGCATTGTGATGCACTGAAACAGTTGGTCAGCTGAATCAATATGTGTTTTGATTTATTTCCACACACCACACATATCCTACAAGCCACTACAGGTGTTCAACAGCTGTATGTCGCAGGGGTATACGCAGGGCCCCGCAGCTCACAGAAAAAAGCTCACTCTCTGTACCTTCATTCTGTGATTTTTTTTTCTATGTATGTATTATTATGTGCATCTGTGTGATGTCTGTGTTTGTAATGTAACGTGTCGCGTGCACTGAGCCATCATTTCCAGCTGTCACTGAGTTGCTGGCCGGCAATCAGCTGAGAGGCACTTTGCCGTGCTGTGTGCGCTCAGACGTGGCTGGCCGGTCTCTGTGTGATTATGTCTGTACATACATATCAGCATGTCATGTGGCATGTAGGGGGGGCAACAGACACGAATACCACATGTAATGCGGGTGGACACAACACACGAGTGATACACAGGCAGGCCACATGTGTTGAGGGGAGAACCAACACTCTGGCACGCCACATATCTGTTGCTTGGCTATGCCACAATCGTGGGGCACTTTGACAATTTTCACAGACAGCTTGAATGTGGTCATCCGTTGTCTACTCTTGTACCAAGAGCACGACTAGCCCCACCTTTTCAAAGTGTTCAGTAAGCGGTGTTAGATATTCACGTGTGACACCTGGAATTTGGCCAACACCTGCTGAGAGAAGGGTTGAATGAGCATTTGCAGGGCATTCGCTGTCTTTTGGCTGCTGACATACGCGAATGGTTGTGGCGACAGCTGTATGAGGCGTTTGAGGTGGCTCTGATTTTTCATGAATGGCATGCAATTCCTCCTTCATGCGCTAGTCGGCTTCACTTGTGTTATGTGTGAAGAGGCCCTTAAAGATGTTTGCAGAACATTTTGGTTATTTATTTAAAGAGTTCACTTTATACAACCCCAAATTCCAATGAAGTTGGGACATTGTGTAAAATAGAACGTTTCCACAAACAGCGGGAGAAGAAGAAAACTAGAAGGGTGGAAAAGAGAGTGCGGACTTTGAATGTTGGTAGTATGACTGGTAAAGGGTCGGAGCTGGCTGATATGATGGAGAGGAGAAAGGTAGACATATTGTGTGTGCAAGAGACCAAGTGGAAGGGCAGTAAGAGCAGGAGCATCGTGGTATGGAGCATGGTACAAGTTGTTGTACCATGGTGAAGACAGGAAGAGAAATGGTGTTGGGGTCATTTTAAAGGAAGAGTATGTTAAAAGTGTGTTGGAGGTTAAGCGAGTGTCTGACAGGGTGAGGTGAGTGTGAAGTTGAAGGGGTATTGATGAATATCATCAGTGCATATGCCCCACAGGTAGGTTGTGAGATGAAGGAGAAAGAAGATTTCTGGAGTGTGTTAGATGAGATGGTGGAGAGTGTGCCCAAGCATGAAAGAGTGGTGATAGGAACGGACTTCAATGGGCATGTTGGTGAAGGGAACAGAGGTGATGATGAAGTAATGGGTAGATATGGTATCAAGGACAGGAATGGGGAAGGACAGATGGTAGTTGATTTTGCAAAAAGGATGGAAACGGCTGTGGTGAATACCTACTTTAAGAAAAGGGAGGAGCACAGGGTAACATATAAGAGTGGAGGAAGGTGCACACAGGTGGACTACATTCTTTATAGGAGATGCAGCTAAAAGAAATCACAGACTGTAAGTGGTAGCAGGAGAGAGTGTCACTAGACGAGATGGTTGTTTGTAGGATGACATTAGAGGTAAAGAAGAAGAGAGTGAGAGCTCAACAAAGGATCAGATGGTGGAAGACTGTGGTGTGAAATTTAACAAGTAGGTGAGAGAAGCACTGGTTGGAGGGGAAGCAATTTTGGAGAACTGGAAAAGTACTGCAGATGTGGTGAGGGAGACAGCTAGGACAGTACTGGGTATGACATCTGGACAGTGGAAGGAAGACAAGGAGACTTGGTGGTGGAATGAAGAGGTCCAGGAAAGCATAAGGAGAAAGAGGTTGGCGAAAAAGTTTTGGGATAGCCGGAGAAATGAAGAAAGTAGACAGGAGTACAAGGAAATGCGGCGTAAGGCGAAAAGAGAAGTGGCAAAAGGAAAAGGACTTATACCGATTGGCCAGACAAAGGGACAGAGCTGGAAAGGATGTGCAGCAGGTTAGGGTGGTAAAAGATGCACATGGTAATGTGCTGACAAGTGAGGAGTGTGTGTTGAGAAGGTGGAGGGAATATTTTGAAGAGCTGATGAATAAAGAAAATGAGCGAGAGAAAAGGCTGGATGATGTGGTGAGAGTAAATCAGGAAGTACTAGAGATTAGTAAGGAAGACGTGAGGGCTGCTATGAAGAGGATGAAGGGTGTAAAGAGAGTTGGTCCAGATGACATTTGGCCACACCCCCAGTCTGTCCAGCGCACATACCAACATGTCTCTCTGTTTCTGTGTTATGTAAGTGGTTCATGCAAGTAAGCTCCAACCCACCCCCCGGCACGCCATGGGGGTATGCAACACACACACAGCACATATGTTGAGAGTGGAGCCAACACTCTGGCACACCATGTGTGTTGCTGTTTTGCAACACCACACTCGTGGGGGCACTTAGACAAATTTCACAGCCAGTTCGAAAGTGATCGTCTGCTCACTATTTTTGTGGCAACAGCGCGAATGGCTACACATTGTCTAATATCATCTTAAATCATGTTATGTGTGAAGGGGCCCTAAAATAAGGTTTTTGGAATGCAAAATAAAAATAAAAAAATCCATATCCTTTAAAATGTTTAGCCTTATATTTCACAGTCAGGATGCCACTTTCCATAAAAGTTTTGCCATTCAAAAGGTTGAGTGTTCAAATCTTTCAACACGGTGCTTCATTGTTTCTCAGAGATACCCCAAAAGTTATGGCTTTGAAGACTGAATTAAATGTAAATGTATGTCTCATCATAGTTAACACTGCAAATGGACGGATACAGGCACATGTCCATTTTGTGCTAACAGGGCCATTCCACACAGCACTGATCGACAATGATTACCCACAATGCAAAAAAGTACAAAAACGGGATGAAACATCATAATCCGGCTTGCCTCGAACAGGCTGGCTTACAAAGTAGAAGACCTGGCAGCTGGCTGGTTTATGAAATGCAGACCTGGCAACCCACCCGAAAAAGAGCTGCACCCCTCGGCCTCTTTGAACAAACCACAACAAACCCTAATGGAGCATGATCAAACATGTTTCCAGCTGTAGTCACAATAAATCCCGTGAATAATAAGAAGGAGAGAGCATATCACAACAAACAGTTGCCCCAAGGCGCTTTATATTGTAAGGCAAAGGCCATACAATAATTACGGAAAAACCCCAACGGTCAAAACGACCCCCTGTGAGCAAGCACTTGGCGACAGTGGGAAGGAAAAACTCCCTTTTAACAGGAAGAAACCTCCAGCAGAACCAGGCTCAGGGAGGGGCAGTCTTCTGCTGGGACTGGTTGGGGCTGAGGGAGAGAATCAGGAAAAAGACATGCTGTGGAGGGGAGCAGAGATCAATCACTAATGATTAAATGCAGAGTGGTGCATACAGAGCAAAAAGAGAAAGAAACACTCAGTGCATCATGGGAACCTCCCAGCAGTCTAAGTCTATAGCAGCATAACTAAGGGATGGTTCAGGGTCACCTGATCCAGCCCTAACTATAAGCTTTAGCAAAAAGGAAAGTTTTAAGCCTAATCTTAAAAGTAGAGAGGGTGTCTGTCTCCCTGATCTGAATTGGGAGCTGGTTCCAGAGGAGAGGAGCCTGAAAGCTGAAGGCTCTGCCTCCCATTCTACTCTTAAAAACCCTAGGAACTACAAGTAAGCCTGCAGTCTGAGAGAGAAGCGCTCTATTGCGGTGATATGGTACTATGAGGTCCCTAAGATAAAATGGAACCTGATTATTCAAAACCTTATAAGTAAGAAGAAGAATTTTAAATTCTATTCTAGAATTAACAGGAAGCCAATGAAGAGAGGCCAATATGGGTGAAATATGCTCTCTCTTTCTAGTCCCCGTCAGTACTCTAGCTGCAGCATTTTGAATTAACTGAAGGCTTTTCAGGGAACTTTTAGGACAACCTGATAATAATGAATTACAATAGTCCAGCCTAGAGGAAATAAATGCATGAATTAGTTTTTCAGCATCACTCTGAGACAAGACCTTTCTAATTTTAGAGATATTGCGCAAATGCAAAAAAGCAGTCATACATATTTGTTTAATATGCGCATTGAATGACATATCCTGATCAAAAATGACTCCAAGATTTCTCACAGTATTACCAGAGGTCAGGGTAATGCCATCCAGAGTAAGGATCTGGTTAGACACCATGTTTCTAAGATTTGTGGGGCCAAGTACAATAACTTCAGTTTTATCTGAGTTTAAAAGCAGGAAATTAGAGGTCATCCATGTCTTTATGTATGTAAGACAATCCTGCAGTTTAGCTAATTGGTGTGTGTCCTCTGGCTTCATGGGTAGATAAAGCTGGGTATCATATGCGTAACAATGAAAATTTAAGCAATGCTGTCTAATAATACTGCCTAAGGGAAGCATGTATAAAGTGAATAAATTGGTCCTAGCACAGAACCTTGTGGAACGCTCCATAACTAAACTTAGTCTGTGAAGAAAGTTCCCCATTTACATGAACAAATTGTAATCTATTAGATAAATATGATTCAACCACTGCAGCGCAGTGCCTTTAATACCTATAGCATGCTCTATCTCTGTAATAAAATTTATGTCAACAGTATCAAAAGCAGCACTGAGTCTAACAGACAAGCCAAAGATGAGTCCACTGCCATAAGAAGATCATTTGTAACCTTTACTAATGCTGTTTCTGTACTATGATGAATTCTAAAACCTGACTGAAACTCTTCAAATAGACCATTCCTCTGCAGATGATCAGTTAGCTGTTTTACAACTACCCTTTCAAGAATTTTGAGAGAAAGGAAGGTTGGAGATTGGCCTATATTAGCTAAGATAGCGGAAGTGATGGCTTTTAAGTAATGGTTTAATTACTGCCACCTTAAAAGCCTGTGGTACATAGCCAACTAATAAAGATAGATTGATCATATTTAAGACCAAAGCATTAATTAATGGTAGGACTTCCTTGAGCAGCCTGGTAGGAATGGGGTCTAATAGACATGTTGATGGTTTGGAGGAAGTAACTAATGAAAATAACTCAGTCTAACCAGAGAAAGAGTCTAACCAAATACCGGTATCACTGAAAGCAGCCAAACAGAACGATATGTCTTTGGGATGGTTATGAGTATTTTTTTCTCTAATAGTTAAAATTTTATTAGCAAAGAAAGTCATGAAGTCATTACTAGTTAAAGTTAAAGGAATACTCGGCTCAATAGAGCTCTGACTCTTTGTCAGCCTGGCTACAGTGCTGAAAAGAAACCTGGGGTTGTTCTTATTTTCTTCAATTTGTGATGAGTAGTAAGATGTCCTAGCTTTACGGAGGGCTTTTTTATTGAGCAACAGACTCTTTTTCCAGGCTAAGTGAAGATCTTCTAAATTAGTGAGACGCCATTTCCTCTCCAACGTACGGGTTATCTGCTTTAAGCTGCGAGTTTGTGAGTTATACCACGGAGTCAGGCACTTCTGATTTAAGGCTCTCTTTTTCAGAGGAGCTACAGCATCCAAAGTTGTCCTCAAAGAGGATATAAAACTATTGACGAGATAATCTATCTCACTCACAGAGTTTAGGTAGCTACTCTGCCCTGTGTTGGTATATGGCATTGGAGAACATAAAGAAGGAATCATATCCTCAGTGGTGTCAAAAGTACACACATTTGTTACTTAAGTAGAAGTATAGATACTGCAGTTTAAAAACACTCTGGTAAAAGTTGAAGTATCAATTTGACCTCTTGACTCAAGTAAAAGTGAAAAAGTATGTGCTCCAAAACCTACTTAAAGTATAAAAGTATAAAGTAACCTTTAAAAAAAAAAAAAAAAAAAAAAGGTAGATGCCACTATATGAATTGAAAGCTTAATTTAAAAACGGATTCGTTCAACATGTGGCCAAAGACCCAAAAGCCAAAATTACCCCCAACACCACCTGCACGAAAATGTTTCAATTCTAGAAGCTCTGAAATACAGTCTGGGACTATTCCAGACAATAAACTGCAGTGAGTGCAGCATCCATTTAGTGAGAGAAGAAAAAAAAAAAAAAACTTTCCTTATTCAGATTCATTCCAGAGTATTTCTGCTCTTAACTAGGATGCAGCAGTTTCTAGTTTGGTCAGATAGTTCGGAGGAAATCACTGAAAAAATTACCATATTGAAAATATGGTTTGACCGAAACAACCTGTTATTAAATAAGACAGGGATGAAGGGGAGTGTGAGAGTCACTAGGGTTCACAGGAAACACTCTGTATTTATGTTCATTGTTAGTTGCTTTTATATTTTCTGTTGTGTTTCTAGTCAAGTTCTTTTTGCCTCTTCTCTAGAATTGTATATAATATCAGTAGATTATTAATATATAAACAAAAATAAATTTAAGAAATATTACAATTTGAAAACAAATGCACCCGAACGTGACGAGAGCTGCTTAATGCTAACTTTTAACATTGAAAATGCTATAGACATGCTAACGCGTTAGCATCGCTCCCGTTTTTAAGTTATAAAATACATCTATTAACTGTTTCAGAAGACCATAACAGGTCGGTTTAACATAGAAAAGGTAAATAATACTCACATAAGTATGCTCTTTAGGGTTTTAGCGGGGGAAAATTAAGCGAAAGAAAGAAAGAATAAATGAAGCAATGGTCGAAGCATTGCTTCAATCTGCAAACCACTGCTTTGATTGGTTCACGGTTCAAAGCAAAGCCACGCTGCAGAAAAGTTGATTACAGGCGCACATGACGTGAAATATATATATATATATATATATATATATATATATATATATATATATATATATATATATATATATATATATATATATATATAAACATTAAACTGAAGCCAAGAGTAACGAGACTGTTTGTTTTAAAAATGTAAGGAATAGAAAGTACAGATACTGGGTGAAAATTAATAAAGTAGAAGTCAGAAAGTAGGCAGAAAATAAGTAATGGAGTAAAGTATTAGCATACCCTAAAAGGTGGTACTTAAGGACAGTAACGAAGTATTTGTACTTCGTTACTTGAAACCACCTCTGCATATCCTTAACCCAGTTAAGCCCTTTATGAAAGACGTCTACGGTATGAAACCTATTCCCCACTGCTGGTAGTCCATCAGAGTAAATGTAATGTTCAGACAGAAGGGGGTTTTCAGGGGAATACTGTTAAGGGGTCTTCAATTCATACCATAGAAGTCAAAACAAGATCTCTGAGGTATGATTAAAGTGGTGGGTGGACTCATTTACATTTTGAGCAAAGCATCGAGTCTAACAATAGATTAAATGCAGTGTTGAGGCTGTCATTCTCAGCATCTGTGTGGATGTTAAACATCGCCCACTATAATTATCTTATCTGAGCTAGGCACTAAGTCGACAAAAGGTCCGAAATTCCAGAGAAACTCACAGTAACGACCAGGTGGACGATAGATAACAACAAATAAAACTGGTTTTTGGGACTTCCAATTTGGATGACAAGACTAAGAGTCAAGCTTTCAAATGAATTAAAGCTCTGTCTGGGTTTTGATTAATTAATAAGCTGGAGTGGAAGATTGCTGCTAATCCTCCACCTCGGCCCATGCTACAGAGCGTTCTGACAGTTAGTGTGACTCGGGCGTGTTGACTCATTTAAACTAACATATTCATCCTGCTGTAACCAGGTTCTGTAAGGCAGAATAAATCAATGTGTTGATCAATTATTATATCATTTACTAACAGGGACTTAGAAGAGAGAGATCTAATGTTTAATAGACCACATATCTATTTATGCTTAAATAGATTTTTGCTGGTTATTAGTAGTCTGGGAGCAGGCACCGTCTCTACAGGGATGGGGTAATGAGGGGATGGCAGGGGGAGAGACGCTGCAGAGAGGTGTGTAAGAACTAACAACTCTGCTTCCTGGGTCCCAACCCTGGATAGTCCATGGTTTGGAGGATTTAAGAAAATTGGCCAGCTTTCTAGAAATGAGAGCTTGCTCCATCCAAAAGTGGGATGGATGCCGTCTCTCCCCACAAGACCAGGTTTCCCCAGAAGCTTTGCCAATTATCTATGAAGCCCACCTCATTTTTTGGACCCGACACTCAGACAGCCAGCAATTCAAGGAGAACATGCAGCTACATGTCACTCCCGGTCCGACTTGGGGAGGGGCCCAGAGAAAACTACAGAGTCCGACATTGTTTTTGCAAAGTTACACAACCGATTCAATGTTAATTTTAGGGACCTCTTATTGGCGAACCGGGTGTCATTATTGCCGACGGGGAATTACAGTCTTGCCAACTTTACGCTTAGCCTTAGCCAGCAGTTCAAATTTCCTCAATGTCACCTGCTCTGGCCCCCGGAAGACAATTGACTATGGTTGCTGGTGTCGCTAACTTCACATTTCTCAAAACAGAGTCGCCAATAACCAGAGTTTGTTCCTCGGCGGGTGTGTCGCCAAGTGGGGAAAAACGGTTAGAAATGTGAACGGGTTGGCGGTGTACACGGGGCTTCTGTTTAGAACTACGCTTCCTCCTCACAGTCACCCAGTCGGCCTGCTGTCGGACTGGTTAGGTATGTCCAGTCGGCTGCGCTCATGTTCTGCCTGACATGTGTGTCTTGTAGACAGCGCATCACAGCACAGACACCGTGTCATGTGGAACAGAGCTCAAGTGGGTTACAGGACGGTCAGTTCGCCCATTGCATGTTCAGATCTGGCAGTCCGTTTCAACCTGGGGGGGATGTCAGTGTCTGCTCCATGCACACGCTTGCTTGCTGCAGCTTGTCGCCACCACGGCGAAATGTTTTTATTTATGTCCATGTAAATACAGCAATCAGACACACGCGCCTCACAGTGGACAGTTGTTAGTCCATAACTGTCCAAACACAGTAGGTGTTGTTCAGCTGGAATGTCCAAAATGACAGATCACCACAGCTGCTTCTGTTGGAAGCCACACCTCCCATGAGTGGAGCGCGCACACACCCACGTGTCAGTGTGTGTTTGCAAATTCACACTCGTTGGGAACTTAGAAAATGTGTGGCCAGTTGCACTCTCGGCATGACAAGAGACTGCAGACAATCAGTGTCATAGTGCTGTGAAATTTGTCTAAGTGCCATGCGAGCGGTGTTAGGTGTTTGTGCGTGTCACCTGGAATTTGCCCGGCACCTGCCACGAGAGGGTGCAATGGGTTCGCAGAGCACACACTTTGTCTTTCAGGCGCTTGTGTGTGCAGATAGTTGTAGCAACACATGTACAAGGCGTTGGCGACAGGGACAACATTACACGGTTTGGACACAATTCCTGCATCATGCACACTAAGTGTGCACTTCATCTAAACTTTGCATTATGTGTGAAGGGGCCCTTAAGAATATTAAATTTTCACTGTTGCTGCTCTTCGTGTGAAATATCACATATCATATCATATACAAGGTCTGTTAGAAATGTATCGGACCTTTTTATTTTTTGCAAAAACCTGATGGATTTGAATCACGTGTGCTTGCATCAGCAAACCTTGAACCTTCGTGCGCATGCGTGAACTTTTTCACACCTGTCGATTGCATCATTTTCTGGTAAGCAGCCTTTGTTTGAGGACATGTGCAGTGTGCTTGGCGGATTTTCATTTCAAGGAAAAAGATGGAATGACTGGAGCAGTGCCGCATCAAATTTTGCCAAAAACTGGGCGAATCTTCCTCACACAAAGGCTGCTTTCCAGAAAATGATGCAATCGACAGGTGTGACAAAGTTATGCATGCGCACCAAGGTTCAAGGTTTGCTCATGCAAGCACACGTGATTCAAATCCATCAGTTTTTGCAAAAATAAAAAGGTCCAATACTTATCTAACAGACCTCGTAAATAAAGGTTAAAAAAAAAAAACTTTTTGAAAAGTTCAAAAGCTGAATCTTGATTTCAAATCTGGTGCCAGTGATGGCTGTAACTACTACATACGGTATACCAAGTTTGTTCAAGATTGATAAAGATGGATCAAAAGATTGTGATGCTTCAAAATGTGCCCCAATTTGCTATTTAAGATTAAACGGGAAGGAACAGTACTCTGTGGAATAGCCCAAGTAAACAGACAACAATGATGACAAATTCCATTTTTTTGTTCATCACTCCCCTCTGTCTCTGTCTCCAAACCATTTCATTTAATTATTTTGTTTATTGTCATTTATGTTATTTTAGTGTGCATTTGTTTGTTTGTTGGCATGTTTGAACAACAATTAAATCTTTAAGGTCTGTCATGCGGCTGGTGTCCATTAATGTTTGGGGTGGTGTGTGCACGTGGAGTGGTAGAGGTGGTGTTTGCACAGGGGGCGCCAAATCATAATGTCGCCTTTGGCACCAAAATGGCTAAAGCCAGCACATGTACTTTGTCATAAATTTGAAAAATTATGTTGTTAGATGTGATTGTGAGCTCTAATTATTCCTGTGTGACAGTTCAGTTGTTAAATATATACGCCGACTCAGATCTTACATCAAACCACACGTTAAATAATTCATCAGTGCATGACTGTGGTTGAAATGTTAATATATTAGTGGTAGATGTGACTGGATTATCACCATCGTTTGAACAAGGTCCTGCCTACTGTACTGGCATAAAACAAATGCAAATCTTTTCCTTCCTGCAAATTAATGGGCCCACATTATTTTCACTGGACCCACATTATTTTCACTTTGTCTTCATGAAGACAGCAGTGTGGTGATGTCACAGTTGTGCAAAGGATTCTGACAACTTTAATGCCAAGCATTTGTCCAGTTATTCCATTCTTTGGAACATTTCATGCTGGTTCTTGTGGTAAGACGTTTATGGTTTGTTAAAGCTTCTAAAAACTTGTTCACTTTAAGTCAATAAGCAGGTGTGATGTTAAAATTAACAAGAAACATGCAGCACCATAAGTGAATGGTGGCTTTCAAACCTACTTGTGGGTCATGCTGTATTTGTGGGGTGCCAACATCATAAACAACATCATAATTTCCTTCCAGCTCCAAAGTTATGAGTTTGTCTCGCTGTCGCTGAGTGATAGGATTCCTGTTCAGGTTGGACCCTGTCTCTTGCCCTATGTCTCTTGGGATAGGCTCATACCCCCTGTGGCCTGTGACCCTTGATTAGAGTAAGGCCGGGTTCACACGGCAGGATAATTAGGCCGATATCGGACCCGATCTTTCCCTTCCGACAATCTTAAGGACGCCCGACAATCGTGATGATGCTAAAGATAATCTTATCAGCTATTCCTCCCGTGTGTGGTGTGTTCAGAGCGCTCTGATCTGCTCGGAAGGGCGTCAGGAGCTCTCCGATCGCAAATCGAGGATATTTAACATGTTGGATTTTTTTGGCTCGATATTGCAGCGTGTGTTGTGTCCTCCGACCACAAACGAGCACGCAGCCCGCTGAATGTGATGTGCAGCCAATCAGAAAGCAAGGTGACAGATGTACGGAGCAAAAAATTAAATCAAAACAGCTGTTCCGACTTACCAGAAAGTCTGGTGGTCGCGCTGTCTCCACTCCTTTAAAGAACACCTTTTCTTTTTCTTTTTGTATTGTTTTTTCCCCTCTGTTTTAAATAGTCCACAAAGTATCTCCGTTTGTTTACTCTGAGGTCACGTTTAATCTCGAGAGATTTTGTGAGATTTCCTGTCTGAGCTGTGAATGTCCGTGCGTGAAATCTGTTCGTGTGTGGTGTTGTTGTCCTTACGGTGTGGCTGAACACCACACACTGTACGACCAAACCTGTCAGATCTATGATCTTTTGTCTTCACGTCTGTGGTCTCTCAGGTGTTGGAAACCTAAAGATAATTTTAAAATCCTGTCGTGTGAACCAGGCTTAAGCGGGAAGAGGCAATGATTGAATGTCACAGTTGTGATTACTCACAAGCACCTCAATTTCTGTTTCAGAATTTTTTTTTTCTTGTGCATGTTTCAGGATTTATGTGTATGTTTGAATATTTATGAGGTAGTATGAATCTGACGCAATGTTTCATAAATGAGTGCCCAAATTTACATACACATTTGTACTGAAACCATCAGTATGAACATTCCTGCACAATGTATAGAATTTATCAACTTGCACTTAGATTTAGAAATGTGTGTATATAATGGAGGCAGTATGGTGGCTTAGTGGCGAGCAGTATTGCCTCATAGCAAGAAGGTAATGGGATTGATTCCCACCTGTGGCCTTTCTGTGTGGAGTTTGCATATTTTCCCCGTGTTTGTGTGGGTTTTCTCTTGGTGCTCTGGTTTTCTCCCACACCCAAAGACATGCAGGTTAGGTAGATTGGAAAGTTTATAATTGTCCGTAGGTGTGTGTGTGAGTGTGAATGTGTTTGTTTGTCTATTTGTGGCCCTGCAACAGACTGGCATCCTGTTCAGGCTGTACCCTGCCTCATGCCCTATGACTACTGGGATAGGCTCCACCCCCCGTGACCCATAATTGGAGTAGGTGGGTATAGAATTTGTTTGGAAGTATATGATGGATGACTTTAAAGGGTAAATGTAACAAAAATAAAGTAGTTTGCGCTCAGAGTTGCCACAGCAAATCTGAGGTGGCTCTCCATGTTGAATTGGCACAGGTTTTACGCCAAATGCCCTTCCTGACCCAACCCCACATTTCTCCAAGAAATGTGGTAGTAGTGCAGTAGATAAGAGAATATTTAGAGCAGAATCCTGCAAATGGTGATAAAAGCATCAAATTCGGCAGAAATACTCCTTAGACATTCCTCTTTTGAAAAAAAAAAAACGATTGGCCACTTGAATTTTCAGTCAGCGTTCAGGTAGAGGTCAATTGAAGAATTACACAGGGGTCAAAATAAAAAGATACTCCAATCATATTGAAACCTATACCACATTATTTACGTGATCATAAAGATTCCAAAAAGGTATAGTTTGGACTATCTGTGACTGAATTCTATGGAGTTATGGGATAAAAACTGCAAGAATGGTGACAAAGGTCAGTGTCAGTTTGTACAGGGGTCCAAAGTTAAAGTTGCTCCAGTTTTGGTAAAAAGTGATGTGATGAAGTGATTTTCTACACTAATTTAGAAGATGAATGCAGGCACCAATGGAAAAGTTTCAGGCACCAGTACATCAAGGAGAGGAAGGCCCTCAAAGAGAGTCCAGGAAGCCATGGAAGTTAAGATAAGAAAAGATAAGAAAGCCTTTTTTCATCCCTCAATGGGGAAATTTCAGTGTCACATCACAACATAGAACAGGAGGAATAGACAGAAGGGCATGCAATAAAACAAAGTATCTCTTAAAAAACAAGAACTAAAAAAGCACTGAGTGCCGGGAAAAGCTAAGGCTAGCATTGTTCAGTTCAGTGCTGCACTGCCGGGATGATATACACTGTCGGATGTGAAAGTGATCAGATAAAGTGACTTCAGCGTGAAATGTACGATAAGTTACTCTGATATTTACAATATGGACAGGTTAAAATATAGTAGGTAAAGTGACATGAGTTTGCACCATAAGTTAAATTATTGCACCTAATAAATACAGCATGTTGTTTCCATAGCTTTTCAGTTAGCGGATTAGCGGTTACCAAAGCTAAATTTTTGGTTAGCTGTGCCCACCACTGGAATCCGATCTGTCCAGCTGTTCAGGATCAGACCCACTGTACAATCCAGCTCAATCAGCTACAGATTCAAGTGAAGATGAACCCTCAACAAAGAGACAAGTGGACCTTTCAAAAACACAAGAGCCCCAAAACATACATAAAAAGAAAAGGACAAAGAGAAAATGAAAACAGTTAGCATCAAAATCTGTACTAAAAAGGAAGAAGGCAGACAGTCATGGGACAAAAAGCACTGCTGACCAGACTGTGCACAGACAAACTCGAAGATGGCAAGGCATTTGGAAATAAAACATATGAAGATAAAGGATGTAGCATATGCCTTCAGCTTTCCAGCAAGACCAAAAGAAAGAAAGGTTTTTCTGGATCAACGCCGCCAAAAAGGGATTTTCAAGCACAATGCCAAAGTCCTGGAAGAGGGCTCGGAGAGCTTGTGACATGGAAGCAGCCTTTTCACAAGTTTGGTTGAGGATTATTGACCATGCATGTATTGTTATGGGCTGTTTGTACACTTTTTCTTTTATTTTTCTCATCATCTCTCACACAAAGTTTTTAACTTCTGCATGAGGACAGATGTTTCCATAGCTCCTTTTTTACAAAGTCGTGCAGGCCTGCTTCCAATAGCTGCTTCTTCAAGCAGATGTCAAAATATCATTAATAACATGCGACAAAATGATGTGTGCTTTCACATCAGGAGTGATTCCTTGAATTGCATGTATGGAGAATCACTGTATGCAAAACATGGGCAAGTGAAGTCACCACGACATTGCACAGAAAATGAAGGAACTTGGCCAATTCATGTTGATTGCTAAAGATATGGACAAGACTGTGAGAAGTCTTCAAGACCTCTCACAGGTTTCTTGTCAGTGTGGCTAAGAACATTACAGAGTTTATTCCTGGCAAAAATGAAAATGGGAAACCCTCCTCGGCTGTCATGGACAACACACTCATGAATGATGATGACCAAGCAAAGAGGAAGGCAAATAAAAGCTTGGAGTTTTTGGAAAAGAACTGGAAAAACCATGTTTCTGTCAGCACTCATCAAACAAAGAAAAGCGATGGACCAAACAAGATGACACCTCCCCGACCAAAAACA
Source organism: Thalassophryne amazonica (assembly GCF_902500255.1). Classification (NCBI taxonomy): domain Eukaryota; kingdom Metazoa; phylum Chordata; class Actinopteri; order Batrachoidiformes; family Batrachoididae; genus Thalassophryne; species Thalassophryne amazonica. The sequence continues at coordinate 15,514,716 of NC_047104.1, forward strand.
TGAAAATTCTGAGGGACCATTCTTAGGATTGTAGAGGATAAAGCAAAGGAAGAACTTACACAGGAGCTAAGTTTAACAGCCTACAAAATGTTAAGTGAAACCATTCTGGCACAGCTTGGCATCTTCAACAAACTATCAGGTCTCAGCGATGGTTTAGACAGGATGCAAATGCAAGACTTGGACAACAGGCTCTGTATGTAAAAGCACTTTACTGAAACAGTAAACGGGAATCCGATACACAGTAAGGCAGTCCAACAAGAGCAACAAAATCAGGAACATTAAGCAAATGCATGGTCAAGGATACAGGCAGGTGGTTGTAACACACGAGAAGCAGGCAGAACAAGAATACAAGATACACAGCTGGAGAGAAGGCACTAGGTGCATCAATCTGGCGAAGGACTAGTGAAACTGGAGAGCTATTAAAACACCCAGGTAAGGTAAGTCCCTTCGGCTGCTCCCTTGTTTGCACTCGGGGTCGCCACAGCAAATCCAACGTGGATCTGCATGTTGAATTGGCACAGGTTTTACGCCACTGATGCAACTCCACATTACATGGAGAAATGTGGCAGGGGTGGGATTTGAACCCGGAACCTTCTGCACTGAAACCTGCAATGAAGCGCATTAACCACTTGGCCACCACCCCTGCTGTATTAAAACACCCAGGTGATGAGGTTTAAATTGGAAGCAGGCGTGCATGGAATGCACCAGAATGGGGGAATGGCCAGAGATGAGGAGGTGCCCACCACCAAGAGACAGAGAGAGACAGAGGAGAGACAGAGACAGACAGACCAAAACACAAAGAACCCAACAAGAGAATATAGACACAGAAAAGCAACAAAACCAAGAAAATAAAACCAGACAAATCTCACATCCTGACAGAAATGTCGTGAAGGGGAGGCATGACACTTGACGCCTACAAGACAGCAAACTCAACTCGAATAAACAAAGAAATTTATGAAACCCTGTCGCTCTGGAAGAAGAACTTAGCAACCTGATAACTCGTATAGAAGTCCGGGGGAAACAAGGCAGGAAGGTTTTCTTTATTGAGAGAATGGAGGAGTCAATCAATTTGTTGATTAAAAGGAGAGATGAAGCTGGCATATCTGCTGAAACCCCTCATCTCTTTGCAAGACTTGGAGAAATAAAAACATACATGGATGGGACTGCTGCTAAAATATCCAAATACCCGCTTTCCTGTAGGCAGCAGACTGGGGGGCGGGGGGTAGCTGCTGAAGATAAGAAAAAGGCAGCTGAATAGTTCACCAAGGCCATAGAGATTCTTCTGGAGGAAAACAATGGAGCATTTTGTCCTTCAGGGGCTGACAAGCCTGCCATGTTTAGGGCTGAGCAGTGAAAACACATTTGCAGTTCTCATGAACAACAACCAAATCCAATTATAAGAATTCCCTGGTCTCCGATATCTTTCTTTGCGGGGTGTGCATTTGCACATGTTATCCAACTTGCGTCTGAGTTCAAGGGTTAACGCAGTCTGAGAATGTATCACCTTGCCCAATGCAATCATGACGGACAAGTGAAGGGTCGAGGTTCTGGTGGCAGCCATCTTGCCGATTCTCCAGTAGGTCGGGGCAGCACATAAACCAATAAGTACCAGCCCTCCTGCAATAAAACTTATATTAATAAATCTTTGACGTCCTCCACAGAGACTGGCGCCAAGCATGCAACACACCATCACTCCCAGGCGTCGAAAACATAGCCCGCAGGTAGGATTCCATCTGGGCACACAGGGTCCACCAACCCTGATTTCTTTGTTGGAAAAAATGGTGTCAATAATGTTCAGAGAACAGCTGATCAATTCCATGGTTAATCCAATATAGTTTGAAGAATGCACAGTCCAGTGAAGTAGGGACTTTGAAGGTTGGAGCAGAGATAGAGGAGGAGATGCGGCTGCCCTCGCCGGAGTCCCAAGCAAAACAATAGCAGTTATGCAACTATTTTGATTATATTTATTCATCTTTAACATATTTGCACAGTCCAACTTCTTAGATGTGAGGATGAAATGCCTTTCTCTGTTTTATATAATCTGGATATCTTTGGGTTATAATGAAAAATACTAATTCTTTACATTCATTCATAAATACAGACACATTTATTAAAGTTACTTGTAGCATTTGTGTATTCTCAGTGACTGCCTGTATTTTTAGGTTCTCATACGAAATCACCTGAAATAGAATACAGTATCCCTGCCACTACGTTCATACTGAGTTTGTGATGTTCAGCTGTTATTCGAAATACAGTTGTATGTAAAAGTCTGGGCACCCCTGATAATTTCCATGATTTTCCTTTATAAATCATTGCTTGTTTGGATCAGCAATTTCAATTAAATATATCATATAGCACACAAAACAGTGATATTTGAGAAGTGAAATGAAGTTTATAGAATTTACAGAAATTTATGTAGGTGAGATGGCGGTGTACACGGGTGCAGCGGCTTTTAGCTCTCCAATTTGGTACTTGTTTCTGTTACTTTTTTCATGTATATTATTTGAGTTTTGTAAAGCGACCCACAGTTTCAGCCATCAGAACCTTATTGACCTCGGTCTGAGGTACAAATTGTCAGTTACTAGCGAATTCCACCAGTACCACAACATCCCGGAGGACATAGCGAGAACACCGGGCTCTCCGTGGATTACCAGCCTGCCCAGCAGGCGGAGAAGGCGGCACAGAGACAGGAAGCAGAAACAAGGATGTCAGTCTGGCTCCGTTGCTAGGCTACGTAATCAACCTCACAGGCCAGCATTACCAGAGCCTCTTCCTCTCCAACGCTAGATCCATCACCCACAAAATGGACGAATTGGAGCTACGGATGGCTACAAACAGCTCTGTGCAGAACTGCAGCGTTATTTTCATCACAGAGACGTGACTTCAGCCGCTGATTCCCGACACTGCGGTCGACCTAGCAGGCCACACGCTACACCGGCAGGACTGAACCAGTGATTGGGGAAAGAGCAGAGGTGGGGGGGCTCTGTGTTTATGTGAACTGTGTGTGGTGCTGTAGCAGCAGGGTCATTGACTCTCACTGTTTTCCTGATTTGGAGGTGCTGTCAGTCTCGTGCAGACATTTTTATCTCCGAAGGGAGTTCACAGTAGTTATTGTGTTTGCTGTGTACATCCCACCCGATGCTAACATTAGCACGGCCCTTAGCCTCTTGCTTTCCTGCATTCCAAACAGCAGCTGGCCCACCCAGATGGCGTTTGTATTGTTGCTGGTGACTTCAACCAAGTGTGTTTAAAGACTGTCCTTCCTAAGTTCGTCCAGTACGTTAAGTGTGCCACCAGAGGGGAAAATACTTTGGGCCGTGTTTATTCAAACATAAAACATGCATACAAAGTCACTCCCCTCCCCAATCTTGCTGGATCAGACCATCTCTGCCTGTCCCTCAACCCCACCTACACCCCCCTGCTGAGGCAAACAAAGCCACAACGAAAGACAACCCAAACCTGGCCTGAGGGAGCCCTCTCCCAGCTACAGGACTACTTCTCACAGACTGTATGGGATTTATTTTCCAGCCACAACCTGCAGGAGTACAGTGACACCGTACTCTCTTACATTAAGAACTGTGTTGACACTGTCACCATCAACAAAAGGGTCAGGGTTTTTCCAAACCAGAAACCCTGGATGAACAGCGTAGTCCAGTCCCTATCAAAAAGCCGCAACACCGCCTTTAAATCAGGGGACAGAGCCCTGTACAGCAAAGCCAGGTCCGACCTGAAAAGAGGCATCAGGGAGGCCAAGGCTGCCTACAAGAAAAAGATAGAGGACCACTTCGCTGTGAATGACCCCAGAAAGATGTGGCAGGGAATAAATCATATAACCAACTACAGAAACAGCAACCCAGGAAATGCTAGGTCTGACACCTCGCTGGCAGAGGAGCTGAACCGCTTCTTTGCCTGCTTCGAAGTAGACAGACCAGCAGCAACTCCACACCAACCACCCTCCAGCACTAGGACACTAACACTTCAGGAACACAAAGTAAGACGTGCTGAAGGCGGTGAACCCCAGGAAGGCGGCCGGCCCCGATGGTGTACCTGGCAAGGTACTCACAAAGCATGTGCTGACCAACTGGCCAGGAGTTTTCACCTGCATCTTTAACCTGTCCCTGTCGCAGTCAATCATTCCACTCTGCCTCAAATCTTCCATCATCATCCCAGTCCCACAGAAGTCAGCAGTGGAGAGCATAAATGACTACAGGCCTGTTGCACTTACACCTGTGGTCATGAAATGCTTTGAAAGACTGATCTCTCAGCACATCAGGGCCTGTCTGCCTCCCACTATGGACCCCCCACCAGTTTGCCTACAGGGCAAACCGCTCCACAGAAGACTCTATCACCACAGCACTCCACACTGCGCTGAGCCACCTGGAGCACCAGGGGAGCTATGTGAGGATGCTCTTCCTGGACTTCCACATCATCCCGGAGATCCTGGTCCAGAAACTGACACATCTGGGCATCTCCACCCCCATCTGCAAGTGGATCAAGGACTTCCTCACAAACCACCCACAGTACGTGAAACTTGGCGCCCACCATCACACTCAGCACCGGTTCCCCTCAAGGTTGTGTACTGAGCCCCCTCCTGTTCACCCTTTACAATCATGACTGTTCTCTGACCCATCTCTCAAACACAATCATAATGTTTGCGGATGATACCACCGTGGTTGGGCTCATCTCGGGGGGGATGAGTCTGATTACAGAGATGAGGTCAACGGACTGACAGCGTGGTGTTCAGCTAACAACCTGCCGCTGAACACCACAAAAACAAAAGAAATAATCCTGGACTTCAGGAAGAGCAGGGCTGACCCAGCCCCACTCTACATCCATGGGGACTGTGTGGAAAGGGTCAGCTCCATCAGGTTCCTGGGAGTGCAGCTCTCTGGCAGCCTCTCCTGGACTGCCAACACCACAGTGGTGGTGAAGAAAGCCCAGCAGCGACTCCGCTTCCTGAGGGTGCTCAGAAGAAACAATCTGGAGGAGAAGCTGCTGGTGTTGTTCTCCAGAGCCACCATTGAGAGCATCCTGACGTACTGCATTACAGCAGCAGACAGAAGAGCACTGCAGAGGGTGATCAACACGGCCCAGGGGATCACTGGCTACCCAGCCTGGAGGACATTGCCAGCTCTTGCTACCACAGCAGAGCTGCCAGCATCAGCAAAGACACATCCCACCCCAGCAACCACCTGTTTGACCTATTACCCTCCGGCCAACGGTATAGGTCAATCAAAACTAGAACAAACAGACTCAGGGACAGCTTTCTTCCCAGAGCAGTCACTGCACTGAACAATAACAAACCACTTTAATCTGCACTTTTCAAGTTTCTTGTGCAATATCTGTACCCATGTACAATATTTTCCTGTGCAGTATTATTTCACAGTTGTACATAATTCTCGTTTTACATTTTACTTTGGTCCACATTTTATTTAGTTGTACATATATTGAAATAATTTATTTGTTAAATTTCATTATCTTTTATTTGGCTAACAATTATTCACACCTCGGAAAAGCACCTTTTGGAGTTGCACTCAAATCTCCTTGCAATGTAAATTACAATGACAATAAAGGTGATTCTGATAATTCCTTAAATAAAATTAGGCAGGTGCATAAATTTGGGCACCCTAACAGAAAAAAATACATCAATATTTAGCAGATCCTCCTTTTGCAGAAATAACAGCCTCTAAACGCTTCCTATAACTTCCAATGAGAGTCTGGATTCTGGTTGAAGGTATTTTGGACCATTCGTCTTTACAAAACATTTCCAGTTCATTCAGGTTTGTTGGTTTCCATGGAAAGCCGGCTAAAATCACACCACAAATTTTCAATAATATTCAGGTCTGGGACTGAGATGACCAATCCAGAATGTTGTACTTGTTCCTCTGCATGAATGCCTTAGTAGATTTTGAGCGGTGTTTAGGATCGTAGTCTTGTTGAAAGATCCAGCCCCGGCGCAACTTCAACTTTGTCACTGATTCATGAATACGCTGGGACGGGGCAACTAAAGACTGGGAAAGTTGATTAATGCTCAAAGAACACCTGTTTGGAACATTCCACAGGTGAACAGGTTAATTGGAAACAGGTGAGTGGCATGATTGGGTATAAAAGAAGCATCCCCAAAAGGCTCAGCCATTCACAAGATAAAGATGGGGTGAGGATCACCACTTTGTCAAAACTGTGTGAAAAAAAATAGTTTAAGAACAATGTTTCTCAGCGTTCACTTGCAAGGAATTTAGGGATTCCATCATCTACAGTCCATAATATAATCAGAAGATTCAGAGAATCTGGAAAACTTTCTACATGTAAGCGGCGAGGCTGAAAACCAATATTGAATGTCCGTGACCTTCGATCCCTCAGGCGGCACTGTATTTAATATCATTGTGTAAAGGATCTTACCACGTGGGCTCAGGAACACTTCAGAAAACCATTGTCAGTCAACACAGTTCATCACTACATCTGCAAGGCATAATTTCAAAATGAGCAAATATTTGCACAAAAACCATAAAGTTTATCAGTTTGAACATGAAATATCTTGTCTTTGTGGTGTATTCAATTGAATATAGGTTGAAGCGGATTTGCAAATCATTGTATTCTCTTTTCATTTACATTTTACACAACGTCCCAACTTCATTGGAATTGGGGTTGTACTACCTGTGTGCATAAGACCTGAAACGCCTGATTTTACAGACTTTGTTGAAAACAAAGCTGATTAACTTTTGCTGAATTCCTTCTCTTTAGGCATCAGTTTACTGCTGGTGGAGCAAAAAAACAAACAAACAAACAAACAAACAAACAGCAACAACAAAAAAAAAAACTGTCAGACAGCATCAAAGGTGGGGAGTTCAAAAGAATCCTGTCCCATTATTCGGACAAGCTGGACTCTCTAATCAGGGACCTGCTGCAAATCTGAGTGAGTCAGTCATTCTTCTACTCTGCTATTATTTCAGGCATCCACTTTTGTCATTTTCTGTTCACAATAGCATATTTTGCCTTTCTTGGCCATCCTCTGCGGTGATCTGTTGGATGTGGTGAGAGACACAAATGCTGATTCATTAAAATGCTTGTGGCCATGTGAAATGTGGGCGTCCACTTGGCCTTCTCCAGCCAATGGGGTAATCAAAACTCATACATAAAGAAACATACCAAATGGCCAAACGTAGTGGGCTGGAATTTACATTTAGAAGAATTGTTTTTTAATACCTGATAGCACATCTGCATGTAGTGTGAGTCCAAATGTTTTATGTAATGTCTTTCTGTGGAGGCTGTAGAGAAAATAATCCATCAGTGTGATCCTGACTTTCTGTCATGTTGAGGCTCAGATTTCATCATTGTGTAGAAAAGTGACATTTTTAATACATTTTACTCGTGCATCCAGCTGCTCTTTTAGTTGTGTGAATCTCATAGATTTAAGAATAAAGTGGTCATGTGCATTCATGCTAGATCTTGGTCTTTTCTCTTTCTTGGAGGACTCGAGGCCCTCAGCTGAGGACATCCTCCACAGATGTCTGCAGACTGAGATGGCTGCTAAAGACCCTGATCATTCTCTTCCTCCTCCCATGCCACCTGCAGACATCAGGCCCAATGAGGAGAAACTCCAGAAACCTCTACAGAGAAAGCAGAAGCAGGCATCTGACCATGGTCAACCATCCAAGCGGAGGCAGAAAGGTGAGCGTTTCTACCAAAAAGGTTTTGTTTTCAAAATGGTTAAATGGACTGCATTTATATAGCGCTTTTCCAATCTATATCAGAAGCTCAAAGCGCTTCAGAGCAATGCCTCACATTCACACACTGATGTCAGGGTGCTGCCACGCAAGGTGCTCACTACACAGTGGAAGGAACTCCTTGACCAAGGAACACCTTGGTCAACAGCCCTTAGTGATCTTCCAGCCAGACGAGGGTTTTAATCAAAGATCCCAGTCTCAAGCCTACTGCTTAGCCACTAGACCATCACCTCCCCTGGTTTGAGCCAGTTTCCACAAAATGTGGTCAGATGATCTCATCCAGAGGAATTGAATTCAGTAGGTTGTTAGAAAATGGGTTCTACCATCTTAACAGATTTATTCAGTTCTAAGAGTAAAATTTTCTTGTTGATTACTTTCATGTAGATCACTCTGAGCATTTGATTTACACTGTTTTTTTAGATGAGGTTTATTTTCCATTTATCTCTACGACAAATGGGGTGTACATCCTTTAATTTGATTTATTCAGTAATAACATTGTAAGTCCCTTTGGCTGCTCCCTTGTCTTTTTCCACTTGGGGTCTCCACAGCAGATCCATGGTGTACGTTGATTTGGCATAGAAAAGTCCTTTTTCCGTCCTCCTGCCTTTTGTCTCTGATGAACATATGTCACCACATTTCCAAGGAATTTTATAGCATTTAGCAGAAAGATTTTCCTAGTTTAAAGACACATATGTGCACTGTGCATTCAAAGGGTCACATGACACCAGCGACGTCTCTGGGAGCATACTGGGAGGATCCTTGTCACCTTGCCAACTTTGAAATGCAAATGAAAATGCAAGTCCAACCCAGGGAAGATCACCACACAGCCAAAGTTGTGCAAAATAAAGCAATTTCTCTCCCAAGTGCTGCTCACAGGCTATCCCAGCCCAGTGAAATAGGACCCTTACATCTGAATGAAAATTATTAAAAAATGGTCTTACATTTACTTTGACTCTTCTTTCATTGCACACAGTATGAACTGAAGACATTTAATATTTTGTGTGCTCAGCTTCATTTAATTTGTTCATATATATACATTATTACATTTATATATAACACGTTCCAGAATGGATGGATGTTTGGGACAAATTATTTGAATAATGAAATCTTTTTTACAGTCAGTTTTCCTGAGAAGTCAGGGGATGAACACATGAACATTTAACCCTTATAGGGTCTTTGTTTTTTTTTTTGTTTTTTTGTGACACTGGGACTCCTGCTGGGTCTGGTGGACCCATTGTATTTTGGGGCTTTTAATTCAAAATAATCAAAACCTTTTTTTGTTAAAATTCTCAGCAGATGTTTACTTCATCACAACTGCAGGTAACATAAATACCACATATGTTTAATTTGTTCCTTTTACCTTTGTTAATCACATTTATGAATAGAAATGCCACACATTTTTGTTTATTTTCTATTTATAACGTTCCATTCAGTGAGATTTTTTCACGCTCCTCCCATGACGGCAGACTTGGAGAAATTATATATACGAGGTCTGTGAGAAAAGTAACGGACCTTTTTATTTTTTTCAAAAACTATATGGATTTGAATCACGTGCGATTACATCAGACAAGCTTGAACCCTCGTGGGCATGCAAGAGTTTTTTCATGCCTGTCGGTTACGTCATTTGCCTGTGGGCAGGCTTTGAGTGAGGAGTGGTCCACCCCTCCCGTCGGAATCCCTTTGTCTGACAACTTCCTGAGAGACTGGCGCTTTGCTTTATCAAAATTTTTTCAGAACCTGTGAGGCACATCGAAGTGGACACCATTCGAGAAATTCAGCTGGTTTTTGGTGAAAATTTTAACGGCTGATGAGAGATTATGGAGTGTTACTGTCGCTTTAAGGACGTCCCACAGAGCGGGACGTCGCGCCACGCTCTGAGCCGCCGTCGCCAGCCTGTTTCAAGCTGAAAACCTCCAAATTTAAGCCTCTGTTGACCCAGGACGTCTTGAGAGAACAGAGAACTTTCAGAAGAGGTCAGGATCAGCAGATTATCCAGACATTCCACTGTTAAAGGAGATTTTGTAATGAAAGATGTGCGGACGGATTGGCGCGTCAGCAGGCAGCCGGCACGGTGCGCCGCTACAGGAAAAACACCTCCATTGGAAGCCTTAAGGACAAGTTGGAACATGTCCAGCTGTTAAACAATTTCTCAGATACTCACTCAACTGAAAGCCATCAAAAGCCGCCTGGTTTTTACAAATGGTTATCAACATGGAGGTGTTTTTCATGTGGCGGCGCGCCGCGCTGGCTGCCTGCCAATGTGTGAATCCGTCCGCACGTCTTTCATTACAAAATCTCCTTTAACAGTGGAATGTCTGGATAATCTGCTGATCCCGACCTCTTCTAAAAGTTCTCTGTTCTCTCACGAAGTCCTGGGTCAACAGAGGCTTAAATTTGGAGGTTTTCAGCTTGAAACAGGCTGGCGACAGCGGCTCGGAGCGCGGCACGATGTCCCGCTCCGTGGGAAGTCCTTAAAGCGACAGTAACACTCCACTCACGCATGCGCATGAGGGTTCAAGGTTGGCTGATGTAATCGCACGTGATTCAAATCCATATAGTTTTTGAAAAAAATAAAAAGGTCCGCTTCTTTTCTCACAGACCTCGTATAAAAACCTAAACTAAAGCACAGCAGCTCTGATGGAGCTGTTCATCATTTCAATATCTCAGCATCCTCACTGTAAAAGTCTGTCAAGAAAAATTTTTAAATGGAAAAAACTTTCTCTCTTCCATGGATCTGGAGGTCCCCAATGTGATTTCTTGCAGGCTGTCAAATCTGTGTGTTTCAAAGCAGCAGGGGAAATTAGGCTAAATCTCTGGGAACATTCACAATTCTGTGATTTTTTAAGTTGAAGAAAAACAGTTTCTCAGTAATTCTTTTAAATGACAAGAAGTCAATACCAGCCCAGTCTCACACTTTTCAACACTTCATGATGTGTTTTTTTTTTTTTAACCATTTCTAACCCTACCCCTACCCCTAACCCTAACCCTCATGGAAACCCCCAAGTGACTCTGCATTTCATGATACCATCCCAAGCTAATAAATTAATTTAGTTTTCATGATGCTATCATGAAATGGCGTGAGACTGGGTTGACACAGAACAGTTGATTTGATTTTTTTTTTTTTTTTTTTTTTTTTTTTTTAATATGTGTATATATTTTGTATTTTTTGCACTTTAGGACCAACAGGAAAACCATCTTGTGTACCATGAGTTGGTGTGAACTACCAAAGAGTGCGTGTGTGAGGTGACTATCATCAACCCTCAAACTGACCATTGACCTCCACTTACATAATATTCTGGACTGGTACCTGTATTTGTTTCTTGGGGCACTCAGAAATAAATTATTTATTTTAACACTTCCCGTGTGGATGACTGTTTACATTTTGAGTCCACTTTTACACAAATCAAAACAAAAGCATTTTACTTCAATATTATGGATCCACCACAACATCAACACATTGCTTTTTTGCCCCCCTTCAAGTCGGCTTTGTATCATTGGGTGGGTGCAGGTTCCAAAAAAAAAACCCTGATATGAGCAACAGACAGGCAACAGGAAACCTTCACACACAGTTTGAGAGAGAGGAGGGAGGGAGGTGTTAGTTTGACTGTCTGTGTACATATCAGTGGAAGCTCCATACATTTTTTGTTCTCCTTGATTTGTCTTGGGATCATTTCATCACACATACCATCATTTCAGGATAGCTTTATTCTGTGCCTTGTTGTTGTGTCTGCAGTATTAACAGTCTCTTTGTCCCAATAAGACTTCTGTCAAACAAGAGTTCATTTTTCAGGTTTTGGTGCAACTTGCCTCAGCGCTGAAGCACTGCTACAGATGCCCTGATGGGAAGGTTGTGCTACGAGGGTAGGCTGAAAAGTTCTAAGGCTCACCAAGAAGGAGAAATGCCATTTCAATAAAACTTGACATGCATTAAGTACAACTCTTCTGATGACTGTGTAATTTTCTTCCAGGTTGTGAGGTAGTTTGTGGTTCATAGCCAAGTTTGAAAGTTCGTGGTAGAGGGACACGGCAAAAATGGACAAAATCTGGCATCGCGGTGTGATTAAGTACCTGCATAAGAAGGGGTTAAAGCCCAAGGACATTCATGCGGATATGGTTGCTACATTAGGGGATGAAGCTCCCTCCATATCTACAGTGCAGAAGTGGGCAGCTGAATTTAAGAGGGGCAGAGAGAGCCTTGAAGACGACCCAGGCTCTGGGCGGCCTGCAACAGCCACAACCCAGAAAAACATTGACCTTGTTCATGAAATGGTGATGGACGACAGACAATCGACGATTAATCAGCTAGCAGATGCTGTGGGAATATCCCGTGAGAGAATTGAACACATTCTGCATGAAGAACTTGGAATGTCAAAGGTGTCAGCTCGGTGGGTGCCACGTCTTCTGACGCCTGATCAGAAACGCACCAGGCTAGTCATGTCGTAGGCAAACAATTTGAAGAGGATCCAGCCAATTACATGGAATGTTTTCTTACCCAGGATGAGTGTTGGGTTCACCACTTTGAACCAGAGACAAAAACAATCAATGTAGTGGAAACACCCAAGGTCACCACCTCCAAAGAAGGCCAAGGTCATTTCGTCTACGGGGAAGGTCATGGTTTCAGTTTTCTGGGATGCCAAGGGCATTGTGTTCGTGGACTATCTTGAAAAGGGACAAACCATAAATGGACAGTACTATTCTAACCTACGGAGACAGTTACGCGAGGCTATCAAAAAGAAGCGACCAGGAAAGCTAACAAAAGGGGTGCTGTTTCATCAAGACAATGCCCCAGCTCACAAGTCAACAGTGGCCATGGCCACTATCCACGAGTGTGGATTCGAACTGGTAGATCACCCACCATACTCCCCTGACTTGGCACCCTCAGACTTTCATCTGTTCCCAAACCTGAAAAAAAAACTTGGCTGGGAAGCACTATCGGAGCAATGATGAAGTGATGGCTGCCGTTGAGGACTATTTTGACTCTCAAGATGAAAGCTCCTATGCAAAGGGAATTGAAGCACTCAAGCACCGCTGGAAGAAGTGTGTGGAGTTACAGGGAGACTATGTAGAAAAATAACCCTGAATTTGTTCAATTCGACAACAGCATCATAGTCAGCCTTAGAACGTTTCAGCCTACCCTCGTACACCAGGACCTGAAGCCAGCAAACGTTCTCTGTACAAGAACCTCACCTTCAAGCAAGAATCAGCAGCAGGTGATGCAGTTTAGCAGCGGCAGCACTGATGAGTGGTGGCACCATCAGGCCCGGGCCTTGGCAGCTGTCATCTATCAACAGGCCCGGGCTCCGGCTAGGCCTGTTTAGTCACTAGGCCCAGCAGTGACTTAACATCAGGGATGGGCCCCTCACTGTCAAACATCTAGTAGCTGCTCAGAACTTAAGGTAAAATTTCCTTTTCTTCTAAACTGTTCATTATGCCACATAAAAAGCCATAAGCAGTGAAGACTTGGATGAAAACAAACTGTCTTTGAATTTCATGTCTGAGGAATTCAGTGGAGTGGTGAAATAAAAAACAGAACTGCTTGAATTATTGAAGGAGGTTCATGATCTCAAGAGAATTTAGCAGGAGAAAGACAATAAAATCAGAATACTGGAAAACCCTGTGGATGAACTGGAGCAACACATTAGGATGGTGGATGTAATTGTATCAGGACTAAATATTAAACATCAGACATATGCCAGGACTGCAGCTGTGGGCAGTGGCGCCTGTGTTGGAAGAGGACACACCGGGAGAAATTCACTCCCTGGAGCAACAGGTCATTGATTTTTTTTTTTCTTCCAAGGACATCCACGTTATCAGTAATGATATTGCAGACTGCCATTCAATTAAAAAAAAAAGAAGTCAAAACCAGTTATTATTATCATCATCCGCTTTGTGAACAGGACGTTTAAGAACAATTTGTTGTGGAGAACAGCTGAGGCGTATGTACATGAACATTTGACAAAGGAAAATGCAGATATTGCAAAACAAGCCAGAGTCCTTCGCAAACAGAAAAAAATACAAGCAACCTGGACCAGGTGCTGTAAAGTGTGGATTACATCAAATGGAACTCCAAAAGAAGTGAAAGTCATGATGATACGAGAGCTTTTGGACTTCAGTAATTTTAACTGACTGCTCCTTAAGGAGGAAATTATTGTTTCTTTATCACTTATTTGGAGTGATTTTTGTTTTGTTTTCCTTTTGTTATGGGCCAACTTGACAAAATTTATATCTTGTACAGGTTTATATCAAACAGACTTTATTTAGTCGCATTTTTGGTTTGTGGATTACAACTTTTGGTAACACTTTATTTTACAGTACCATTAATACATAGTACCTACCACACTTAGTACCATGTATTAGTCTATGTAATAATCTGTAATTACTTGTACATCCATAATGGAATAATGTGTACTAGTGTTTTGTAGGTACATAATGTAATAAAAGAGTACTGTTACAAATGTGTACTAAGAGATTGTTGGTGCATATAGTAATAACACATTCTTGTTACAAATGTGTATTTACACATTACAGTTACATGATGTAACAAGATGTACTAGTTGCATGTACTTATATTTGTTTATTCAAATGTATTAAAGCTCTTGTTTCCAAGGTAGCCTTGCATTGTTTTGTACTACACACTAACTACATTGGGAAGGTTTCGCCCCTATATGTATATGCACCTGTTGTGGCCCTACCTCTTGGTACATGTCCATAATTTTCAGATTTGGTTGGGTTATTGCATTACCATCACTCAGTTTACCCCCTGTACTACATGTACTGTAGTACTGTGGTTTGATGTTACAATGTGAGTACAGAAGAGATACACTTTATTTTACAGTACTCAATCCATTGTATTTAAAGTTGTTAAAGTAATACAGTCTGTATTGGTTTCAGTTTTACTACTACATGTAGTAAAATGAGTAAAATGTACTTTTGATTTGCCATATGCAAGATCTGTAGCCATTGTTATTTGTGGTGTGATTTTACAATGTATGTACAGAAGAGATACACTTTATTTTACAGTACTCAATCCATTGTATTTAAAGGTATTAACAAAGTACTGCAGTCTGTGGTACATGTAGTAAATTGCATAATAAGGTACTTTGATTTGCCATGATAAAGACTGTCACAGTAATCTGTGGTTTGATGTTACCTTTAGTCATTGTAATCTGTGGTTTGATGTTACAGTGTAAGTACAGAAGAGATATACTTAATTTTACAGTACTCAATCCATTGTATTTAAAGGTATTAACAAAGTACTGCAGTCTGTGGTACATGAAGTAAATTGCGTAATAAGGTACTTTGATTTGCCATGTCACATGACTGTCACAGTAATCTGTTGTTTGATGTTACAATGTAAGTACAGAAATCTAATCAAATCAAATTCAAAATCAAATTTATTAATTTATATAGCGTTAATTCATGATGAAATCGTCTCAAGGCGCTTCACACAACATAATAAAAACAAAAAGCTGAATTAAAAATTAAAAACAATAAAAACCATAAAAGAATACAAGAATAAAAAGACATAACACTAATGATAAAACAAGGAAAACAAATGAGTCTTTAAATGTGATTTAAAAGTCTCCACAGCATCTGACTGCCGTATGTGTGCCGGGAGATCGTTCCACAGAGGCGGGGCATGGTAGGTGAAAGCTCTGTGACTGGCAGACTTTTTATTCACCCTGGGAACACAAAAAAGTCCTGCACCCTGAGAACGCAGGGCCCGAGCTGGTACATAGGAGCTTACCAGGTCAGCCAGATAGGGAGGTGAAAGTCCATGAACAATATTATGAACTAATAACAGTACCTTAAAATCCAATCTTGCAGTGACTGGGAGCCAATGCAGGGATGCCAAAACGGGTGTAATGTGGTCAAATTTTCTGCTTTGTGTCAAAAGTCTGGCAGCAGCATTTTGAACCAGTTGAAGACCCCTAATCCTGGACTGTGGTAAACCAGAAAATAGAGCATTACAATAGTCCAATCTAGAAGAGACAAATGCATGAATCAAAGTCTCAGCATCAGCCATAGACAGGATGGGACGAATCTTCG
This sequence comes from Thalassophryne amazonica, assembly GCF_902500255.1. Lineage (NCBI taxonomy): Eukaryota > Metazoa > Chordata > Actinopteri > Batrachoidiformes > Batrachoididae > Thalassophryne > Thalassophryne amazonica. The sequence goes on from NC_047104.1 coordinate 15,530,489, forward strand.
CTATATTTCGCGAAGATACCATCAAGCAAGATACCATCAAAATCTGTCAATCTGGGTAACACCTCAGTGGGACCATCCACCTCCATAGCAGTATGCGGTGGTTGCTGAAAGGGGAGAGTGAATAACAGGTGGCCATCCATGAATGAGAAAAGCTAAAGTTTCAAACAAAAACTTTGAGTTATACTTGTTTTTACTGATCAAATCAGAATAATACGCCCGCTTTGTAGCCAGGAGTGCATAAAGAAGAGATACACTTTATTTTACAGTACTCAGTCCATTGTATTTAAATGTAATAACAAAATGCAACGGTCTTTAGTACATGTACTGTACTAGATAATAAAGCAGTTTTGATTTGCCCAACTCAAGAGCTGTAGTTATTGTAATTTGTAGTTATTACAATGTAATTACAGAGAGGATACACTTTATTTTACAGTACTGGGTCCATTGTATATAAAAGTAATAAATGACTACAGTACATGTAGTACAGGGGGTAAACTGAGTAATGGTAATGCGATAACCCAACCAAATCTGAAAATTAAGGACATGTACCAAGACGTAGGGCCACAACAGGTGCATGTTCTTTAACATAAGTACACAATGTTATGTGATGTACATACAATGTACATACATACATATGGGGCGAAATCTGCCCAATGTAGTTAGTGTGTAGTACAAAACAATGCAAGGCGACCTTGGTAACAAGAGCTTTAATACATTTGAATAAACAAATGTAAGTACATGCAACTAGTACATCTTGTTACATCATGTAACTGTAATGTGTAAATACACATTTGTAACAAGAATGCATTATTACTAAATGTACCAACAATCTCTTAGTACACATTTGTGACAATACTCTTTTATTACATTATGTACCTACTAGTACACATTATTCCATTATGGATGTACAACTGAGTACAAGTAATTACAGATTATTACATAGACTAATACATTATACTAAGTGTGGTAGGTACTATGTATTAAGGGTACTGTAAGATAAAGTGTTACCCAACTTTTTTCTGATGTCAGTTGATTTTTTTCCAATTCCGAGCTGGAACTCGTGGTGCCATTTAAGGCTATATAAATAAATAATATTAAAAGCGAGTCTAAAATTAACATGGAGCCAATGTAAAGATGCAAGAATAAGTGTGATATGAGCATGTTTTTTGTTCCCTGTTAAAAGGCACGTAGCAGCATTCTGGACTAACTGCAACTGGTTAAGGGCATTTCATTTTATACCTAGACAGAGTGAATTGCAGTAGTCCAGATGTGACAAGATAAAAGCATGCATGACGTGCTCAAAATCTGAGAAGGATAAAATCGATTTAATTTGGACTAACAGGCGAAGATGATAAAAGCTAGATTTAAAAACTGCGTTGACCTCCTTGTCAAGTTTAAAATCACAGTCCATAATGATGCCATGTTTGGTGGCTGTGGGTTTTGTGTGTTGGTTCAGAGGGCCCAAGTCTAAAGGAGCTGTAGAACTGACACTGGGCCCAAACACAATCACCTCAGTTTTGGTTTCATTCAAATTAAGAAAATTGTGTGTCAACCAAACATTGACATCATTAAGGCACTCAAGCAAGGGTGTCAGGGGGCTGCTGCTGTTCTTTTTAGTTGGCACATAAATTTGGGTGTCATCTGCATAAAAGTGAAAAGAAATGTCATGTCTTTTAAGCACCTGACCAAGAAGAAGAAGGTACAGGGTAAAAAGAACAGGCCCAAGAATAGAACCCTGGGGCACTCCACAGTTCAAAGGGGCAGAGGACGAGGTGGAGTCCCCCAACCTGACAGTGAACGAGCGGTCCGTCAGGTATGAGCGGAACCAGTCAAGGGCTGTCCCCCTGACACCCACACAATTTTCAAGTTGAGATAAAAGAGTTGCATGGTCAACCGTGTTGAAAGCAGCAATCAAGTCTAAAATGGCAGAATCACCAGAATCAGTGATAACAAACCTTAAACCGTGCTGCCTCAGTGCTATGAAAGGATTTATATCCGGAATTGAAAGTATCCAAAATGCTGTTTGTATCTAAAAACACTTGTAATTATGCAAGAACATGTTCCAAAATTTTCAACATAAAAGGAAGCTTAGAAATAGGCCTGTAGTTTGAAAAAACAGAACTATAAAGTTGTGCTTGTTTTTTAAAAGAAGCTCAACTATAGCCTGCTTACAGAATACAGGGACCTTTCCTGAGGGAAGGCTGCTATTGATAAGGGCAATAACATCAGGGCCAACAGCTCCCTAGCCCTCTTTACAGAGTCGTAAGGGGACAAAACGGTTTGAGACTGTTAACAATCTTTGTAAGATATAAAAGAGATATGGGTTCAAACCGGTACCAGTGCAATGTTCAAAAGCCAGCAGATGGTATGGGGGTGTGTTAATGCCCATGGCATGGGCAACTTACACATCTGTGATGGCAGGTTTTGGAGCAACATATGGTGTCATCCAAGCAATGTCTTTAACAGAGACGTCCCTGCTTATTTCAGCAAGACAATGTCGAGCCACATTCTGCAGGTGTTACAACAGTGTGGCTTCGTAGTAAAAGAGTGCGGGTACTAGACTGGCCTGCCTGCAGTCCAGACCTGTCGCCCATTGAAAATGTGTGGCGCATTATGAAGCGTAAAATACGACAACGGAGACCCCGGACTGTTGAACAACTGAAGTCGTACATCAAGCAAGAATGGGAAAGAATTCCACCTACAAAGCTTCAACAGTTGGTGTCCTCAGTTCCCAAACGCTTATTGAGTGTTGTTAGAAGGAAAGTGGATGTAACTGTTGTGTGTCGGGGGGTGTGGCTGGAGGTTTTGGTGTTGTTTTCTTTTCTTTGCTCCTCAGGTGGCATGGAAGCTGATTTGTCTGTGGAAAAGAAGGTGCTGGCTGAAGAATCCTCACCCTCGTCAATATCATGTGAGGCACCTGGGACTGGTGCTCATGTGCAGCCCTAAAGACTTTCAGCTGTAGCAGATAATTGGATGGCGTTCTGCTTTTAAGGCAGGTGTGAGCCAAGCAGAACTGCCGGGAACTCGACCCTGTGATGTTCGTTTGTGAGATGCTGAGGACCGCACCTGGGTTTGACACAATAAGCCTGTGAAGCAAGGAAGGGTGAGGACACATGCTGTCAGCACACAGTAAAGGTAATTAACTGTTGGATTAATTGTAGATAATAACTTGAGGTTTTGCTACATAGTATACGTGAAATCGTGATGAGAATGGTGTGGCTTGCTTCTCATTGTTGTGGCGTGCAGGATAAGTGATCCTCCACTTATTGTGAGAAGCTGCTCATGTGCATAAAGATAAAAAGTATAAACCTTGATGTGTTGCTGATAGCATGTGTTCTGTGAAAGAAATTGCTATAATAGCTAACGTGCCTCACATCTTCTGTGCTTCAACAGAGAATCAGTTTGTCGTGTCCACCTGGGGGGTGTCTGTTTGTTGGTAGTGAGTCCAGGAGCATCGGACTTCTCTCCCTGTGAACACTGGAGAGCGTGCCAGCAGTCACTCCTCCTGAAGGACATTGGGTTGGGTTTTTTTTTGTATGATTTATTTAGGCACAGGTGAAAAATAAATAGTTTTTTGTTGATGGAACCGCTTCTTGGTTATTTTTAGTGCTGGGTCCTGTCTGACGCAGGTTCGCTCCTCAATCTGCGTCGACACATAACAGTAACACAGTGGTAAACTTACCACTGTCCCAGCTTTTTTGAAACGTGTTGCAGGCAACCATTTCAAAATGAGCAAATATTTGCACAAAAACAATCATGTTTATCAGTTTGAACATTAAATATCTTGTCTTTGTGGTATATTCAATTGAATACAGGTTGAAGAGGATTTGTAAATCATTATATTCTCTTTTAATTTACATTTTACACAATGTCCCAACTTCATACACTCCAAACACGCCAAATATCTCTCAGATCTCTCAAATCCCAATACTCTAATCGTTGTCTGCTTTTCTCTCTCCTCGCCGAATCACCCACAGTATGCCTTCCCTCAGCAACCACATTACATGGCTTGGGGATCATTGTTATTGGCTTATGTAGTTTATTTTCCACCAGTCATAAAGAGAAATTTGTTTACGTGTGTTGCTACGGGCAGAGGTGGGAGAAGGAAGAAAAGAAACTCTGTTCACGCGTGTCATGCACAAAGGGCACACCCACATTCAGAACCACATAGGGTCTGTGGGCTGTGATTAAACACACATGGGGTTAGTGATTTCTGATTGGTGGAAAATGCACAAGCTAACCAATGATGAAGAAAGAGTCATATTTCTTCCCACCACTGCCAGTGCTGCAGTTGAAAAGGAAATGATACTTTTTGCTGCATGCCTACATAAATGCGCAGCAAAAATGACAATAATATTCATGAAAATGCATGGTGTAAAAAATACCTGTAAGTCAAGTTATACTAGGCCTATTAACAAAATTTAAAAAGTAGTGTAAAGGTTGAAGTCTCTACATTCAACACGCATTCAGAGACTCAGAGTGCAGTGGATTGGGTGTTACATCCACTTAATTAGGTCATGTGACTTTTGACAGTGGCGTGTCATTCGACTCCAGAGGGTTAACCCACAAGTGATCAAGGTATTTTAGTGACTAATGATGGGAGTGGGATTATTTATGACCCCACTGACTTCATATTGGAATATTTCTGTATAAATGATTGTTTTTCAGGCTCTTCATATTTATTTCATTCTCTAATATATTTGTCCATCATCCTTTTCATCCTCACTCTGCGCATGAAGAATCAGTGTCAGTGCTTGTACAGCTGTCAATCTTGCTATTCTAGTTGTGTTTGCCATGCTTCCCTGCAAACCAGAAAAATATAATGCTTAGAGTTGGCAAATTACAATAACATCTGAAGCTGTAATGTTAAAAATCTCATAGAGCAAGTTTGGATTATACTTGCCACATGGATCAGATGATCCTTGCAAAAATGTATTAACAAATGTAGGACAAATAAATTGACAAATTAATGGTAGGCAACTTTTTTTTCTGATTAAAATGAGAAGAATTGTGCACAAAAATATATGCCTGGGGTCATAAATGACTCCACTCGGTCGCTTGAGGGTTAAAACATTTATTTTGTCTATATGTGTACATTTAATTGGAAATATTTGCAAATTAGTCATAAGTTGCATTTGGTTCAATCACCCATTATTTTGGATACTTGTGTTGACAAAATTCCATTCCAAGCTTGTATCTGTGCTTCACCATTTGTAGCTACTTTAAATTTGATGTGGGTTCTCTGAGGGATTTCTGAAGATATATGCAAAGCTGAATCCATTTTTTTTTTTTTTTTCCTGACTGGTGACAACTCAGTGTCCCTCAACGATTATGCACATTTAATTTCAGTGCTTGTGTTGGAAGCTCAGACGTTCGTTAAACATTAACTTCACTTGGCAGCTTTGTGACACGAAACACTTAAAATACAAAGAAAGCCCGAGTGTTGCGAGACGGGGACTGCAACCCAACAACCTCATAATATATTGGAGAAAGACGCAGTTCATGAAATCCATTGTTTAGCATAAAAAATGCATCTGAATAAAAACATAACTGATGTAATAAGTCAAAGGCCACTTTATCTCTCACCTCTTTTATTAGGAAATGTTTTATCATAAGCCTGAATGTAAATAGAACCCAAAGGGCTTTAGAACTTGTCAGACTGTGAGGGGACAAACCTGATTAAAACTAAAAGTGTTGACATATTCTGAAAGGGAGCGACAGCACAGCTTCTTTCCTGTTCCAGTGTCTTTGTCCTGATGCAAACTGTCAGACAGCATTATGAAAATGATCTGTGCATTTATCACATTTTTTTTATTTGTATATTTTTGCTGCAAACTCACAAAATGGTTTGATCAGTTACTTGATCAAACTGTCAGGTAATTGAGATACAGGCAATATATTCCAGTTCATCAGTAAGAGTATCTGCACACACTGATGTGAAAGATGCCATGACAACAGATAAAAATTCTGTGCAAATACGGTGCATCTATAAAGTATTCACAATGCTTCACTTTTTTCCAAATTTTATGTTACAGCCTCAAAAATGGATGAACTTTATTTTTTCTTCCTCAACATTCTACACACAATACCCCATAATGACAATGTGAAAAAAGTTTTTTGAGATTTTTGCAAATTTATTAAAATATAAAAACTAAGAAATTGGATATACATAAGCATCCACAACCTTTGCCATCCTGGTTCCACTGATCATCCTTCAGATTTTTCCACAACTTAATTGGAGTCCACCTGAGCTAAATTCAGTTGATTGTACATAATTTGGAAAGGCACACACCTGTCTACATTAAGTTCCCACAGTTGACAATGCATGGCAGAGCACAAACCAAGTATGAAGTCAAAGGAATTGTTTGTAGATGTCTGAGACAGGCTTTTCTCGAGACACAAATCTGGGGAAGGGTACAGAAACATTTCTACTGCTTTGAAGGTCCCAATGAGCACAGTGGCCTCCATCGTCTGTAAATGGAAGAACTGTGGATCCACCAGGACTCTTCCTGGAACTGGCTGTCCATCTAAACTGAGCAATCAGGATTGAAGGGCCTTAGTAAAGGATGTGACCAAGAACCCAAAGGTCACTCTGTGAAACTAGTCAGGATTGAAGGAAAGATGAATGCAGCAATGTACAGAGACATCCTGAGTGAAAACCTGCTCCAGAGTGTACTTGACCTCAGAGTGGAGCAGTGGTTCATCTTTCAGCAGGACAATGACCCTCACAAAACAGCCAAGATATCAAAAAAGTGGCTTCAGGAAAACTCTGTGAATGTCCTTGAGTCACCCAGCCAGAGCCCAGACCTGAATCCAACTGAACATCTCTGGAGAGATTTGAAAATAGCTGTGCATCAAACCTCATGGACCTTGAGAGGTGCTGCAAAGAGGAATGGGGAAAAACTGCCCAAAGGTAGGTGTGCCAAGCTTGTGGCATCATATTCAAGAAGACCTGAGGCTGTAATTGCTGCCAAAGGTGCATCAACAAAGTATTGGGCAATGGGTGTGAACACTTATGTGATTTGTTAGCTTATGTTACTTATGTGATAATTTGCAAAAATAAAAAAAAATAAAACTTTTTTCATGTTGTCATTATGGGGTGTTGTGAGGAGAAATTTGAGGGAAAATGAATTTACTCCATTTTGGAATAAGGCTGTAACATAAAATGTGGAAAATGTGAAGCGCTGTGAATACTTTCTGGAAGGACCGTACATATCTTTGCTGTGTGTTTTTACAGAATAATTCTGCCATTCACAGCTGCCATTTTAGTTCTCTTTAAGTATAACAGACTGCCTGTTGGGGAAAGTGAGGAACACGGACCCACAACAGGGGGCGCAAATGAACGGACAATGAAGAAGTCAAATAACAAGGTTTTACTGTTGTGAATTCGCACAACAAACACAACAGATCACAATTGTAAAAATAAACCAATTCCACTGGTGTCGTGTGGGCAGGCTCAATGATAGGAGACGTCCGTCCGAGTCGAACCGGAACCACCCGATTTCCTCTGCCACCGAACCCCGGGAATACTGGAGCCGCCAAGTCCCGAACTCCCAGGTGGCCACTGCCTCCGCTCGTCGGATCCGGTACTGCTGGCGAGGAACAGAAACAGTCAGATGTGGGTGCGGCTGCACCCAGCAACACGTAGGGTGGAAACACCACCTCCACCTCTAGTCACAAACAATACTGCAGTGTAGGGTACTTATCCGATATGAATCTAGTTCAGTCTTCAGCTGTCTTAAGCACAAGCAAAAACGTTATTCCTCAGAAATGAGATGACTGGCTGAGTGCGTTACCTTCCTGGTAGAACGATATCTCGGCAATGAGATGGAGATGCCATCCCGCTGATATACCCCTCAGCTGATGGATGTCAGCTGTTTCAGGTGATGGGTGACGGCTGTCACCTGGGCTGCTCCTGTGAGGCGGCAGCGCCCTCTGGTGCCTGGAGCCCACACTCCAGGCGGGGCGCCCTCTGGTGGTGGTGGGCCAGCAGTACCTCCTCTTCAGCGGCCCACACAACACTGCCTGCAGATCAGGAACATACACAACTCAGATCAACCAGGAGTCTTCCTCATTTTGTATAATTGGATAAAAATACAGATATTCTGTGTGTGCAGGATGAGCTTGATGAAGTTATGAGAAACTTGAATTTGCACAACTGCAAAAGCAGGCCATGGTGTGATCGAAGGTCGCCCTCTTTTGATGGACACACTTCCACAGATGTATGGCACTGATAACATCAAGACAGTTGACATGGAGAAGTCATCCCTTTGTAAGGAGGAATGCACCCACAAAAGCTAATAACCATGTGATGAAACTATATTTGATCTCTGCTGTGTTCTGATGCAGGAAAAAGGATGAAATGCTCTCAGAGATGCATTTGCTGCTGCTGAACTGTGTCTGTTATTGAAAATGGAAATACTGCACATTGTCTCAGACTGAACAGTTCATCCTCCTTTGAGAGTGTTTATTGGTGTCGACATCAGTATCTCTGTGACACATGTAAGCCACATGAAGAAAGCATGAATAGTTAAGCTAATGCATGTTTACATGCACATCTATATCCACTAATTCAAACCTTGGAGTGATTTCACATAAAGGAAAATTTTGCACTTGAGGCGCACAATAAATTGACTTCTAATTGAATGTAATGGAGATGCACAAGTTTGGTGTGACTTGTATCTTAGGGCCCCTTCACACAGCATGAATGAGGCTGAAGGAGGTATCGCATGGCATTCGTGAAAAATCTGAGCCGCCTGTAACGCCTTGTACACCTGTCACCACAACCATTTGTGCACACTTTAGGGGCTGAAAGACAGAGGGTGCCCTCTGAGAGCCCATTCGATCCCTCTATCGGCAGGTGTCAGCCGATTTCGAGGTGCCACACACGAACATCCAAAACCACTCACGGAACACTTATGAAATGTGGGGCTATTCGCGCAGCCAGCACAACAACAGTGAGCAAGGCAACCACTTTCGAGCCAGCTGTGAAAGTTGTCTAAGTGCCCCACGAGTGTGGCATTGCCAAGTAACACAAATGCGGCGTGCCAGAGTGTCAACAACATGTGCCCCTCAACATGTGGCATGCATGTGTATCACACGTGTGCACATCTGTTGCACCCCCACAACAAATGTGGTGTGCGTATCTGCTGCATGCCCCCGCAACACATGTGGCATGCAAGGGGGGGGAGCACACTTGTATGAAATGCTGATATGTACAAACCCAATTCCAATGAAGTTAGGATGTTGTGTAAAATGTAAATAAAAACAGAATACAATGATTTGCAAATCCTCTTCAACCTATATTCAATTGAATACACCATAAAGACAAGATATTTAATGTTCAAACTGAGTCTTTATTGTTTTTGTGCAAATATTTGCTCATATTGAAATGGATGTCTGCAACACATTTAAAAAAATGCTGGGACAGTGGTATGTTTACCACTGTGTTACATCACCTTTCCTTCTAACAACACTCAATAAGTATTTCTGTCAATAAGCGAACTGAGGACACTAATTTTTGAAGCTTTGTAGGTGGAATTCTTTCCCATTCTTGCTTGATGTACAGCTTCAGTTGTTCAACAGTCCGGGGTCTCCGGTGGCGTATTTTGCGCTTCATAATGCGCCACACATTTTCAATGGGTGACAGGTCTGGACTACAGGCAGACCAGTCTAGTACCCGCACTCTTTTACTACAAAGCCACACTGTTGTAACACGTGCAGAATGTGGCTTGGCACTGTCTTGCTGAAATAAGCAGGGACGTCTCTGAAAAAGACATTGGTTGGATGGCAGCATGTGTTGTTCCAAAACGTGGATGTACCTAGAATATGGGTTGAAGAGGATTTGCAAATCATTGTATTCTGTTTTTATTTACATTTCACACAATGTCCCAACTTCATTGGAATTGGGGTTGTATGTACAGACGTGATCACATGGGGCACTGCTTCCTTCATGTCATTTCATGACTGTATGTCTCTGACCATGGGTACATGTACAGAGGCACAGAGGGATCATACTTGTATTGTCTGTTTGATAAGAGAGATTACATATTGGAAATTGCAATGTTTTATACGAGGTCTGTTAGAAAAGTATCCGACCTTTTTATTTTTTTCAAAAACCTGATGGATTTGAATCACGTGTGTTTGCATGAGCAAACCTTGAACCTTCGTGCGCATGTGTGAACTTTTTCACGCCTGTCGATTACGTCATTTCCTGGTAAGCAGCCTTTGTGTGGGATGTGTGCAGCGCGCTCGGTGGATTTTCATTTCAAGGAAAAAGAAGGAATGACTGGAGCAGCGCCGCATCAAATTTTGCCAGAAACTGGGCGACAGCCAGGTGGAAACCATTTGGATGATTCAGACGGCTTTCAGTGACTTTTAAGTCGTGTGACTATCCGAGAAATTGTGGAAGAGATGGGCATGTCACAACATGTCCTGTGAGACTTTGACACAAAGGCGCTTTTGCTCCGCCGTCGGCAGCTTCGTGCCGAAGCCATCGGCATGATTTTCACCGCCACTCTTTTCATGGCCAAATCTTCTGTCACAGTGGAATATGCCGAAAAAGTTCTGATGTCCACCTCTTCCGCAATTTCTCGGTCCCACATCACCACAGCATTCACTTTGGAAATGATCTGGTCATTTCAGCATGTTGATGGCCGACCGGAGCGTGGCTCTCCACCGTTGTGCGGCTGTCTTTAAACCGGTTGTACTGCTCCTTAATCTGTGTGATGCCCATAGAATCGTCACCGAAAGCTGTCTGAATCATCCGAATGGTTTCCACCTGGCTGTCGCCCAGTTTCTGGCAAAATTTGATGCAGTGCTGCTCCAGTCGTTCCGTCTTTTTCCTTGGAATGAAAAAACGCTGAGCGCACGACACACACCTCACACAAAGGCTGCTTACCAGGAAATGATGCAATCGACAGGTGTGAAAAAGTTCACGCATGCGCACGAAGGTTCAAGGTTTGCTCAAGCAAGCACACATGATTCAAATCCATCAGGGTTTTTGCAAAAAATAAAAAGGTCCGATACTTTCTAACAGACCTCGTGTGGTGTGTGTTTTTTATTATTTTTCTCGACAGTAGCAGCATGATGTGATACCACATGCTCCAGCTGCTCACACTATGTTTGTGCATGCGTGTGCACAAAACCGTCGCAGCGGGATCGTTCACGCCTGTCGGACTGTGGGTCCCTCCAGTGTCAGCTCAATGTTTTAGGGGTTTTAGGGATTCGCTCATTCATGGCTGTTTCGCTGTGATTCGTACCTATTCCAACTGTGTGTTAATGGGCCCTTAGGTGTTACGCTCACTTGCCTATGTCAAATATATAGAGAATCCTGAATTTATTCCTTACGTATATTCTGTAGCTACCTTTAGTGTTTTGCTCAAAAGATGTGCATTCACCAATTGAGGTGAAAGATATATTTCAAAGTCAAAGTCAAAATCAGCTTTATTGTCAGATATGTTATACATGCTCGACAGCACAGATGAAATTTCAGTCCTCTCAGACCCACGGTGTAGAGTAAGAATAAAAACTACAATAAGCTAAGTAAAAAAAAATCCTTAAATACTTCTGATTTACAAAATAAAAATAACATTATAAAACAGTATAAAGGGCAGCACGGTGGCTTAGTGGTTGGCACTGTTGCCTCACAGCGAGACGGCCGTGGGTTCAGTTCCCGTGGCCTTTCTGTGTGGAGTTTGCATGTTCTCCCCGTGTTTGCGTGGGTTTCCTCCGGGTGCTCCGGTTTCCTCCCACATCCAAAGACATGCGGGTTAGGTGGATTGGAATCTTTAAAATTGTCCGTAGGTGTGTGTGTGGGTGTGTCTGTGTTTGTTTGTCTATTTGTGGCCCTGCGACAGACTGGCGTCCTGTCCTGGGTGTACCCCGCCTTGCGCTCTATGACTGCTGGGATAGGCTCCAGCCCCCCGCAACCCTTAATTGGACTAAGCGATAGAAGATGAATGAATGAATGAATGAAAACAGTATAAACAGTGTAGGCAGTGTACGTATAACAGTGTGATGCTGTAGCGCAAATGGCAGTGTACTAATGTAAACAGTATGACATTAAATACGATCCAGTGGTGCAAGTGGCAGTATGCTGATGTAGACTGTATAACATTATAGCATTAAATACAATAGTGCAATGGCCATATACTAATGTACTAGTACCAGTATAGGCAGTCCTGATGTGGATGCAATAGTGCAATGTGGGAGGATGAAGTGAAGTGTGCAGACCTGGGGTTGGTGAGTGCGTGGGTGGGCAGAGTCAGTGGTGGGGGGTCTTTGAACCTGCTGGTTTTGGCCCAGAGACTCTGCAGTCTCCTCCCCGATGGCAGCAGGCTGAAAAGACTGTGAGTTGGGTGGGTGGGGTCACCTGCGATCCTGGTGGCTTTGCAGGTGAGGCGGGTGTGGTAGTTGTCCAGCAGAGAGGGGAGAGGGATACCAATGATCTTCCCAGCTGCTTTCACAGTCTGCTGCAGGGTCTTGAGGAAGGATACGGTGCAGGCACCATACCACACAGTGATGCTGCTGGTCAGGATGCTCTCAATGGTACTCATGTAGAAGGAGTACATGATGGGGGTCGGGGCTCTTGCTTTCCTCAGTTTCTGCAGAAAGTAGAGTCACTGTTGGGCTTTTTTGGCCAGAGATGTGGTGTTGATGTTCCAGGACAGGTCTTGGGAGATGTGTACACCCAGGAACTTTGTGCTGTTCACCCGCTCCACTTCAGTGCCATTGATGGTTATATTTGTTAAGGGCCCCTTCACACATAGTGCAAATAAAGAACAACTCAGGGAGACTCATGGTGGAATAGCACATATGATCGAACCATAAAACATCGCGCCAGTAGACAGACGTGCATGATGCTGGTGCGACAGTTTGTGCACACGGGAACACACTGCCAGCAGCTGCACGATGTGTAACCACATCGTGCAGCTGCCGTGAAGAAAAAATAAATAAGAAAAAAAAAAAAAAACATGCTGTGACAGTTTTGTGCACACGGGAGCACAGCAGCTTTTCACATCAGCTGCTTGATGTGGTTTCACATCACACAGCTGCTGAAAATTAACAAAAAAAAAAAAAAATTACATACCACCCATGGGACTCAAACCCACACCTTCCAAAAGCTCTGATTGCCAGTCAGAAACTTTACCACTGAGCTATGATCACTGTCCTGTGAAAGCTGTGGGAACCTGCCTGATATGAGGTCCTTCTTCGTATCAGGCATCACACCATATAAAAACACCGCATTTATCAAAAGGGCAATACAAATATGATCTGTCTGCTCCTCTGTAGATGAACCATGGTCACAGACATACAGTCATGAAATGACATGGATGAGAAACAACCCAGTCTCATGGCATGTCGTGATTCAGCAGCACAAAATATACATTAATCTATTGGTTTGTGATATTGTCAAGAAAAGCGCCTCATTTTTGTCACGGCAGCACAAATTCATTCTAATACATTCCGTGGTGGCTGCATGAAATTAAAAGTGAAGTGGGGGGGGGGGGGGGGGGGTCGGGGTGGTTATGGGTAGGGTTGGGGGTAGGAGTAGGGTTAGTAATAAAAAAAAAAAACCATCACGGAAATTTGAATCATTTCGTGATGGGAGCACGAAAAAAAATGTGAGACTGGGCTGTGAGAAACAGTTTGCTCTTCTCATGTCCACATCTGCTGGTGCCGTGTCCAGCTCGCCCGCGTGTGTTCTGCCTGACACGCGTGTCTTGTGGACAGCACGCCACAGCAGACACCGCGTCATGTGGAACAGAGCTCACGTGGGTGATGTGACGGTCATATCGCCAGCTGCGTGTTATGATCTGACGGTCAGCTTCAACCTGGGGGCAGTCTGTCAATGTGCACGCCATGTGAGCGCTTGCTTGCTGCAGCCCGTCCCCACAGCGATATATGGTTTTTTTTATGTCCACATGATGACAGCAAGCAGACACACGTGTGTCACAGTGGGCAGTTGTTAGTCCATGTCCGTCCAAACACAGTGTGTTGGATGTTCGTGTGTGTCAGCTGGAATTTGGCCAACACCTGCCACAAGAGGGATCGATAGGCTCCCACAGGGCACACGCTGTCTTTCAGCCGCTGGTGTGCGCAAATAGCTGTCGCAACAGGTGTATGAGGCATTGGAGTTTTGCCGTTGGAGTTTTACACGCTTCATGCACATTTTATGCACAAATTGACCAAATTCACACTATGTGTGAAGGGGCCCTAAAGTTGTCAAAAATGTGATTGTGTTGAGTGGAAAACATGCAAGTTACATGTATGCAATTGTATCAAATTAAATGACTCAAACAACAGTGTTTCATCTTGTCATATCAAATATAAATTGCAGATGACAGAATGTGCACTAAATTTCTCACTATCAATCAATCAATCAATTTTTTATATAGCGCCAAATCACAACAAACAGTTGCCCCAAGGCGCTTTATATTGTAAGGCAAGGCCATACAATAATTATGTAAAACCCCAACGGTCAAAACGACCCCCTGTGAGCAAGCACTTGGCTACAGTGGGAAGGAAAAACTCCCTTTTAACAGGAAGAAACCTCCAGCAGAACCAGGCTCAGGGAGGGGCAGTCTTCTGCTGGGACTGGTTGGGGCTGAGGGAGAGAACCAGGAAAAAGACATGCTGTGGAGGGGAGCAGAGATCGATCACTAATGATTAAATGCAGAGTGGTGCATACAGAGCAAAAAGAGAAAGAAACAGTGCATCATGGGAACCCCCCAGCAGTCTACGTCTATAGCAGCATAACTAAGGGATGGTTCAGGGTCACCTGATCCAGCCCTAACTATAAGCTTTAGCAAAAAGGAAAGTTTTAAGCCTAATCTTAAAAGTAGAGAGGGTGTCTGTCTCCCTGATCTGAATTGGGAGCTGGTTCCACAGGAGAGGAGCCTGAAAGCTGAAGGCTCTGCCTCCCATTCTACTCTTACAAACCCTAGGAACTACAAGTAAGCCTGCAGTCTGAGAGCGAAGCGCTCTATTGGGGTGATATGGTACTACGAGGTCCCTAAGATAAGATGGGACCTGATTATTCAAAACCTTATAAGTAAGAAGAAGAATTTTAAATTCTATTCTAGAATTAACAGGAAGCCAATGAAGAGAGGCCAATATGGGTGAGATATGCTCTCTCCTTCTAGTCCCCGTCATTACTCTAGCTGCAGCATTTTGAATTAACTGAAGGCTTTTTAGGGAACTTTTAGGACAACCTGATAATAATGAATTACAATAGTCCAGCCTAGAGGAAATAAATGCATGAATTAGTTTTTCAGCATCACTCTGAGACAAGACCTTTCTGATTTTAGAGATATTGCGTAAATGCAAAAAAGCAGTCCTACATATTTGCTTAATATGCGCTTTGAATGACATATCCTGATCAAAAATGACTCCAAGATTTCTCACAGTATTACTAGAGGTCAGGGTAATGCCATCCACAGTAAGGATCTGGTTAGACACCATGTTTCTAAGATTTGTGGGGCCAAGTACAATAACTTCAGTTTTATCTGAGTTTAAAAGCAGGAAATTAGAGGTCATCCATGTCTTTATGTCTGTAAGACAATCCTGCAGTTTAGCTAATTGGTGTGTGTCCTCTGGCTTCATGGATAGATAAAGCTGGGTATCATCTGCGTAACAATGAAAATTTAAGCAATACCGTCTAATAATACTGCCTAAGGGAAGCATGTATAAAGTGAATAAAATTGGTCCTAGCACAGAACCTTGTGGAACTCCATAATTAACTTTAGTCTGTGAAGAAGATTCCCCATTTACATGAACAAATTGTAATCTAATAGACAAATATGATTCAAACCACCGCAGCGCAGTGCCTTTAATACCTATGGCATGCTCTAATCTCTGTAATAAAATTTTATGGTCAACAGTATCAAAAGCAGCACTGAGGTCTAACAGAACAAGCACAGAGATGAGTCCACTGTCCAAGGCCATAAGAAGATCATTTGTAACCTTCACTAATGCTGTTTCTGTACTATGATGAATTCTAAAACCTGACTGAAACTCTTCAAATAGACCATTCCTCTGCAGATGATCAGTTAGCTGTTTTACAACTACCCTTTCAAGAATTTTTGAGAGAAAAGGAAGGTTGGAGATTGACCTATAATTAGCTAAGATAGCTGGGTCAAGTGATGGCTTTTTAAGTAATGGTTTAATTACTGCCACCTTAAAAGCCTGTGGTACATAGCCAACTAACAAAGATAGATTGATCATATTTAAGATCGAAGCATTAAATAATGGTAGGGCTTCCTTGAGCAGCCTGGTAGGAATGGGGTCTAATAAACATGTTGATGGTTTGGATGAAGTAACTAATGAAAATAACTCAGACAGAACAATCGGAGAGAAAGAGTCTAACCAAATACCGGCATCACTGAAAGCAGCCAAAGATAACGATACGTCTTTGGGATGGTTATGAATAATTTTTTCTCTAATAGTTAAAATTTTGTTAGCAAAGAAAGTCATGAAGTCATTACTAGTTAAAGTTAATGGAATACTCAGCTCAAAAGAGCTCTGACTCTTTGTCAGCCTGGCTACAGTGCTGAAAAGAAACCTGGGGTTGTTCTTATTTTCTTCAATTAGTGATGAGTAGAAAGATGTCCTAGCTTTACGGAGGGCTTTTTTATAGAGCAACAGACTCTTTTTCCAGGCTAAGTGAAGATCTTCTAAATTAGTGAGACGCCATTTCCTCTCCAACTTACGGGTTATCTGCTTTAAGCTACGAGTTTGTGAGTTATACCACGGAGTCAGGCACTTCTGATTTAAAGCTCTCTTTTTTAGAGGAGCTACAGCATCCAAAGTTGTCTTCAATGAGGATGTAAAACTATTGACGAGATACTCTATCTCACTTACAGAGTTTAGGTAGCTACTCTGCACTGTGTTGGTATATGGCATTAGAGAACATAAAGAAGGAATCGTATCCTTAAACCTAGTTACAGCGCTTTCTGAAAGACTTCTAGTGTAATGAAACTTATTCCCCACTGCTGGGTAGTCCATCAGAGTAAATGTAAATGTTATTAAGAAATGATCAGACAGAAGGGAGTTTTCAGGGAATACTGTTAAGTCTTCTATTTCCATACCATAAGTCAGAACAAGATCTAAGATATGATTAAAGTGGTGGGTGGACTCATTTACTTTTTGAGCAAAGCCAATAGAGTCTAATAATAGATTAAATGCAGTGTTGAGGCTGTCATTCTCAGCATCTGTGTGGATGTTGTGAACTGGTTCACTCATATCATGGGGAGTGTCCACTGGTCCTAACTGTGATGTTTCGGACGCGGTCGGAGCACCGACCCAACGTTTGAAAGGACCCAGCATAAAATAAGCAGAGCACGGTTCAAAAGGTAACAGAATTTAATAAACATAACAGTGAGTGAAGTGCTAAACAACTAAAAAGTCCGCGGTCTGGTGAGGTGGAAACACGGCGCGCTCTCAACAGCGCAAACGGTCCGGAGCCACAGCAGTTTGGACCCAGGGACCCCGCCGACACCCCCCAGGTGGCCGCGACAAACCAAGTCTGTGAAGAAAGAAAACATGGAGGTGAGTCCAACTCCACACAGAGAGACACAACTCAAAGGTGCATGCAATCAGCAAACACTTCCTGGCTTAAATCTATACATCATCTTCTCACCCTGCAGGCACAGAACAACTCAGTTCAAATCTCCACTGCAGCAGAAGCTGATTAGACAATTAGCATAACGTGACAGCTCAATACAACAAGGTGTGAGGGACACCAAATCCACTGTCATTACTTCATAAAAGTCACCAAAACCAAATTACCTCAGGAAGTGTGCTGAAGAGCGTGAGACCTCACCCAATCCTCCTTCACAGACTGTGGCGTCAAACCTGGAGCGGTCTCTGCGTCCGTGATGGTGAGATTGTTCTCCTGACGTCGATCTCACATGTCTGCTCACAAGGTCGAGTCTCTGGCAATCACACACTGTGCATTCAAGGTTTAAATGCAGCAATCTCTGATCAAGACAGAATACACCACAGCTGTGAGTCCTGATGACCTGCACGTGAAAACAAGCCTCAGGTGTTCAGGGTGAGGTCCTAATGCTCAGCCACTCAGTCCTGAATGCGTACCACCTGGTGGGAGAAACAGAAAACAAAAACCAAGCCAGCCAAACACCCCAAACACCTAACCTCTTTATATTTTTTGATTGTGTATATTACAACACCAAACTGATTTTAAAGTTCACAAATAAATCTAATACTTTCAAATAGCTAACAAACCAGATCCAGTTTTGTTCAATTTACAAAATAACATATGATTCTGTTGACATACACCATTAATCACCTTTAATAGCAGTGTTGTCTATAAAGCTATTGAGCTGAAAATCAACAATGGCAATTCACCATAATTATTAAATGTTGGTTTTTTTAATTGTCACATTTTTGTAACATTACTTAACCTTCTTTAGTGCAACATACAGCCTACCAGATATGTAAAAACAACTTCAACATGCTCTCCTTTAATACTAGGAGTAGGATGAGTGGACTGTAGGACTCGTGGATCTGAGGACTAGTGAGAAGTTCCCCATATGACTGAATCTATTTGCATGGTGCACAGGTATAGCTTTTCTTTGCGGTGTGTGGTCAGGTGTTTCAGGCTGATAAGTCAGTGTGTCATCTGGAATAAACTCAGCTCCTGGGTGTGGGCCAAATGTAATTTCAAGGTGACAGCTATCATATGGATTATCTCCTAGAGTTACATCGTCTGAAAGAACAAATGTACCCTGTGGCAGTAGCTGTGGTAAAATACTAAACGGCTCTTAGAGGCCACTGTGATGGCAGTGTGATTTGTATCACTTGAGTGATCCACAGTAATTGGATACTGCAGGCTGACCTGGGCTCCATCAGAATAAATGGAGACCTGAGACGTAGATCAACTGTCAGAGATTTAAGTAAATCCATAATGGCTCTCTAAACTGGAATCAGCATCGTTTTCAGACTCAGTTGTGGAGGCATGTTCACCTGGTTGTGGTTTTGGTTGAGAGCCAATGTACAAATGCAGCTTGGGTAGTTTGACAGTGTGTATTGTGCCAATTTGTTTCATCATCAGCCAAAAAAAAAAAAAAAATCTTTAAAATCCCATACATCCTACGTATAAAGCACATTACGTGTGAGTCTGTGCTTAGCTATGTGTGTGTTTCTGCAGCAAAGGCAGAGCTTTCTACGTCATGGCTTTCTGGGTGCCTTAATCATCACTTCACTTAACAGAAAAAATCATGTCTTAAATGATCCATTAATCAAATTAATGATACAACAGGTATTTGTAATAAAATTATCATTAAGGAGCCATTCAGTCATGCTAACATTAGCCACTAGTGTTGTGCTGTGTGATGCTAATGAATTCAAAAAGGTGATGTTTTCAAGATATGCAAATGACCAAATCCATCATGAATCACTGTTTTAAGGTGCTCACTTTGGTCACATCATCAGCTACAGTATGAAAATAAACTTTTAAAATTGTATTGCTTGACAGGTGGAGGTTTGGGCTTGGTGTATATCAAAACATAATGCCTCCTTTGACCCTGAGGCCATCAGACTGTACAACTCCTCACTCAGGGAGAGGGAGAGTAACAGGAAGACAGAGGACGGGAAGGACAGTGGTAGCCAGTAAACCAGTAGCAATCAGTATGGCTGGTATTTAGATTTATATTTGCATTTGTTTTTTGGTTTATTTGTTTGTTTGTTTTTACTTTCACTTTTGATGCTCTGTGTGTTTCTTACCCCTGTGTGCTGTTATACAATGATGCTAGAACCTCAGTTTCCCTGAAGGAGTTTTCCCAAGGGATTAATAAAGTTCTATCTAATCTAATCTAATTTTAGACCCCACTGTTGACACCCGGGTACATTGCTAGTTATCACTGAAAAAGTTTTTAAAATGTGATTTACATATGGGGAGTGATTAAAGAAGTCTGCGATCTGTTCACATAACCAAATCTTATTCAGTTCTTCTTACTGCACATTTTCCGAATCAAGAATCAATGGTGACCAGGGGTCAGTGGGGCATTTGACAGATCAGAGAACCCTATAATCTAGTGTGGGAAAATGAGAAACCTCAAAATAATTCTCATATTGAATTGTAATGTGAGCTCTGATGAACTTGTTTTCTTTGTGGACAGGCTGCATAATCAGCTGACCTAAAATAGATTCCGAAAAATCTCCAACAGTTAATTAAACTAAGTGGTAGTTGATGTGGAGTTGCAGGTTAAGAGTCCAAAGACTCTTAAAATGGTCTGTACTGATCTTTGCTTGGAATTATTTCCTCTAATGATCATAAACCACAGAAGACAAACAGAGCTGGCAGTTGGACTGAACCAGTCATTTTTCCAGGGCTTACAGTCAGAGTGACGGTGGATGAGTGAACCACCTATGCAGGGTGTGAGTGATTTGTCCATTGTCCAATAAAATTAGATCAAATAGCACGAAAAATTGACGCCAATTTGTCCGGTGTGCACAGAGCTGTGTCCCTGGGGGAAAGCCTGATGCTGACACTAAATTTCTGCCTCAGATGGATTTGATGGTGAAAACTTCACAACATTCCGTAGACTTTCATATGACTGGCAACCGACAGAGGAAGTACACTAAACAAAATTATATTAAATGAAAACATGGAAGATAAGTTTGAGAAGACATTTAAACACATACTGACACACACTTGAATACTCTGACTCTGAACAAACCACACTTATTTCTTATTATTTACACACACACACACACACACACACACACACACACACACACACACACACACACACACACACACACACACACATATACATATACATATATACACACATATAAACATATTTCCTTTTGTGCAAACCCAATTCCAGTGAAGTTGGGACGTTGTGTAAAATGTAAATGAAAACAGAATACAATGATTTGCAAATCCTCTTTAACCTATATTCAATTGAATACACCACAAAGACAAGATATTTAATGTTCAAACTGATAAACTTTATTGTTTTTGTGCAAATATTTGCTCATTTTGAAATGGATGCCTGCAACACGTTTCAAAAAGCTGGGACAGTGGTATGTTTACCACTGTTACATCACCTTTCCTTCTAACGACACTCAATAAGTGTTTGGGAACTGAGGACACTAATTGTTGAAGCTTTGTAGGTGGAGTTCTTTCCCATACTTGCTTGATCTCCGACTTCAGTTGTTCAACAGTCCGGGTTCTCCATTGTGCTATTTTGCGCTTCATAAAGTGCCACACATTTTCAATGGGCTACAGTTCTGGACTGCAGGCAGGCCAGTCTAGTACCCGCACTCTTTTACTACAAAGCCACGCTGTTGTAACACATGTAGAATGTGGCTTGGCATTGTCTTGCTGAAATAAGCAGGGACGTCCCTGAAAAAGATGTTGCTTGGATGGCAACATGTGTTGCTCCAAAACCTGGATGTACCTTTCAGCATTGATGATGCCATCACAGATGTGTAAGTTGTCCATGCCATGGGCACTAACACACCCCCATACCATCACAGAAGCTGGCTTTTGAACTTTGCGCTGGTAACAATCTGGATGGTCTTTTTTCTCTTTTGTCCAGAGGACACGATTGTCAGGTTTTGCCCCTGCTCGGTCCTCGCCCGTTACGTTTTGTTGTCAGTCTCTTTATTGATTTCCTTTTGTCTGCTTTTTTGACAGTCTGGTTATTTTGCTTTTGTCACAGCTACTTCCACAAGGGTGTATAAAGCAGTAGTGGGCACAGATAACCAAAAATTAACTTCAATAACAGATAATCAGATAACTGAAAAGTTATCTTCGATAAAGATAAAACAATAAACCAACCAAAAATGTATCAGAAGTTACAGATAACCGATAACAGATAATTTCCAATATTGTCTCTAGTACATTTACAACTACTAATAAAACCAATTTAAGTTTTAATGCCACAATAGCTTCTAGTAATATTAAAAATAACAACAGACCCAAACAATGAGACCACACTTTTGTCTTTGAACATTCTGCTCCTGCTGGAAGCTCTTATTTACTACAGAACTCCAAGCACAGAGGCACTCTGAGAGCAGCCGTAAAGGCAGCTCTCTATCAATCTCAATGCTCCGGTCAGGCGGAGGTCTTGAAAAATAAAGTCATACTGACTTATGGTTTTGATTTATAAATAACATTAATACCGATTAGAATAACTCCATTAATGTCAATTCTGTCATTTGTACAAAGTTAAAATATAACATATATCTTTTAATGTTGAATAATGCACTAATTCTGAGGTTTTGTAACAAATACAGGCAAAGGATTCTGGGTAAAAGTGCCTCTGCTAAACACTGATTGGTTCAGTCATTCATTATGTAAACCAACATGTTAATGTGACGTCTGTCATGTGTTGGTGTTTACAGATAAATGTCCTTTTGTAAAATATACCATTTTTTTATTTGTAAAAACAGGCATTTTTACAGAGCCCTGGAAGTGTCATCGCAAAATGTTTTGCATGTGGAGAGAATGTGCGCACGTTTTATGATGTTGTAAAACGTGCTTTACACTGTGCGAGATGATTTTTCATGCAGGAATTTTTTGGACCGAGTTTCAGGTTAATCATGCATCCTGCATCGTGTAGTGTACATGGAGTAACAAGCTGCATTTCACATCTCAGGACCACCTCCTGATCGCCGATCGTATGGTCCAATGAAAATCAAACCTGTTTGCTATTATTCTGGTCGGCCGTCGTGAGGGTATCCTGCTGCTGAAAAGCTACAAGCATCAAACCACTCGCACTGTGCATGTGCAAACACTGCAGAGCTGTCTTGTAATGTTATTTATTTATTTTTTTTTTATGTTGTTTTGTTTTTAAACTTCATTTGTAAAAAAAAAAAAAAAGGCATTTGCAAAGCCAAAAAGTTGATTTGACAATCATCTGATATAACCGGACGCTTAGTACTTAGGGCAAATACTGCCATGAACACTGCTGGCCAGTAGATGGCAGTAGAGGCCTTGAAAACAAAATTCCAGATAATCCCTGTCTGCTACATTTAAAATGCGTGGAATTTAACAAACGCAAATACAATAACAATGTCTATAAACTATAAACTTTTCTCATACAGGTATTAACATTTTCTGACTTTTCTCTCCTGTGTAAACACTCAAAGTTCAAACTTTAGTAGAAAAAAATAGAACGTTTTCCTATAAATAATTATGATGGCTTTTAGAACTAACAAATTTAATTTTAATGATCAACCTACGAGGTTGGACACGTAAGAAATTATTAATAGTGACTCACCAGTATTTCACAGTTCCTCTGACCGCGGCTCTTCGTCGTGGCGCCGCTACACTGTCCGGATTGTCTGATTACTCGGGTGGTATGAAAAATATTACCCGTCTGCGAAAAGGGTGTATTGCTATTTATTCTTTAGTGTTTTATCCAATCATATTGGCGTATCATTTATAGGTATATGATAATTCCCCAAATCAGACCGTTACCATGACAGTCAGTCCGCATCAGATACAGAAACCAGTAAGCTAAAAGCACGATTACAAAAACCAAGTCGGACGTAAACATACTCCATAAATATCTAAACAGCATCGCAAAAAAAACAAAAAAAAAAAAAACAGATTGAAAGCTTACCAGCAAGTCACTGGACCATCTTTAAACAAGTTCTTGACAGAGGTGAAGCAAGTGAACAGGTCTGACTATGAGCCCAACATTGTCAACAGCTTTCATATTCAGGTGATATTGTAAGTTCACATGTTTATATATATATATATATATATATATATATATATATATATATATATATATATATATATCCCAGATCCCAGAGGGACCTCGGCTATGGTTATTACTCCTGGAGCTGGCGGGAAGTCCTCTGGGGGGTGTTGGTCCCTACATGTCGTTTGGGGGGGGGGGGGGGGGTGTTTTAGCGTTTTTATTTGTAAGCTTAAGTTTGGGGTTTTTCTTTTCTCCTCATCCCGGGGTTTGATAGGACGGTCCCCTGGGGAGGGGGGGTGGTTTGGTTGTTTGTGTTTGTCTTTTTTGTTTTATGACTAATGACCGTACAAGGTTGGATAAAGGCTGACCGCACAGGTTTAAGAACTCCTGGCCACACCTGTGCTAAGTGACTGACTGAAACAAAGGCAAGGATGCAGCCAGAGGAGAGGACATCAACCATTCTGTTGGAAGACGAATGCAGATGCGGTTTCCAGCCATGGTCCCTGGAGGGGGGTGTTTCTTCTGGGCCAGGTTTGTGTGGTCGCCGGGAGGCTTCCCGTGAGGGTGGGGTACTGTTGTATGGCTGGGGGGCCTGGCTGCCTTTTGTTTCTGTCTTTTGTTTTTCCTTCCAGGTGGCTTGCATTTGGGACTGAGTGGCTGTGTTGCTGAGGTTATCAGGACCTCACCCTGATCACCTGCGGCTCGTCAGGACTCACAGCTGAGGTGCATCTATATGGATTGGAACAAGGTGGCATTTAAGACTGGAGTATACAGTGTGTATTTGCCAGAGACTCGACCTTGTGACCAGACGGGTGAGATCGTTGTCTCGGGAGCCATCTCATCATCAGTGGATGCAGAGAACGTCTAGGGTTTGATGCACGGTCTGTGAAAGAGGAGGGGGTGAGGTCTCACGCTCGTCAGCACACTTCCTGAGGTACGTTAGATTTTGTGACTAACGTTTATACAGTCAGTAAATGTGGTGTCCCTCACACCTTTATTATATTGAGCTGTATGTTAGTCATGTATCGGCTTCCACTGCAGTGGAGTTTTGTGAACTGGATGTTCCATGTCAGCAGGTTGGGAAGCTGATTAGTAATTAAGCCAGGAAGTGTTTGCTGTTTGTACACCTTTAAGTGTTCTCTCTGTGTGTAGAGTGTGGACTCACATAATGGTTCCTTCTTTCACAGACTCGGTTTGTTGCGGCCACCTGGGGGGTGTCGGCGGGGTCCTTGGGTCCGAACAGCTTCTGGCTCCGGACCGTTAGCGCTGCTGGGAGCGCACCACGCCAGACCGCACTTTCTGTTATTTTTGTATCACTGTTATGTATTAAATTCAGCTAGCCTTTGTACCGTGCTCTGCTTATTTCATACTGGGTCCTTCAAACGCTGGTCGGTTCTCCGAGCTGCGTCCGACACATAACAATAAAGGTTTACAATCAAAAATTGGCAAGGAAAAAATAAAGCAAAAAATAATTTTCCACACACATTTATTCAAAACACACAGCAAACTATAATAAACAACTGTTTTGACATGTTATAAAGATAATTTGAGGTCTTATGTGAAAGACTGTACAACAAAAAGGTTCAAACAATAAACACAAATGCACATTTTGAACAATATATACAAAATGGTCTATGCATTTTGTTGTCAATTGATATGGTAAACAGTGCTTTACGCAGAGAAAGCAACAGAGTTATCTAGTAACATTCACATGCAAACTAGTGGAGCAGTCCTGATAGTTACACACTCTTTGTTCGAGCATGTGAGATTGTCATCAGAGGCTCTCCGTGTGCTCCTGCTTTCACTGATCACTGTGCATAATGGCACAGGGCACACTGAGTATGTACTAATAGTATGTACTCATTGGAGCACCCAGGGGGCTATTCAAACGGGCCACCTAGTAACACATCACTCCTGAAAACGATCTTTGGCTTTTCAAGTGAGGTAAATCTGCCCTACAATTGGATTTTGGAAAACCATGGACACTCACATTGCGCACGTCATCACACAGCTTCTATGAGGAGTGCAAGGATGGCCGATGGCTGGCTCGAAAGTCCGCGGAGTTAACTTTTCAGCAAAAAAAGTAAGTTTCTATCTCATATCATTCCAAAGTTATTCATAATTTAGTAAAGCTTGGTCTTTGCCGTCGTATACGACGGCGTCGGCCCCAGAGGCTTAAATCTTCTTTAAAAACCTATTTCTTTTCTCTGGTATTTCCTAAATGAGCGATTACATCTCTATTTTTACTAGTTTTTGTTCCTTATTTTACTTTGTCTTTTATTTGTTTTATTGACTGTTGCAATTTTATTGTTATTCTTAATTTATGTATTTATTATTGGAGTATTTTCTATTATGTACAGCACTTTGGTCGACTGCTGTCATTTTAAATGTGTCTTAGAAATAAAGGCTGAGTTGAGTACGCTTTGGTTATGGTTAGAGTTAAGAGAATGGGAAGGATTATAAAAGTGTCACAAAAATTGGGCACTTATCGTGACGGGGGCATGGAAAACAAAAAACAAAACAAAAACGTAAGACTGGGCTGCATAGATACATGAAAGAAAAGCAGTACACCTAGGGAAATATCTTGCATGTGCATGCAAATGGTGGTTGCAGTGCAGTGTGATCGCAGTGTGATTACTGTCAGCAAAGTGTGCACAGCTAGATGGCTGTTATGTCCATAATGGCACAGCTGACAGCTGTGGAACACCATAGCATATCAAACCCACACCACCACAGGCCGCCTGTGTGTCATAGCACCAGTGCTCTAGCTGACCGGACAGGCACATCACATGACACGCGATCACAACATGCACGTTCCAGCCATCATGTCCAAGTCTGACTGACAGCCTCACAGAAAAATCAGCATGCCAGCTCAACTGCCCCACAGCCTGGAGCTGTGAGCCCATCTATATGAGCGCATTGCTGCAATAGGAAGGTGGGCATGTCGCATGTCGATCGTGTATTGACTGACATGGTCACATGCGCACAAATGCGCTACAGTTATGTGTTTGTCAGGGGGCCGTGATTGACATGTGATCACGTCATGCATTGGATGACATTTGAAATCATGCAGGGAGGGGCCTGACCACTGCCCATGGCCAGTTGGAGTCCTGCAGCGTGCACTGCTCCACATCGCAGCTGACCGCGGCATCAGTGCAATGCAAAGCTGGGGACACATATTGTCACATGTGCCTTGATCACCCATGTGCATGGCACGGTGCTGCACGCGTGTCTGCAAACAGTGATGACATGGGGAAAAATGAAAAACTGGATCTCCCCAACCATGTCTCAGTGCACACGATGATGAGCTGCAGTCAAAACTGCACCTCACCGCCGCATCATTGCTATGCACAGCTGGGAAACACATACCGTGCCATGCAGAATGTCATCTAACGAGACACCACCGCGAGGTGTGTGCATCAGCCGTCTCTCGTCACATAAAAATAAATAAAACCACATATCACATTTGCAACATGTCGGCAGCGAACGCCTCAGAGTGTGCTGAACAGAGGGACTTATGGAGCAGGCTGATGTGTTCATGAAACGGGAGCATCAGGTCAGCCATATAACAAATAAAAGTCAAAAGATCATTCATTACTTCCTTGTTCCCTCATTATTTTGTGGTTACACATTTTTGTCGATTTATGTACATTTGCTGCTGCTGTTTGTGTGCAATGTGGTATCTCACCTTCTGTGTGCTTGCACTGTGTTCGTGCATGTGCATACGAGCGTGCACAAAACCATCACCATGGGATTGTTCAATCCTGTCTAACCGTGTGTCCCTCCTGATAGCAGGTGGAATGTTTCGCCGCTCCCTGATTCAGGTTTTTTTTTTTCACCCTTTTTTGGCTGGTTTGTGCTTCTTCTAACCAACTTTGTGTTATGTGTGAAGCAGCCCTTAGCGATATACACACTGGCTAAATTCATACCACATGCATAATGGATTTGAGATCTGTCAGATAGGTAGCTGCAGATTAGTGCTTCCAGAGTTTTTCTGCATACTCCACCTAAATGTATTTTAAAAATTGTCACTTTTAAACAAAACAATGGCATCTTATTCAACAAAACAAATAAAGTGACAAATCACCTCAGTAAGCAAACTTGGAGACTTTGTATACAAGACGGCTTCAAGGCCGAACCAGTTCAATTTTAAGTGATAGTCCCCATTAACTGCACATTGAGTTTCAGCTTCTCCCCTCTGGTTGCAGGTTCAAAACCACTTGATGTAGAACAAATCAATATTATAAAAAAAAACTGCCTTCCACTGAGGAATATACCATAATTTTTCATTCTTTTTTGCACAGGTAGTATTTATTGCTATTTTATTTACTTTTTAATTTTCTTATTGCTGTTTTACCTATTTCCATGTTGTCTTTCCATTTTACTGTTTGTATATTAGCACTACCTGGACCTGTAAAAACTTATTTTCCTTTTCATTGTATTTTATGTTATACTTTTAAGTTTGCCATTTTTAATTCTCTTTGTTCTTGTCCAGTTTGCTTGATGTGTGACATGTGCCTCTGGTTTCTTTTTCCATATGTATGTATGAGGACTCTACTGCAAACAAAATCTACCTCTGGGTACCAATAAAGTAACCTGAACTTGAATCGCTGCAAAGGAATTATTAAAAGTGGCATGAATCATGTATCTTTTTAAATTTTATTTCTCACAAACTTGTCCATCTTCTGCTGGCAGCACTGACACATTATTATGATCAGTGTTCCCAGACACAAAACTGACACTACAAAAATATTATTTATTCAATATATACTGTATGGCAGCACTTTCTGAATCACTGCTATGGGGGTCAAGTTGTGTCAGTGCAGTTGAAGATGCATATTTTCAGGATTTGTACGTGTGTACCAATAAAGTGTGTCATTACCTTTGACAACATGTTTGTTTGTTAACAGCCTGGAGCCCACAACTGTTCATATATCATTCTGAATTTTTTTTTTTTTTACAGAGGATTTATATCCTGATCGGCAAGAAGTGATTCAATTTTCACAGTCAAAGTCAGAAAAATCTTGGAAAATTGGAAAAATCCTTATCCTTTAACACTGAACGAATTTTCTAAAATTCATAACTCTTAAAGAAAGATCAAATTTCTTTCATATTTAAGAGTGTTCTGTAGGATGGTATCCTTGAATTCCACTTGAAC
The DNA here is from genome assembly GCF_902500255.1 of Thalassophryne amazonica. Classification (NCBI taxonomy): domain Eukaryota; kingdom Metazoa; phylum Chordata; class Actinopteri; order Batrachoidiformes; family Batrachoididae; genus Thalassophryne; species Thalassophryne amazonica. The sequence continues at coordinate 15,559,334 of NC_047104.1, forward strand.
TTCGATTCAAGTGCATGAACTAAACACATACTCCCGACATTTGATCACATCTAATTTAGCTTATGAAAAACAAATTCTAACAGGACTTTGACCTTGAAAATTTTTTCCAAGGTAAAAATTTGTGGAATTGGAAACTAGTGTTGGCGGAGGTTTGTGTCGTACGAGTGCGGTGCTCTAGTTATTTGATTTATCCATGTCTGTGTGCAGTCTCCTACTGCACGTGACCCACAGTTCTGCCAGATCTGCACCCTCCTGTTGGTTGGCTGACCTCATTTTGAGATCTTCCAACAAACTGGGATCACCAGATCCTTGCATTTTTATGGAATTTCCTTCAAAGCCCTGATACAATTCTCCTGTCTAATGGAGTTTGGACAAGCTAAAGGACAGGAAGGAGTATCACAATAGTATTACATTCTAAGAGAAGCATAATTCTGTCTGCATTCATGAAACATTCAGTCTGATTTTCCTGATTTGTATTTCATCCTGTGCAGCCCCTGGTGGCCCCAGTTTGACTGCACATTAAAGGTGTGTGTGTGTGTGTGTGTGTGTGTGTGTGTGTGTGTGTGTGTGTGTGTGTGTGTGTGTGTGTGTGTGTGTGTGTGTGTGTGTGTGTGTGTGCGTGCGTGCGTGCGTGCGTGTGTGTGTGTGTGTGTGTGTGTGTGTGTCTGTCTATCTGTCTAGGCAGAGAAAGAGAGATGGAGCTATAAATTATTAAATAATAGAAGGCTGACGAAGGGGAGGAAAGGCTGATGCATGTTTTCTTGTGTCTGCCTTTGCACTCATTGATGCTTGTCAGTCGCGGGGTTGACTTGGTTTGGTAAAACCTTGCTTATTTACTTTTTCATAAGCTCCCAGCCTGAGAACATTGTTCACTGAGCTGTCACGCTGCCGGGAGTGTTATTTCTGCCGGTGCTCTGTTGTGCTCCTTTCATTTACGCAGGTTTTTTTTTTCCAGCTCTAAAGTGAATAAACCCCACTAAAGCTTAAAAAACATCTTTAACAACATTGATTTTCATCCAGCCATTTGATGTAACTATATAATAATAATACATTTATTTATAAAGTGCTTTCAATCAAGTGCTGTACAGGCAGCAAAAACAAAACACAGTAACATACAAACCAAAAGTTACTTGAAATGAATCAAAATAACTCAAGAACCATAACAAGGACTAAATAAGTGGGTCTTTAACGGCCCCCTAATAAAAGTTTACACAGTGGCTACTGAACACACTTATTTCAGATTTACTGGCACAAGTCCACTGAAAGATAATTCAACACTTTTTCCTTCAGATTTTAATTGAGATAATCTGAACCATGTCACTAATTTTCCTTTAGTAATGGCCCAGAGTGCAACCGTAACTGCACAAATTTTGTTGATTAAAAAAATAATAATAAAATAAATAAACAATTTGCTTTATTTTGAGGCTCACAAGTTCTTCGGCCCAACTGACCACATCGGTCTGTGGTAAGCAAAAGTGTGCCATGAAAGGCCATGATGGTGCAGCTTGTCCTTGCAACTGAGCGCCTCAGCAGATGGTTTTACTGATGAGTTCCTCCCCTCAACTTAAAATCCTGATCATCTGTGAAATTACCTGCTGAGGTGATTGATAGCAGTGAACAGCAGAACCATCATGACCCATCATGGCACAAAGTTGCCCACCTCCGATATAGGTCATTTGTTCACACTCTGAAATTCGACTCACATGCGCATTTGCGAAACATGTTTTTGGGGAGGGGGGTGGACATGTACACAGCACAAAATATATATAAAAAAGGTACGTTCAACTTTGGACTTTGTTGTTGCTCATCTGCCCTACTAGCGAGCCACCAGGCACAAGACACCAAGCAAGGAAGATGAAGCAGGTGTCCCCTTGCAAATTTTTGGCACGCAACTGTTTAGTGCAGGGGTGGGCAATTATTTTTTGCAAAGGGCCAAATAAGAAACAAAAAATATTGTGGAGGGCTGGGCCAAAAGGCTAAACTTAAGTCTGCACAATAATAATTTTATTCCAGCATAAAAAGCAGTAAATAGTATTGTTTTGACAAACTGTTCGATGTTCTGATTAGAAATTTTTAGTATAGCGGTGCTGTTTGGAACTCTCACTGTGCGCAACTCGGGGTCCTGTCCAACCTTGTGTTCTGAAGCCCTAAGACAAAAATGAAAATCTTTTAGTACGGTTTCTGGTCTGATTCTGTGCTGAATTGTCGATTAGTTAATTTAACTAAAATGTTTGTGTTTCATTGATACACTGCATGTTACGAATGTGCAATAAACGTATTTGATACAATAAATGTACAGAATGTACAGAAAGACAATTTAAAATGTGGGCCATTCCAGACTTTTGTACACATTTCCCTGCATAATTTTCAATTTGAAAAGTTTGAATTCCCAAGTTACAATATCACCAGGCTGGGAGCATTCACTGTGAAAATCTCACCTTGTCCTTGTGATTCAAATTTTGACACCCCATCTATATTATCAAAAAATAAAAAAGACTTTACTCCTGGAGTCAGCAGGTGCATTTCTGGAAAACGTGTTATTACTCTGCATTTTGCATGTACATTTTAGGAAAAGCAGAAACATCCCGCTGGCTGAAAGATAATGAAACGAACACTGCTTCATCCCACAATGAAGCTTCTGAGGTTCCATTCAAAAGTAAAGGTTCAGGAGGCGACACACTTCAACCCAAAACTCTTAATTTTTTCAGAGTGTCGGATTTGGGATTCTAACATGTGGTGACGCTGCTGATTGTGTTTTAACCTCGCCGTGAGTGTGCACGCGGGATGTTGCCATGACGTTGTTTTTTTTTTTGGTGGAGCGGACTTTGGAAATCACAAGTGGATGACTGTTCAGGGTTTTTTTTTTTCCTTCTTCTCAGTGGAGCTGGTCGGGTTTATTTTTATTTTACTTTGAGTGTCTGTCTTGACATTAGACTGTTCTGTAACGGAGCAGCATGCACTGCACTCGCACAGTGTGCACGTGCACTTTTTTTGCACAATGGAAAGCAGCTCCTTTTACCGTGACTGCATCAAAATGAACAGTCATCACTTAAAAACAAGTCATCATAACATGACATCACAGTTATGTGAACTTTGTAATTAATCTGTGGTTCCGTTTTTAACGTTGGCAGCATTTAAGTGCAAGTGTGTGCTGGGATGTTTTCCTCTAAAGCTGGGCAGACACTGCATAATATTTTCAGTTGTTGTACTCGGCTCCAGCTCAAACTGTACGACAAAACCGCAAGGTGTAAAAGTTCAGAGCGCATGATTTATGCTCTCACACTATACGGCCCGATGCTCTGATGTGATCTGACTACTCACATTGTACGTTCAAAAACCACATGTCGGACTTGTGTTTCCAGAAGCAAAACGTAAATAGAAGCTTTTTTTCTTTTTCTTTTTTCTTTTATCAAACTTTATTTTCATTTCTTATTTTTACAAAAACTTGATGGGAGACATCAAAGTTTTAACAACAACAAAAAAAAAACAATACAAGACTTGGTATGAGTTGAAGAATAAGGGGTAAAAAGGAGCAGAAACTGCTCTCCCAAAGAGATGATCACTGTTTATACTCTCTCCGGTGTTTGCACATGAACAGTGAGAGGTTGGACGCTTGTAGCGCGACACCCTCATGATGGCTGACCAGAATATCAAACAGCTTTGATTTTCATCCGACCATACAACTGCAGATCGGGAGGTGGTCGTGAGAGGTTAAACGCAGCTCATTACTCCATGTATACTACATGATGCAGGACGCACAATTAAGCTGAAACTCAGCGTGATCCAAAAAAATTCTTACACAAGTGAAAAATCGGCTGAAAAGGGCCAAAACTCACACGGTGTAAGCCCAGCTTAAGAAGCTCTGTCAGAAACACTCGGAAATGTTCTGATTTCAGTGTGACATGTCCTTTAAAACATAGAAGAATGGAAATAATGCACGCCGCTATCAAGCTCCAAAATCTCAAAGTGTGTCTCTGTACCTGAATAATTTCAAATTCCGTTCTGCTGTTTTCTTAATAAAAGCCTCCCTGTTCACTGTCACAGAGGCTGCAGCATCGTTCTCAGCCTCTGATCTGATCGATCCCACAGCAGACAGCGTTGATCAAGTCAGCTGTGCACCTGCCTCCTTGATGCTCAGCGCTGGTGTGCCTCCTTCACAGATGGTCCGGCAATTACTGCACCCACACGGGCTGTGGTCCCGCCAAGATGAAACAAAAAATGCAGAGATCGTTCCCTGATCATCTGGCTTCATGTAACGCTTTCATTTTGTCATGGTTCGTGTCATCTGGATGTAAACAGAATAAAATAAAGAGCTGAAGCTGTTTATGTGAAATTTCCCGCAAAAGCAGGTTTGGCCCTGTTAGAGTCCCACCGTCTCCCCCTAAAACAGTATGAGATAACGCTATACTATAGCACCACTAGATGGCAGTATAACAGTGTGGCGCACTTCCATTGTCTGGGAAGAACCCTGATTTTATTCTGTAATTTCCAGGTATTTGCGGGCCGTTCCGAGTCAGCCAAAGGGCCGGATACGGCCCGCAGGCCATAGAATGCCCAGATGTGGTTTAGTGGATATAAATAAATAAACAAACAAACAACTGGAACATGCTCAATCTGTGTAAATAGTAGCATTCTAGATTGTTGTGATCAGTTGTGGAAATTTTTGAAATGCGCAAAGAAATCATGACATTGTGACACATTGTGATCTGTTGTGGGTGTGCTCTGTCAGTTATATTTGGATTTGGCCTACGTTTATGTGTGATTGTCTCCTTTCCGTGCTCCTTGGTGTGTGTGTTTCAGTGGTTCATCTCTGTGCTTTATGTGTGTGTGTGGGTTTGTACTCTATTGTTGCCACTCCCCCATGTCTATGCGATCAGTCGTGTGTTGTATTTCTGCTCATGTAGTGTCATTATGTGTTAGGTTTTTTTGTGTGTTGCACTCCGTATCTATTTTTGAGTTCCATGTGTCTTATTTACGTGTGTTCTTGGATTTAGGTTTTGATTACTGTTCAGTTCTTGCAGCAGTTTGGGTTTTGAATACCTTCTTGGTTATTTTGAGTCTTCTTGTCAGTCTCGTGGCTGCACTTTAGCTGCACAGTTGTTTTTTACAATTTATTACTTGGTGTGTATTTTGGTTTAATGTCTTTGGTTATGTTTCATTATTATGTTTTATTTTCTAGTTAATGGCGGATATCTTAGTTTTCTGTCCCCTTGTGTTCCTTTAAGGACAGGTCACACTTTGACAATTTAGCCAGCATATGCCAACTGTATTAAAAAACGCTGACATACGTCCAACACGTTAAGGGTATTTTTTTTTTTAATTAAGAGCATGCTGAAGCACGTTGAAACACGCTGAAGCTAGCTGATGTACAACCCCAAATCTAATGAAGTTGGGACGTGTGAAATGTATACGAGGTCTGTTACAAAAGTATCCGACCTTATTATTTTTTTCAAAAACCATATGGATTTGAATCACGTGTGATTGCGTCAGCCAAGCTTGAACCCTCGTGCGCATGCGTGAGTTTTTTCATGCCTGTCGGTTGCTTCATTCGCCTGTGAGCAGGCTTTGAGTGAGGTGTGGTCTACCCCTCTCGTCTATTTTTTATTGCGAATAAATGTCAACGATTTGGATCTTTGCTGCATCAATTTTTTTCCAGAAACTGTAAGAGACCTCCAGGTGGACACCGTTCGAAAAATTAATATGGCTTTCAGGGACGATTTTATGGGGATTAAACAGATTAAGGAGTGTTATTGCCCCTTTAAGGACAGCGCACAACTGCTGAGAGCGCAGTGGACAGGCTGACACCCTGCACAAACAACCAGATCATTTCCAATGTGAAAGCTTTGTTGATCCGGGACCTCGTCTGACTTTCACAAAAAGGCAGAAGATGTGGACATCAGCACTTTTTCCGGCACATTCCACCATTACAGGAGTTTTTTTTTTCATGGTAAAAGAAGCCGAGGGACGCACCACGGAGCCGTTCATTACGCGGGACAAAACCACCTCGGTGTTGGTCTCACAGGACGGCTTAAAGGTGGATTTCAGACGGATTCCGGTTGCTTTCCAGTCGTGTGAACATCCGATTGTGATTGTGCATGAGTTGGACATGCCAGAACATGTCCTGTGAGGCTTCATCACGGCGTTTCTTTTCACCATGCAGCTCCACCGCGATGCGCAGAATTCCTCCACCTTTGTTCCTTTTTCCATGACAAAAACTCCTGTAACAGTGAAATGTGCTGTTCATTTCTAAACTGGACGCTGTCTTGATCCGGTATGTCCTCTAACTAGCACAGGAATTGTGAAAAGACGTGGACATCAGCACTTTTTCAGCACATTAAGACAGACGTGCGGAGGAGTTTGGTGCGTCGTGGTGCAGCCGCTCAGCGCAAAGAAACGCCGTGATGAAGCCTCACAGGACATGTTGGGGCTTGTCCAGCTCAAGCTCAATTTCTCAGATATTCACACGACAGAAAAGCAACTGGAATCCGTCTGAAAGCCGTCCTGAGAGACCAACACCGAGGTGGTTTTGTGCCATGTCAAGAGCGGCACGGTGGCGCGTCCCTCGGCTTCTTTTTCCATGAAAAAAAAACTCCTGTAACGGTGGAATGTGCTGGAAAAAGTGCTGATGTCCACATCTTTTCACAATTCCTGTGCTAGTCAGAGGACATACCGGATCAAGACAGCGTCCAGTTTAGAAATGAACGGCACATTTCACTGTTACAGGAGTTTTTGTCATGGAAAGAGGAACAAAGGCGGAGGAATTCCGCGCATCGCGGTGGAGCTGCATGGCGAAAAGAAACGCTGTGATGAAGCCTCACAGGACATGTTCTGGCATGTCCAGCTCATGCACAATCACAATCGGATATTCACACGACTGGAAGCAACCGGAATCCGTCTGAAATCCACCTTTAAGCCGTTCTGTGAGACCAACACCGAGGTGGTTTTGTCCCGCGTAATGAACGGCTCCGTGGCACGTCCCTCGGCTTCTTTTTCCATGAAAAAAAAAACTCCTGTAACGGTGGAATGTGCCAGAAAAAGTGCTGATGTCCACATCTTCTGCCTTTTTGTGAAAGTCAGACAAGGTCCCGGATCAACAAAGCTTTCACATTGGAAATGATCTGGTTGTTTGTGCGGGGTGTCAGCCTGTCCATCGGCGCTGGGAGAGCGCTGCACTCTCAGCAGTTGTGCACCGTCCTTAAAGGGGCAGTAACACTCCTTAATCTGTTTAATCCCCATAAAATCGTCCCTGAAAGCCATATTAATTTTTCGAACGGTGTCCACCTGGAGGTCTCTTACAGTTTCTGGAAAAAATTGATGCAGCAAAGATCCAAATCATTCAGACATTTATTCGCAATAAAAAATAGACGAGAGGGGTAGACCACACCTCACTCCAAGCCTGCTCACAGGCGAATGAAGCAACTGACAGGCATGAAAAAACTCATGCATGCGCATGAGGGTTCAAGCTTGGCTGACACAATCACACGTGATTCAAATCCATATGGTTTTTGAAAAAAATAATAAGGTCAGATACTTGTCTAACAGATCTCGTATAAAAACAGAATACAATGATTTGCAAATCCTCTTCAACCTAATTGAATACACCACAAAGACAACATATTTCATGTTCAAACTGTTAAACTTTATTGTTTTTGTGCAAATATTTGCTCATTTTGAAATGGATCCCTGCAACTCATTTCAAAAAAGCTGGGACAGGGCAACAAAAGACTGGGAAAGTTGCTAAATGCTCAAAGAACACCTATTTGGAACATTCCACAGGTGAACATGTTAATTGGAAACAGGTGAGTGTCATGATTGGGCATAAAAGGAGCATCCCCAAAAGGCTCAGTTGTTCACAAGCAAAGATGGGGTGAGGATCACCACTTTCTAAAAAACCGCATGAAAAAAATATAGTCCAACAGTTTCAGAACAATGTTTCTCAACATTCAGTTGCAAGAAATTTAGGGATTCCATCAGCTACAGTCCATAATATAATCAGAAGATTCAGAATATCTGGAGAACTTTCTAAATGTAATTGGCAGGGCTGAAAACCAACATTGAATGCCCGTGACCATTGATCCCTCAGGCAGTACTCCATTAAAAACCGACATCATTGTGTAAAGGATCTTACCGCATGGGTTCAGGAACACTTCAGCAAACCATTGTCAGTTATCACAGTTTGTCACTACATCTACAAGTGCAAGTTAAAACTCTACCATGCAAAGCAAAAGTCATACATCAACAACATCCAGAAACACCGCCACCTTCTCTGGGCCCGAGCTCATTTGAAATGGACAGACGCAAAGTGAAAAAGTGTGCTATGGTCTGATGAGTCCATATTTCAAATTGTTTTTGGAAATCATGGACATCATGTCCTCTGGACAAAAGAGGAAAAAGACCATCCAGATTGTTACCAGCGCAAAGTTCAAAAGCCAGCATCTGTGATTGTATGAGGGTGTGTTAGTGCCCTTGGCATGGGCAACTTACACATCTGTGATGGCACCATCAATGTTGAAAGGTACATCCAGGTTTTGCCATCCAAGCAACGTCTTTTTCAGGGACGTCGCTGCTTATTTCAGCAAGACAAAGCCACATTCTGCACGTTACAACAGTGTGGCTTCGTAGTAAAAGAGTGCAGGTACTAGACTGGCCTGCCTGCAGTCCAGACCTGTCACCCATTGACAATCTGTGGCACATTATGAAGCGTAAAATACGGCAACAGAGACCCCGGACTGTTGAACAGCTAAGTCATACATCAAGCAAAAATGGGAAAGAATTCCACCTACAAAGCTTCAACAATTAGTGTCCTCAGTTCCCAAATGCTTATTGAGTGTTGTTAGAAGGAAAGGTGATGTAACACAGTGGTAAACATACCACTGTCCCAGCTTTTTTGAAATGTGTTGCAGGCATCCATTTCAAAATGAGCAATTACGTATTTGCACAAAAACAAAGAAGTCTATCAGTTTGAACATTAATTATCTTGTCTTTGTGGTGTAGTCAATTGAATATAGGTTGAAGAGGATTTGCAAATCATTGTATTCTGTTTTATTTACATTTTACACAAGATCCCAACTTCACTGGAATTGAGGTTGTACATTTGATTTCTTTTTTTTTAATTTTTAAATAAATTTACAAAAAACTCAACAACAACAAAACTTCTTTCACATTGTGTTTAGAATTTTGAGGAATAAAATGAATTCCATCCATTTTGGAAAAAAGCTGTAACATAACAAAATGTGAAAAAAGTGAAGTGTGGTGAATACTTTCCGGATGGACGGTAAGTGGAACCGTGGTCGATGCATTTCAGCAAAACTTTGTGGAGAGATAGTTATAGAAAAGGAAAAGTTATGTTTTTATTTTATTTATCTGAAATTTGATGTATTCAGTTTTTTACACTTCACAATAATTTTTTTTTATTTTCTTGAGGATTCTAAGCTCATGCCGCAAAGCGCTGAAGGGGAATATTGAATTGTGCCTGCCATTCGAGTTAGGAAAAGTGACGGTAAAATGTGGGTGAAAGCAACATCCGTCAATATGTCAATTCAGATCTTCAGGTAGTGAAATGTCAACACATTTTTGAAGCTTTCAAGCACTCCTTATTTAAAGCGTCAAGGACAACACAGAGTTGTGATTTTATATTATTATCCCGACCTTTGATGGATTATATGGGATACTAAAAAGGAAATGCAAGCTGTCCTTAACGACATGCTACAACTTAATTCATTCATTAATTTTCTTGACATGTTTATTCCAGTTAAGGGTCACGGGAGGGTGCACGGTGGGGGTGGTGGGTGGTTGATGGGGGGCTGGATTCCTATCCCAGCAGCCTATCTCAGCAGTGCACCCTGGAACTAAGAGAAATTTCCCAAGTTTTTAATTACATACTAATCTCACATCACTCATTCATCTTCAACTCCTTACTCCAATTAAGAGTCACAAAGGCCCGGAACCTATCCCAGCAGTCATAGGGCATGAGGCAGGGTACACCCTGGACAGGACACCAGTCTGCCAGAGGGCCACATGTAGACAAGCACACATTCACGTGCACACCCACACGCACACCTACAGGCAATTTAAAGTTTCCAATTCACCTAACCTGCATGTCTTTGGATGTGGGAGGAAGCCCGAGCACCCAAGGAAACATGGGGAGAATATGCAAACTGCACAGAGAAAAGGCCATGGATAGGAATTGATGCCATGACCTTCTTGCTGTAAGGCAACCACTAAGTGCTAACCAGTGCTAACCACTAAGCCACCATGTTGCCCTCAGCTTGGCATGGCAGCACAAACGTCAGATATCTACTCAGATAACTTGTATCCTCCCAATTACAGTTCACAATAATAACATTTAAACATCAGATCAGCAGCAGGTGGGGGGTGGGGGGAGGAAGCTGCCAACTTGCAACCTTCAGCCTTCAAAGGGATGTGTTTGAATGATAACCACACCTCCTGTCCTGCTCTGTGCTGGGGGGCCAGAGTCCAACATTGATCTGTATGGCATCGTTGATGACCTTCTCCATGTCCCATTTTGCTGTAGGTTTCCCCATGATCAGGGCAGATGGGACGATGGGATCTGATGTTTATTTGACTGTGGTCAGGAGTGGGAACTGTCAGGATAGTGTATCTGGTTTGATGCTCTTGGATCAAGGCCAATATGTAAAAGAATTTAAAACATAAAAAAGGCTTGTCTGGCCTGGTGAGAGTTGACTCTTTTAGCTGCTTGAATGTATGCCAGGTTTCGGTGGTCAGTCCAGGCAATAAGGATGTTGTTTGTGTTCACTGTATGATTGTTGTGATAGGATGGTCCACTTCTGATGTCATTAGCATTGCCTTCATCTATGAACTGGTGGTTAGGATCAGGTTGGATGAGAATTGGGTGGTAGTGAAAAGATGCTTGAGTTTCTGGAAAGCCTGATCAGCAGTTGAAGTCCAGAGGAATGGTGATTTAGGTGAGGTTAGCCGTGCCTTGGCTGTAAATATGGATAAAACTGGGATCGAAATGAGCAGACCCTAAATAGTGTTGGAGTTGTCTGATATTGTTGGGAACCTGCCACTCAGTGACTGCATGGACCTTTTATGAATCTGGTTTAATTTGTCCTTTTTCGAAAATGTAACAAAGGAAAGTGACTGAGGTTTGGTGGAAAGAACATTTTTCTGCTTTGACAAACTGTTCTCAGGTGCTGTAGAGCCTGATGGATGTGGCTGGAGTGTTCTTTGGGGATTTAGAGAAGATGAGGATGACTTTGATAAAGAAAAAGACAAACCGGTTGAGAAGGTCACAGATATTTTCTAGGGCTTGAAAGGTCGAGGGAGCATTGGTAAGACCAAATGGCATAACCTAATATTCAAAATGCCCTTGAGGATTGTTAAGCGGGATCTTCCACTCATCTCCCTCCGTAATGTGAATTAAGGTTTTCTTTACATTGCCAGTTCAAATCAGATTTACTGCAAATCTGATTCAAATCTCAGTGAATGACTGTCCACATTATATATAGTAAGTGAGCAGAACTGATCTGTGTGTCCATATCGAAATGATCATATCCATATTGATTGCTATGGTAACAGGCTAGGCCAAGGAAAAACATGGATGGTAAATAGACTGCATTTATACAGTGCTTTTCAATCTGAAACAGAAGCTCAACATGCTTTACAGTGATGCCTCGCATTCACCCATCGATGTCAGGGTACTGCCATGCAAGGCACTGACTACACACATGGAGTGACTTGGGTATTAAGGAACTTGGAACGAATAATCCTCTGGTCTCAAGCTCAATGCGAGACCATGAGACCATCACCTCCCCTGCAAACTGTGCATGTTTCTGTCTGAAATGATTATGTGGAGTCCAGATAGCTAACAGGCACATTATTTCCTAGTCCATCCATGGTTTATTATACACAACTGTTTTTGATAGTTTTGTTCAACTTTTTTCCACTTATTCCAACTCCACAGGAATGGCGCTTTGAATCAACTTCCATCTCTCCAGAACTACATCATTGTTGTTCGTGCTGCACTGTGAGTGAGTATGCTTTGAAATCCTTTTTGAGTGCCCGACGTGTTCAGATTGAAACTAATTTGCAAAAATGGTAATTGAATCTCATTTCAAACCACCCCCAAATGTGGTCTGAGTCTGCTTTGGAAATATCAGATCTCAACATCCAGACTGCCAATAAAAAAGTATCAAACTGGATACAATCTGGATTTGTGAAAAATCCAATTTTTGTCATGATTTAGGGTGTGGAGCGAACAGAATGCTGGACACAATGTGCAGACTGAGACTCCAGACTTAGAGTGATAAAAAAAGTCTTTATATAATGGCTGAGTGGATACTCGTCATTTGATTGGTGCTTTGTATGTCACATGACATGGATTATTCATCCCATTTGTGTTGCATTGCATTGAGAGTGAAGTTTGGCTACATTTAGAGTGCAAATTTGGTTCCATATGTTTAGTACCATTGCAATCTGCACACACATACACCTACACACACAGGTGCACACAGGCACACACAAAACAAATCCACTGCGCTGTCTGGAGGCTGTTAGCAGGACGTTAGAATGAAAAGCTGGACTAATTTCTGCCATGAGTTTTTTCATTGTACTGAGGATCTACACAGTCTTTTTTTGTAGTATACACGTGCACAAGTGCCACCCGGTTGTGTGAGTGCGCACACACACACGTGCGGCACAACAACACAAGCGAGATGACAGTTTGATTGAGCTAACTGACGGTGCTAATTCTTGTAACACACACACACACACACACACACACTCCAAATCCACTCCGCTGTAAGCCGTCTGGATGCGTGAAGAGCTGTTCAGCTGACGTGATTTTTGGCTGGACTGAGGAACTACACAAAGTATTTTTTTTATGGACATCCAAAGTCAGTGCACAGCATCACCGGACTATACGTCACAATTTGGACAATTTGGATTTTAGCAGCAGTGAAACACCAAAATGTAAGTCCCTTTTCTGTTTATAAATTAATAAAATGTAAAAATGACACGGATCTATACTAGCCATTATATAAAACAAATAATGAATGTTTTACATTCTTTCAATGGAACAAATATTTAATTTGGTGAAATATTTGTACCATTGAACTCATAAACATTCATTATTTGTATATTTTATTGATTTACTGCAAACAAATGATTAGTCAGTGTGGCAAAGGTAATCGGCAGACATGAGGCAGAGGCGAGGTCAAAAACAGGCTGGGTTCAGAGGCACAGAGAAACCAGGCAGGGTTCAAAAGCACAAGGAGATACGAGAGGCTGCGGCAAAAACAGGCTCAAACACGAAACAAGATCAAACACGGAAGAGCAAATGGTCAACGACAAAACAAGGCTGGAATGCTGACAAGATCAAAATGAACTGGTAAAGAGCAAAAAAGCATGCAAGGCTTAAATAACAGGCAGTGATTAAGAAAAGTGAAAACAGGTGTGTGTGGGAAAGTTCAGGAAGGTGACAAAGCTAAGACAAGCAGGAGCACGATAATGCAGGAAAATAAACACTAAGCAGACAGAAACATAGGTGTGAAAGAAAGGCAAAGATGAAGCAAACAGGTGCAAGAGCATGCAGTAAAGGAAACAATAAGCAAACAGAAATAAATGGAACGTGAGTTCCAAACAAAATGCAAAGGAATCTACACATGGAAGGAGCCAAGAAACAAAACCAGGAACACAAAGGTAAGGACTGATCAACCAGAGAATTAATTGCTGGGGCAGAAAGTAGAAGAACAGAACTTACATATGATGAGTGGTGGGCACAGCTAACCAAAAAGTTAGCTTTGATAACTGGTAATCAGCTAACTGAAAGTTATCTTTTTTAACGCAAAACCAATAAACTGTCTAAAAACTTATTGGAAGCTACAGATAACCAATAATTTTCAATTTTACCTCAAATATGCTCTCAGCTACTAAGAAGCTGATTTTGAGTTTAAACACCACCAAAGCTTCTAACAGAACCAATGGCAATGACAAACCCAAACAGCCAATGAGCCTGCGCTTCTGTCTTAGTGCACTCTGCCCCCTTACTGTAGGAAAGTGTCATTTACCTTGACAGGATACAGTGGTCCAGCAATGAGGCAGAGGTCTTGAAATGGAAAGCAGGTTTGAATTATGGTTTTGCTTTAAAAATAAAATTATTCCAGATAGAATAACTGCATTAATGTAACCTCTTAAAGTGTACAAAGTGATATATAACACATATCTGTTAATTTTAAAATAATGCACAAATTCTGAAGATTTGAACATTAACACACCAAAGGAATTATGGGTAACCTGCGTAAGCCTCTGCTCATACTGATTGGTTGATTCATTCATTCTATCTAAAAACCAACACAAGTGAATCAATGTAACGTGTTGGTGTTTACAAATAAATGTGCTTTTGTAAAATATGTCATTTTTTTTCATTTGTACTTGTATAAAAAGAAATTTTCGAGATCCCCCTAGACAACGCCTAAGCACACGTGTGATGACATCACAACTCTATCCGGTTAGGGAGACAATGTTTCTTTCAATAACACGAACTGTCAAAAAATTTTCTCATGTGTGGTTGGAATTGTGTGGAGATAGGAATCGCCATTTGAATGCTTGATGGCACCTAAGATCCTCAGCAACTTCTACAGCTGCATCATTGAGTCAGCCCTGACCACCTGCATCACTGTGTGGTATGGCAGCTGTACTGTGTGGGACCGCAAACGCCTGCAGAGTGATAAGGACTGCGTCTAAGATCACCAGGACCCCACAACCCTCTCTACAGAGCATCTACCACTGCAGAGTCCACAGGAGAGCTGTCTCCATCATCAAAGACTCCATCATCAAAGACCCCACTCACCCCCAACATGGACTATTCACACTCCTCCCCTCAGGCCGCAGGTTCAGGACTGTGAGATGCAGAACCACCAGGTTCAAGAACTCCTTCTTTCCCACAGCCATTAGACTGTTAAACAGCTGAACACCCCCCCCCCCCCCCCCCTTAAGGACAGAGCCCCCCCATCACTGGTCACTTTATCTGATGTAATTGTTTTAATGTATGATGTCTATTGTCCTTGTGTTATACAGAGCTGCTGAACATGCGAAACAAATTTCAGATCCATGATCTGACAATAAAGTTCATATCTATATATCTATCTACGAGGTCTATTAGACAATAAACTGACCCTTTTATTATTTTTTTTAACTATATGGATTTGAATGACATGCGATTAAGCCAATCATGCTTGAACCCTCGTGCGCATACGTGAGTTTTTTCACACGTGTCGGTGACGTCATTTCCCTGTGGGCAGGCCTTGAGTGAGATGTGGTCCCGCCCTCTCAGCTGAATTCCTTTGTTTCACACGCTGCTCGAGACGGCACACGTTGCTTTATCAACATTTTTTCTGGACCTGTGAGGAATATCCGAGTGGACACTATTCGAGAAATTAAGCTGGTTTTCGGTGAAAAGTTTAATGGCTGATGAGAGATTATGGGGTGTTTCTGTCGGTGTAAGGACTTCCCACGGACCGGGACGTCATGCAGCGCTTCCAGGCGCCGTCGTCGACCTGTTTCGACCTGAAAACATCCTAATTTAAGGCTTAATTCACCCAGGACGTCGTGAGAGAACAGAGAAGATTCAGAAGAGGGCGGCATGAGGACTTTATGCGGACATTCCACTGTTTAAGGACATTTTTTAATGAAAGACGTGCGCGCAAATTCGCCGAGTCGTTTCCGTGATGACTCGGCAAATCTGTGTGCGCCGCGACAGGAAAAACACCTCCGTGTTGAAAACCATTTGTAAAATTCAGGCGGATTTTGATGGCTTTCAACAAGTGAGTATCTGAGAAATTGTTTGGGCATGTTCCAACTTGTCCGTTAAGGTTTCCAACGGAGGTGTTTTTCCTGTCGCGACCCCCCGCGGTCGGGTCTGGCCCGACATGCGACTCTGCCCGCACGTTCTTTCATTACAAAATGTCCGTTAACAATGGAATGTCCGAATAAACTCCTCATGCCGACTTCTTCTGAAAGTTCTCTGTTCTCTGACGACTTCCTGGGTCAACAGAGCCTGAAATGTGGAAGTTTTCAACTTGAAACGGCGAGACGCTGCCGCCTCGAAGCGCAGATCGCCGTCAGGTGCCGTGGGCTGTCCTTACGGCGACACTACCAGACCAAAATCTCTCATCAGCTGTTAAAATTTTTACAGAAAACCAGCTGAATTTATCGAATGGTGTCCACTCAGTTGTGCCTTACAGTTTTTGAAAAAAATTTTATCAAACAAAGCAGCAGTCTCTGAGCCATTCCTAAACAATGAAAAAACGACGAGAGGGTGGGCGACTCCTCACTCAAAGACTGCCCACAGGAGAATGACGTAACCGACAGCGTGAAAAAACTCTCGCATGCCCACGAGGGTTCAAGCATGTCTGATGTAATCACACGTGATTCAAATCCATATGGTTTTTGAAAAAAATAATAAGGTCGGATACTTTTCTAATAGACCTCGTATCTATCTATCTATCTATCTATCTATCTATTGGACACTTTACTATATTACAGACACTTTATTCTATTGCACTACAATACCTGTTAACTTGAATACATTGGCTCAATTGCACTAAATTGCACAAAACCATTTACTGAATGTTGCACAAAACAGTGAATGTTGCACACTGATGCACTATCATGTACATACAATGTAGGCCATTACACAAGCATATTTTATATTTCCCTTCTTACAGTGTATATTTCTTTTTATTACATTATTACATTTTTATTACATTGCTTGTTATATTCTATTGTTCTTACCAGCATGCTTATTTTATGTTATCCCCCCCACACTTATATTTAGATATTTTATACTTAGTTATTTATATATATATTTGGCCATCCAGTGTGGGCAGCAAAGTCAGAATTTCATTGCACAGGGAATCATGTTTCTTTACTGTGCTTATGACAATAAAAGCTTTGAATCTTTGAATAACGATGTCAGTCACACAAAGAAATCAAATAATAGTGAAAACATGTTCGGTGCAGTGTTACAACAGATCAGTCAGTCGCTCCGTGAGGCATCATGAGATCAAGCCTGGTTCACATGGCAAGATATTAAGGCCGATATTGGATCCGATCTTCCCCTTCCAACAATCTTAAGGACGCTCCGACAATAATCAGATATTCCTGCCGTGTGTGGTGTGTTAAGAAGGACGTGAGGAGCTAAATTTGACATGCAGCCAATTAAAAACTGAGGTGTCTGACCTGGGAATGTTCGTGTGTGAAATCTGTGTGTGTTGTTTTTACCATGTCGCCAACACCACACCACTGTACAACTAAACCTGTCAGATCTATGATTTTTTTGTTTGTTTGTTTGTTTTTATCTCCACTTGTGTGGTCTCTCAGGTTTTGGAAACCTACAGATAATTTTAAAATCCTGCGGTCGACAACACTGTGATATAACTGGTCATCAGTAGATGGCAGTGTTCTATGCATTTTGACGCCAGTTATATCACACGAGTTTAATGCTGTTGTCCATTTGGAGCCTGATCAGAGCATCTCAAATGCATTTCTCCTGTCGTAAACATTTACCCAGAATTCACTGCGCACACACCATGTCCACACTAAAACCGTTAAAATTAGTCCAGTACTTTTAAACTAAAACATATATCTGATATTTTCACTTTATAAAACTTCAGACGTGACATTAATTTAAATAACTTGTCTGAAAATAGTTTGGTTAAAATTTTAACCATAAGTTAAAACTGTATGCCTCTGGATGACTTGGGGGCTATTGCCAGTGTATTAGTACGTGGTCAAAAGAAATGAGCTTTTTTCTTTTCTATAACCAGTTCGTCTTTGCCTGCAGAGGATAGAGCGGTTTATTCTAGAACTAGCTCTTCTGTTTGTAGAGAGTAGAACTGTGCATCTACTACAAAAAGCTACATCTGCAAAAATGTTAGTGGACTAAAAATTATCGGACAAAAACTTATTGGAAGATAGTTGGTCCAATTATGGTCCAATTATGAAAAGCTAATCCGATAATGAAAATATTATCTTCAATAATTAGCAGTTAGAGGATTAGCGGAACTGTGCCCACCATTGCATGTGACAAAAGCAAAAACTAACAGAAATTACAAGCAATGACTATCATGGTAAAACACAAAATAAAACCAGTGACTAAAGTAATCCTAAACTGTAAATCAAAGACATGGGGAACACAGACAAAACCAGGATGAAAACCCAGGCTCTGGGCAGATGATGACAATTTTGAGTGGTAATGTGAACAAGGCATAAGAAGTAACCTTTTGAGGTGTGTTAGATGAACTCTCCAGCTGCTATCCTGTGCTGACATGCTTCAGGTCTTAATTTAGCCCTGTCACTTTGCTCATCAGCAGAGGTTCAGGTGCCCCGGAGTGAGTGGAGGAAATGAGTGCCAGCTGCAGAGGGATCTGACTGGTAGATGTGTAATCTGGCCTTCTTTCATGTCCTCTCTTTCAGCTGTTTGTCAAGTTTGATGGTTAGTGAAATTAAATTGCAAAGTGAGTTGGGATCATCCCTAACTGCCAATTCATCCTTGAAGGTTTCCACTAAACCATTAACAAATGCAGTCCAAACCACTGCATCAGTCCAGCAAGACTGAATTCACAGACGAGTGTGGAATATGAATTTATTATGGGTATCTCCTTTTAAAGTTTCTGATCTTCTACATGTAGGAGGGCAAGCCTTAGGTGATCTAAGTTATGCAGATGATGCTGCGCTTATGTTGAAGTCAAGATCTGGTTTGAGCAGACTCATTGAATCAGTGAACAGAGAAAGTGAATCACACGGCCTGAGGATGAATGCAAAAAAGACCAAGGTTATGGCAGTGTCGAGTGAACAGAATGATGAAAACGCACAGCAAATATCAGTTAATGGATCTGTACTGGAAGAAGTGGACCATTTTATGTAACTTGGTGCAAAGATCCAGGGTGATGGTGATAACTACAAAGAAATTAGAAGTAGATTGGCCATTGCAAGCTCTAACTGGGATGAAGAAGCTTTGGCGTGGGCAGGATAAAGCAACCAAGCTACGGATCATCAGAGCATGTGTCTTTCCAGTGGCCACCTATGCCTGCAAGACCTGGGTACTGCACAAGTTAGATGAACAACACATCACAGCCTTCAAAAACAAGTGCTACCAAAGGATCTTGTGGGTCCCATGGACTCAACACCGCACAAATGACAGTATAAGAGAAGAGCTTGCTGTATCAAATGATTGGCTGCTGCAGTATGTGAGGAAGCAGAAATTGTCTTATTTTGGCCACATAAAGCGGCAGGATGGCATTGAAAAATGAGTGTTAGAGGCTTACATTCCTGGAAAGAGAAGAAGAGGAAGACCAAAATGCAAGTGGGAGAAGCCTATAATTGATGTGTTTGGCTTATGGAGCAAGCAAGTAGGATGGCAAAGGACAGGAAACAGTTTCAAGACAATGTCAGGGAAGCCACACTCTGATTAGAGTTTGATTTTCCAACGACGATCTCCTTTTCCCAGAGATCAGCAATCAAGGCTAGCGGTCACCCTTCAACAGGCTGGTAAGGTAAGGTACTATTGAGTGATCTTTTCAATATGTAGATGGTCACTGGGGCAAAAAACAAACACATGAACACTGAAGCAAAAATGACAAATGTGAGTCAATGGCACTGGACTATGTTTATTGGTTACAAAAAAAAGATTTATCTACTGACTGAAGTAGTTGTGGTGGTGAAGAAACTGGAACTGAAATTGTGGTGGTGTGGACTGTAGTGCTGGGATGAGCTGTGCTATAGCATTTGTGCTGTGCTATAGCATTGATTTGTGAGTGCCCAGAGTTATGAACAAAACTGAATTACCTGGGCCACCAGGGCTTGATACTGGATACTCAGGGTTGTTGTTCTAAGACCATGCCTTGCAAAGAAAGAGCCTTGTGAACTGGGTCTGTCTCTCCTGAGACCATTATGTGGCCAGATTCTTCTATCAAGGCTGGAACCTAGAGAGGCAGGGCCACGTGGTGCCATTAAAGCTGGTGGTGGCAGTGAACTCAAACAGGGAGAGACAACAGTTACTAACAGAAACAGAGATAACTTGACTGAGAGATGCAAGAAACTAATAAGTAGGGATCAGAGGCCAAGAGTACCACACAAAGGAATGAAAGAATGTTGCAAGGATGGAGTGAAAAGCCAGGGTTGAAATACAGTATACTTGCATACTTGCATATATATAGATTTACGTGGACCAGCAAATTCTGTCCATTATAAGTGAAATCCTCTATTTAATGTAAACTTTATCTAACCAGGTTAGTCCCATTTAGATTGTAGAGAAGCTTGAATCTTCGACTGGACTGGGTTGTTTGACGCGAGGACTGTTCACTTCAAATCGCAGAAGCTTCCTCAGCTAAAATTCTTGCTGTGGTAGTCTGATTTCTGTCTTGACTTTTGTAGAGAAGAACACACAGAAGCCACAAAAGCTGAAGTTTTAAACCTAACCAGACCCCTCCTACCGAGAGGCAGACTGCTAATGGCTAGTGACTAAACAATAGCTTTAACTAGCACCTATGGTGTTCTAGTTAGCACCCTCCTAATGAAAGGGTAGGTGTCCCTCCTAACGATGGGACTGACGGCTCTCCTGATGAGTCTCCTGATGACGTGAATGACACATTACCATGAACAAAAGACTAAAACTGCTTTGACCTGAGTACCCCATTGTAAACAGGGGACAAAGAGTGTCTCAGACCCCCTCCCCGGTTAAGGCTGGGTTTCAACTGTTTCACATACAATGCCTCCTTCACTCCTCTCTCAAACCATTTCATCTCTCTGGCTAAGAGTTTAACTTCCTTGTCCTCAAACGTGTGGTTAGTGTCTTTAAGGTGGAGATGAACTGCAGACTGAGGTCCACTGGCGCCCTCTCTGCGGTGCTGTATAGCCTTTTGTGTAACGGCTGCTTAGTCTCACCTATGTAGTGTTTGTTACAGTTTTCCTGACATATGATAGAATACACTACATTGCTCTATTTGTAACTAGGGATCCTGTCCTTAGGGTGACCTAATTTCTGTCTCAAGGTGTTAACAGGTTTAAAGTAGACTGGGATTTTGTGCTGTCTGAAGATCCTCTGTAGTTTTTCCCCTACTCCTGCTAAATAAGGGAGAGACACTCCTCTTCTTGTCTCCATCTCCTGTCTGTCTGGTCTCTTTGTTCTTTGGGACTTCTGCACTTTATCCAGGGACCATCGTGGGTACCCCCATTGTGACCAATCTGTACATGGAGCTAGTGGAGAAGAGCCTTGACATTGTTCACTGGCATCTCTCCCAGTCACTGGTTCAGATATGTCGATGACACATTGGTTAAAATCAAGCAACAGGAAGTTGAGGACTTTACACAGCACATCAACTCGGTGGACTCCAATATCAAGTTTACACGTGAGGATGCCAGAAACAACCATTTAGCCTTCTTGGACTGTGATGTTACGATTGGAGAGAACAGGCAGCTCCAGATAGGGGTTTACAGAAAACCCACTCACACTGACCAATATCTGCTGTTTCTCACATATTGTGAGAAACCATAACCTAATCTTACTCATTCCCACCACCCTAACCATAACCTCCCCCCCCCACCGCTTCACTTTTAATTTTGTGCAACCATCACGGAATGAATTAGAATTAATTTGTGCTGCTATGATGAAAATGAGGCGCTTTTCGTCACAATATCACGAACCAATAGATTAATGTATATTTCGTGCTACTGAATCACGACTTGCCGTGAGACCAGGTTGGATTACCATGATAACTTAATCTATGAAAAGACACCACTCAACAATTTTTTGTTATGCTTACCATAACTTGATCTATGAAGACATTAATCAACAATTTTTGTTGTCATTACCACTCAACAGTTTTTGTTCAGTTCCAAAGCCAATTTTTAGTCCACAGACTAATTCAGACATGTTCCACATCCATTTAGTCACAAACAGATGTCTACCGTGTATGGTCTGGTGTTTCCCTCAGCAGCACTCTCTCCAGTCTCTGCATCTTCCCAATGATATCATGCATGTGTTCCGACTGGGAGAGTGTGAGAGTGAAGCTCCAAATAATGTCCAAAGCATCATATATTTGGCTGATGGATGGAACTGGGATTTTCTGCTCATGTGATTCATCTTTGTCAGGTTGATTCTGTTCCTCCATTTCATTTGTAGACATAACGATGGAAAAAAATCCCTTGGCCACTCAAGACAGGGTGAACCTGAAATGACACAAATGGGAAACAAAAACATTAATGGCTTTGTATTTGCAGTAGGGCTGACGTGGTGGTCGTTCACAGAAAATAGTCAACTAATATTATGCCTGTAAATGCATCTCATTGTCATCTTCAGCAACATCCACATACTTATCCAGGCTAGGCATCAGATCACCAAAGGTGTCACAAAGGCAGTCCCAAATGTTGTGGAATTCAGCCCAAGTGCTTGAGTCTTCACTGTCTGGTGATGCATTTGCTTCAACAACTTCTACAGCACCATTTTCAGCCCCATCCTGTGGTGTGGCAACAAAGCCAACATTCCTGAATTACCAGTTGGAAAATGAAATGATTAGTGATGCTACTCGGATAAGGGGTCATTCAAGTATGCAGCAATGGGAGAGGAGGGTTGACAGCCATGTACATGGACAGCGTGCAGGGGATGGTTAAAAGTTGTTGCTGTTGAATGACTTCTAAGAGATCCCCTATGAGAAGATGGCTATAACATTTTTTATTGACGTACAACTCTTCTTACATCATGTTTTAGATAGGACAGTTCTCTCATCCTCACTGCATTGAATGGCTCTCTCATATCCCACCTTAAAGTACTGATATGAAAATGTTGTGGAATCTGGGTTACCCTACATCAAAAGTAATGTCCCATGATTTTTAAAGGCACTCCCAAATTAAAGGATCTCTTAGAAAGATCTAAAAGTTCATTCCAATCATGAACCTGCAAAGTAATTACAGTTAATTTCAATCATGAAGCAGCAGTGCTTACTGGTAGACATTGGTAATAGTGGTCTGTTTGACATTGTTCCATGCTGTGTTGATTGCAAACAAAGCATCCAACAGGTCCCACTTGAAGAAGGTTCTCCTGTCTGCTGCCTGCAGTTGCCTGTTTGCAAGGATGCGCCTGTAGTGGAATGTCAAGTTGAATATGATTTCACCACCACCACCACCTCCTACCTCCTAGCATGATTTGTCATGCTAGGAGGCAGGAAAACTAAATCAATATGTTCCAGGTCTACATTTGGGTGTGCCCCATGGTTATCTAAGATCATGCAGATTTTCCTCTGTGCTAAGACCATGATCCAGTTTCTTTAGCCAATCCTCAAAAACAGCACTTGTCATCCAGACAATTTTGGTAGTTGTGTAATTGGTTGGCAAGTGATGCCAACAAGTAAATTTATTCTAGTCTTTGGCTGTTTCCCGCCATGTTCCTTTTGCCTAATGAATCCAAGAGAGTTTCCGGCAGCATCTTCCAGAATAAACCAGTCTCATCTACAATGAACGCATCCTCTGCTTTAAAATGCCTCAGAATTGACCATCCTTCCATTCGCCAACCACTGCTATGTCTACACCTCCAGCTTCACCAGTTTTTTTAATCTTACCAATCTCCCATTGTTTCTTGAACTGGTCAATCCAAGCTGTGGAAATCTTCGGATCTTCATGACCAAACACCTGTGCCTTTTGTAGAAGCATCTCTAAATCAATTTGTGTGTCTGGCAAGACACATTTCTGCTGAAACCAAAGAAGAAGGGCTGACTTGACATCCTCATAGGTAACTTTCTCACACCCTTTATCGCCCCAGCCTGTCTTGCAACCTTATCAGGATCTTCAATAACGCCAATGATCTCCTCTTTCTTTCATAGCATATCGCTCAAAGTCTGCCACTTAAACCCAAATTTGGCTGCAATAGCCACCTGCTTCATAGCAGGATTAGACTCAGCATAATTTATCATGTCATATTTCTTCTGATAAGTGAGAATTTTGCATTTATTCAGCCCCCTGTGCCCTGCACTTGCCATTTTCCCACTCAATGTCCACCTAATGAACACATGCTTACAGTCAGCAGGCACCAAATGATCTACAGGGAATTTCCAGCACCAGTTTGGCTTACGTATTTTCTTGATTAAATGTCTGACCTTGAATAAGGGTTTGCCTCATTTAGTGGACCGGTCAACTTATTTTTCTAAGTCTGCTGCAGGGTGGTACCTTAAAATCCTAAAGTCTGATTTATGCTTATGCAACTGTGGCCATGCAATGTGTCAACATGTGTGTGACCCTTTTAATGTTCTTAGTAGCGTTGGTCGACATCTTTATGCAACTTGCTGCAGGAACACTGGCTTTTTCTTGATTAGTTTTTCCCTCAATGAGTTCCACTTCTTAATACAGTCATCAACATCCAAATCAGTGGTAAGGTTTCCTTTGAGTATCTTTTCTGACTCTGTGTTGTAAAGTTAATCATACTGTGTTTGGAGACTTTTCTGCCAAAAATCTTTGATCAGTGTTCGAAATGTAATCAGGGTGAGGACTGCAAAAACTACTAAAATATGACGGGAGTGGAAGGAGTGAAAACGTAAACATGACAAATCACAGCCTTTGCGGTCTCAGTCATTTAGCAGGTGCGCGTCAGGCTACGGGGATGGTTCACAGTCATGCAGAGGGCTCTAATGTAAAGTGGTGTAGTTCATCAAACCCAGGGATATGTGTGAAACTTAACACCATAATACAGTGAAGGCAGCAAGCAGCATTTTGTTAATAATCACCAAACTTGAATAAAAGTCTGCCACGTTTAGGTGCATTGTCTGAGCACAATTTGCAAAAATATGCAATCGGTTTTTAGTGGTAATGCATTGTGATCAGAAGGGGCATTTTGTCCGACATCAGTGAAAATCTATTATACAAAATCCATTATACAAGGTCTGTCTGAAAAGTAACGGACCTTTTTATTTTTTTCAAAAACTATATGGATTTGAATCATGTGCGCTTGCATCAGCCAAGCTTGAACCTTCGTGCGCATGCGTGAGTTTTTTCACGCCTGTCGGTTGTGTCATTCGCCTGTGGGCAGGCTTTGAGTGAGCACTGGTCCAGCCCCCTCGTCGGATTTTCATTGTCAGGGAAATGGCTGAGCGACTGCCGCTTTGCTCCATGAAAACTTTTTCAGAAACTGTGTGAGACAGCCAGGTGGAAACCATTCGGAAAATTCAGATGGCTTTTGGTGAAGATTCTATCGGTGTCACACAGATTAAGGACCATTACAACCGAATTAAAGACGGCCCACACCGGCGGAGGGCGCGCCGCGCTCCGAGCGGCCATCGACAGGCTGAAATGACCAGATCAGCACTTTTGCGGCACATTCCACTGTTACAGGAGATTTTGTAATGAAAGACGTGCGGAAGAATTCGCGCATCGGGACGGAGCCGCTCATAGCGCACAACAAAAAACACCTCTGTGTTGGAAACAATTCGGAAGATTCAGACGGCTTTCGGTGGCTTTTCAGTCAAGTGAGTTTCCGAGAATTTGTGTAACAGCTGGACATGCCACAACATGTCCTGTGAGACTTCCAACACAGAGGTGTTTGTTGTGCGCCATGAGCGGCTCTGTCCCAATGCGCGAATTCCTCCGCACGTCTTTCATTACAAAATCTCCTGTAACAGTGGAAATGTGCCGCAAAGTGCTGATGTCCACATTTTTCTGCGATTTCTCTGGTAGTCACATGACGTCCCGGATCAACACAGCCTTCACTTTGGAAATGATCTGGTCGTTTCAGCCTGTCCATGGCCGCTCGGAGCGCGGCGCACCCTCCGCCAGTGTGGGCCGTCTTTAATCCGGTTGTAATGGTCCTTAATCTGTGTGACGCCGAGAGAATCTTCACCGAAAGCCATCTGAATTTTCCGAATGTTTTCCACCTGGCTGTCTCACACAGTTTCTGAAAACATTTTCATGGAGCAAAGCGGCAGTCGCTCAGCCATTTCCCTGACAATGAAAATCCGACGAGGGGGCTGGACCAGTGCTCACTCAAAGCCTGCCCACAGGCGAATGATGCAACCGACAGGCATGAAAAAACTCACGCATGCGCACGAAGGTACAAGCTTGACTGATGCAAATGCACATGATTCAAATCCATTTAGTTTTTGAAAAAATAAAAAGGTCCCTTACTTTTCGGACAGACCTCGTATACCATGTTTGTTATATGGAAAACCATACAAAAGCATTGGGACTTTTGCTTTTGTTTGGTGAGTGCAAATTTATACAATGACGGTTTTCGGTGTTCATCTCCACTGACGAGATAAAGTGGGAACAGAGAAAGAGAGAACACAGCAGCCACAGAGCAGCAATCACAAGACTTTACCTGTGGAACGTACTTCCACTCCAAACTCCGAGGCTCTGCCAACAGCACTGACACCAGCAGACTATCCACTAACATCACTGAGGATGAAGTCGAGAGAGAGGACCTCGTCCTTCTGAGGCGGCATGCACTGATGGCATTGGCCCACAAGTGCTCATGTTCTGCACCTCCAGGCTTTGTGGAATATTACTCAGGATCTTCAATATGAGCCTTTGTATCGAACAGGAACCAGTGCTTTGGAAAACACCTTGTCTGGTTCCTGTACCAAAGGCAGTACACCCTGGTGCCTCCTTGACTACAGGCCAGTGGCACTCACCTCACACATCATGAAAGTCTTTGAGAAACTGGTCCTGGAAATCCTAGATTGGACTAAGAACAAACCAGCCATGTATAAGAAGGGTCAATGTATGTTGAACTTTTTATACAAACTCAGATCACTATGCTCTATGCTGAGGTGTTCTGGGGAGGTAGCATGAGAGTGGCACATATCAAGGCACTTAAATTAATGAAAAGGCTGGGCTCTGTAGTAAAGGAGGACACTGGACATCTTTGGACAGCAGACCAGAGACTGTTGTCATGACTTCAGTCTATTGTTAAAAATCCACTTCAGTGTTGGAGTTGAACAGAAAAGCAGAAAATGAACTAGCTTTAACTGTTCCCCTGAACATCACAGAAAGTCATTCCTTACAGCAGTCATAAGATTCTATAGCTCTTCCCGCTGCCATTCATCCACACAATAGCTGGTCCCTCCCTGCCTTACTGCATCCCATCAGTAGTCCCTTTTATGCTACTCAAATGTACAATAATAAGCATGTCTGTAGATGCTCATATGCACAAAACATTCTACTCTTGGAATATGCAATACAGTAAAACTCACCTGTTATGTGTCGGACGCAGCTCGGAGAACCGACCAGCGTTTGAAGGACCCAGTATGAAATAAGCAGAGCACGGTACAAAGGCTAACTGAATTTAATACATAACAGTGATGTGATACAAAACAACAAAAGACTGTGTGCGGTCTGGCGTGGTGGTGATACGGTGCGCTCCCAGCAGGGCGAACGGTCCGGAGCCAGAAGCCGTTCGGACCCACGGACCCCGCCGACACCCCCCAGGTGGCCACAACCAAACCGAGTCTGTGAAAGAAGGAACCACTTATGTGAGTCCACCACTCTACACACAGAGAGACCACTCAAAGGTTGTACATAAACAGCAAACACTTCCTGGCTTAATTACTAATCAGCTTCCCAACCTGCAGGCATGGAACATCCAGTTCACAAACTCCACTGCAGTGGAAGCCGATACAATGACTAACGTACAGCTCAATATAATAAGGTGTGAGGGACACCACATTTACTGACTGTATAAACGTTAGTCACAAAATCTAACGTACCTCAGGAAGTGTGCTGACGAGCGTGAGACCTCACCCCCTCCTCTTTCACAGACCGTGCATCAAACCCTGGACATTCTCTGCATCCACTGATGATGAGATGGCTCCCGAGACGACGATCTCACCCGTCTGGTCACAAGGGTCGAGTCTCTGGCAAATACACACTGTATACTCCAGTCTTAAATGCCACCATGTTCCAATCCATATAGATGCACCACAGCTGTGAGTCCTGACGAGCCGCAGGTGATCAGGGTGAGGTCCTGATAACCTCAGCAACACAGCCACTCAGTCCCAAATGCAAGCCACCTGGAAGGAAAAACAAAAGACAGAAACAAAAAGGCAGCCAGGCCCCCCAGCCATACAACATCACCTCCACCATCATCGTATAAACCATATACTTGCACTTACCAGACAAAAGCAAAAGTCCCAATGCTTTTGTATGGTTTTCCATGTAATAAACGCCATATATACTTCATTGTGTGTAACGGATTTTTGGTTACACTGGACAAAACGTCTCACCCCATTGCAATGTATTCCCATTAAAAACCCCTCACACATACTGGACAGTTCAGTCTGGGCATGCCCGTTCGCAACAGAGGTATGAAATGAACAGGGGCATAGCAACAAATTCTGGATCTCTAGGTACTAGCCATATTGAAGACCCCCCCCCCCCCCCCCCCCCCCCCACACACACACAATGTTCTTTTTTATTAACGCAAACACCAAATTGCTAA
Source organism: Thalassophryne amazonica (assembly GCF_902500255.1). NCBI lineage: Eukaryota > Metazoa > Chordata > Actinopteri > Batrachoidiformes > Batrachoididae > Thalassophryne > Thalassophryne amazonica. Next base: position 15,587,793 of record NC_047104.1, read on the forward strand.
TGTGTAGTCAAACCAGGTCTAAATCATGTATACTTTAGATCACACCTGGGAGTCAGAACCCTTTTTTTAAAGTTGGGGAGCAATATGAGTTGGGGGGTATGGGGACCAAATTGCCATTCCCGTCTGTTAAAATGCACAGGAATGCATGAAATTGCACCATTTTTTTCGAAAATGGGTGCAATTTGGTCCCCCAGACCCCCCAATCAATATAGCTAGCTTTCAAGCTCACCTCCCTTTTCAAAAGATTTGGTTAGCCAGCTGCTTTCCTTCATTTAGTTTTCTTTCCCTGTCCTTTTTTCTCTTCTTTTTTGAAATCCAGACTTTGATTTTTTAGGAAGACAATATTTATTTCAGCCTAAACATTAGGGCTGCAACCTAACAATTATTTTAGTAATCAATTCATCGGTCGATTATTTTTAGATTAATCTTTTTATTTAAGTTACATGTGAGGTTTTGCCATTATTTCTTTAAGTGGGTTGTTATTAAAGGCCTTTATCACGCAATGTCAACGTTGCCCTTGTAACAAAGTTATGATGTTATATTCTCATCAAAAACATACCTGGAGTAGTGTTTTGTTTTATTTTGCACTACATAACATCACCGACACCACCACAAAGAGATTTCTATCAGGTTCACTGATTCTGAGTATTTTTAGATGCCTACAGTAACTATCTCAACCACTGACAACATATTACAGCAAGAGTCCACAAAAGACCTTTTTAACAGGCCTGACTAAAGTGTAATATGTGATCTTTGAAACCATATTTCATGGAAAAAGGACACAAATGTGCAGTTAACTGCATTTTATTTTTTCTGTGTAAAAACACAGCTTAGATGTGGTTTGACCAAAACAAATTGTCATTAAATAAAACAGGGGTGAAGTGGGGGTTTAAGAGTCACTATGTGTTCACAGGAAACAGTTATTTATTTATTTCTATATTTATTTATCTATGTTCATTGTTAGTTGGATTTATCTTTTCTGTTGTGCTTAATCAGGTTCTTTTGTTTGTTTCTCTAAAATTGTATTGTAGCATTACTGGTTATTATTACTATTATTGTTGTTGCTATAATTACTAATATAAATAAAAAATAAATTAAAAAATATTACAGTTTGTAATACATTTGACTCTTTTAGCACACAAATGTGCTGACAGCTGCAACAGCTTAATGGTAACTTTAACACTGAAAACACCATAGACATGCTAACGTGTTAGCATCTGTCCCGTTTTAAGTTATGAAATACATCTATCAACTGTTTCAGAAGACCATAACAGGTCAGATTAACATAAAAAGGTAAATATTACTCACAGACATATGCTCTTTGGGTTTTAGTGGGGAAAAATTAAGATAAAGTGGAATAAAAAATGAATGAATCAACAAAGCAGCAGATCAGAGCACTGCTTCAATCTGCGAATCATTGCTTCGATTGGTTCAACGTTCAAAGCAAAGCCGCGCTGTAGAAACGGTTGATTTATATGGAAGAAATGAAACATTTGCAGTAAAACAATGTTATTTAACAACTAATCGGCTAAATTAGTTGACAACTATTTTAATAATCGATTAAATCAATTAGTTGTTTCAGCTCTACTAAACACCTCCTCTTTCTGTGAGATCCCGTGTGGGATGTGTGTGTGTGTGTGTGTGTGTGTGTGTGTGTGTGTGTGTGTGTGTGCGTGCGTGCGTGCGTGCGTGCGTGCGTGCGTGCGTGCGTGCGTGCGTGTGTGTGTGTGTGTGTGTGGCAGCGTGCCGCATATGCGCCTGGGCTAAACCATTGTACAACTGTGCAGGGGTGGGAAGGGCCCTCAGAGATCTTTCAATATTATTGTTAGAGCAGAATTATGTTTCAGAACATTTATACATTCATTCTAATTATATTATTTTACAACATGAATTGCATGAACATTAATGACATGCAACACAAAAATGTATTTAATGACCCATGCTCTAGTACCCTTTACCCCCCAGTCCACCGCCCCTGGAAATGAAGTTCTGCACTGAAGTTCTGAAGTTCATGAGCCAAATCTCATGACCATAGGTGAGGGTCAGAACGCAGATCGATCGGTAAATCGAGAGCTTTGCCCCCCTACTCAGCTCTCTCTTCACCACGGCGGTCCGATACAGCGACCGCATCACTGCAGACGCTGCACCGATCCATCTGTCGATCTCCCGCTCTATCCATCCCTCACTCATGAACAAGACCCCGAGATACTTAAACTCCTCCACTTGAGGCAAGGACACTCCACCGACCTGAAGAGGGCAAGGCACCTTTTTCCGGTCGAGAACGATGGCCTCGGATTTGGAGGTGCTGATTGTCATCCCGGATGCTTCACACTCAGCTGTAAACCGCCCCAGTGCACGCTGAAGGTCCTGATTTGACGAAGCCAACAGAACCACATCATCTGCAAACAGCAGAGATGAGATTCTGTGGTTCCCAAACCAGACCCCCTCTACACCCTGGCTGCACCTACAAATTCTGTTCAGAAAGATAATGAACAGAACCAGTGACAAAGGGCAGCCAGGGCGGAGGCAAACGTGCACTGGAAACAGGTTTGACTAACTACCGGCAATGCAAACCAAGCTCCTGCTGTGGTCGTACAGGGACCGGATAGCCCTTAGCAAAGGACTCCAGATCCCGTACTCCCGGAGCACCCCACAGGGTGCCCCAAGGGACACAGTCAAATACCTTCTCCAGATCCACAAAGCAAATGTGGATTGGTTGGGCGAACTCCCATGAACCCTCGAGCACCCGGTGGAGTGTGTAGAGCTGGTCCAATGTGCCGTGAACAGGACAAAAACCACACTGCTCCTTCTGAATCCGAGGTTCGACTATCGGTTGAATTCTCCTCTCCAGTACTCTGGAATAGACCTTACCGGGGAGGCTGAGGAGTGTGATCCCCCTGTATTTGGAACACACCCTCCGGTCCCCCTTCTTAAACAGAGGGACCATCACCCCGGTCTGCCAATCCAGATGCACTGTCCCCGACCGCCACACGATGTTGCAGAGGCGTGTCAACCAAGACAGTCCCACAGCATCCAGAGACTTAAGGTACTCAGGACGGATTTCATCCACTCCAGGAGCCTTGCCACCGAGGAGCTTTCTAACCACCTCGTGACTTCAGCCTGGGTGATGGATGAGTCTGCCTCTGAGTCCCCAGTCTCTGATTCCTCTTCAGAAGACGTGACGATGGGATTGAGGAGAAGTATTCCTTCCACCGCCCGACAACACCCCCAGTCAGGGTCAACAGCTCCCCACCCGCATCGTAGACAGTGTCGGTGGAGAGCTGCTTCTGCCTCCTGAGGCGTCGGATGGTTTGCCAGTATTTCTTCAAGGCTGACCGATAGTCCTCCTCCATGGCCTCCCAGAACTCCTCCCAGACCCAAGATTTTGCCTTTGCGACCACACAGGCTGCAGCACGCTTGGCCTGCCGGTACCTGTCAGCTGCCTCCAGGGTCCCAACAAAGACAAGTAGGATTCCTTCTTCAGCTTGATGGCATCCCTTACTTCCGTTGTCCACCACCGGGTTTGGGGATTGCCGCCGCGACAGACACCAGAGACCTTGTGACCACAGCTACGAGCGGCCGCATCATCAATGGAGGTGGAGAACATGGTCCACTCCGATGGTCCAGTCATTCCCAGCAGACCCTCATGATATGTTTGGGCCTGCCAGGTCTGACCGGCTTCCTCCCCTCCCAGCGGATCCAACTCACCACCAGGTGGTGATCGGTCAACAGCTCAGCCCCTCTCTTCACCCGAGTGTGCGAGACATGTGGCCGAAGGTCAGATGACACGACTACAAAGTCGATTATTGATCTCCGGCTCAGGGTGTCCGGGTGCCACATGCACTTATGGACACCCTTGTGCTCACACATGGTGTTTGTGATGGACAATCTGTGACTAGCACAGAAGTCCAACAACTGAACACCACTCATTGTGACCTTCTTGATTGCCAGATTCTCTCTATTGCACCATCAGTCATGGAACCAAAAAACAAAGCACCATTAAGTCCATTCTCTGGTTTGGCAGCACATAGAAGGTCTTTGGCACAGTGTTTGATTGGTTTTACAGTGTTAGGAACTTTTATTGTTGTAACCGCTTAGATACTTGTAGTCCTGCATTGGTTTTACAGTGTTAGGAACTTTTATTGTTGTAACCGCTTAGATACTTGTAGTCCTGCATTATTTTTCTCTTTCCTTGTTTATATCACTATGACAATCTGAGGAAACATATGAGTAACATATACAAAATATTGATATCCCTTCATGTCCATTTTTGTTCTGTACATATCTTTTTCTCATTCATTAATGTGTTCCTTGCCAGTTGATGTACGTCGTATCTGTTGGAAAATTTTATGTGTAATGAAAACTTTGATCAGACATCAGACAGACACTTTTCCAGTGGTTGCACGTTTGTTTACCATTTTGTCCTGTACTTGTTTGTTACTTCTGTGATATTCATGTGTTCATATCCTGTGGTTGTTTGATGGTTCAGATTGGGCTTCAGTGCGGGATGTGTATTCTGGACCAGGAGAGAGGACAGTTCCAGGTGCAAAAACATGCAGCAAGACTGTTCATTTTGTCAAAGTCAGACTTAACTGAAGAAGGAGACAGCACAGCTGTGTGTGTTTTTAATTTGGATGTCAGAGAGCATCCGGCGGATTTTGGTGGTGAGAAGGTGCCGCAGAAAAAGAAGATTGTTTGCTGTCGTCACTGTTGCAGCCACACTGCACATTGGCACAGTGGGGAAGACGCTGTCAGTGCATGAACGTAGTGAGGAAGTATGACTTTGTGATCCTAGAGGGAGCGGGATTTTAGCTGCATTTGTGTTCAGACCTCAGTGAATCCTGCTCAAATCCAGCTCCCCTCACCATGCATATATGTCTTGAAACCCGGAAAATCATCCTGCTGAATGCAGCTCTCTGTGTTACCAGTGGAAATGTGACGTCTTCCATCCATCACAGCCGCAAATCCACTGGTTAAGTGAAGTTTATGTCAGCTTACTCAATCCATCATCGTGTGTTAACACCTTTTCTCTTGGAAAAGGTGTTATCACAGTGTGTTCGGAAGCTACCAGTGCTGCTCTGTGCTGTTTTGCAGTGTGTGTAATTCTGCATGAAACCAGATCCGTTGAAGTAGATTTTTTGCATTCCTTCTCGAGGATTCAAATCTTCATTGGATCTTGCCTGTCTGTTATACTTCCATGTTAGTCCATCTGTCAAGTTTTCTCTCCACTGTGGTTAACAAAAATGAGGTGGGCTTCATAGATAATTGGCAAAGCTTCAGGGGAAAACCTGGTCTTGTTAGGAGAGACGGCATCCATCCCACTTTGGATGGAGCAGCTCTCATCTCTAGAAATCTGGCCAATTTTATTAAACCCTCCAAATCGTGACTATCCAGGGTTGGGACCAGGAAGCAGAGTTGTAGTCTTACACACCTCTCTGCAGCTTCTCTCCCCCTGCCATCCCCTCATTACCCCATCCCCGTAGAGACGGTGCCTGCTCCCAGACCACCAATAACCAGCAAAAATCTATTTAAGCATAAAAATTCAAAAAGAAAAAATAATATAGCACCTTTAACTGCACCACAGACTAAAACAGTTAAATGTGGTCTATTACATATTAGGTCTCTCTCTTCTAAGTCCCTATTAGTAAATGATATAATAATTGATCAACATATTGATTTATTCTGCCTTACAGAAACCTGGTTACAGCAGGATGACTATGTTAGTTTAAATGAGTCAACACCCCCGAGTCACACTGTCAAAATGCTCAAAGCACGGGTCGAGGAGGTTTTTCAGCATCACTCTGAGACAAGACCTTTCTAATTTTAGAGATATTGCGCAAATGCAAAAAAAAGCAGTCCTACATATTTGCTTAATATGTGCATTGAAGGACAATGCCGACAGAAGTCTTCAGTTTGGGTCTCATTAACATCAGATCACTGTCCTCAAAATCCCTGTTGATCAACGATCTAATTATGGATCATCACTTGGACATGATTGGGTTATGTGAAACCTGGCTCAAGCCCACAGCTGTTCTTCCTCTGAATGAGGCCTGTCCACCAGGGTACACATTTGGTCACATGTCTCGTGGTGTGAAGCAAGGCGGGGGTGTTGCTTTTATTTATAAATCCAGGTTTACCTTATTGACTGTTGGGGGTTATAAATATAATTCATTTGAGCATTTGACTCTCCGTTCTGCCCATGATGTTACATATTGTCAGGGTCAGAAGTATGGAAATCAGTCGTTATTTTGTCACTGTTTATAGACCTCCTGCCCCATATTCTGAATTCTTAGATGAATTTGGTGCATTCATCTCTAGCCTGTCAGCTAGTGCGGACAACATTTTGATTATTGGTGACTTTAACATTCATATAAATAAGCCTTCTGATCCCCTTTGCAAGTCATTTATGGAACTTGTGGATGCGTTGGGATTCTAGCAATGCATTCTGGATTCAACGCACATTAGTGGAAATTCCCTTGATTTAGTTCTCACACGTGGCCTTGCTGTCACGAACATTGACATTTGCCTCTTGCCTCGGTGGTCTCTGACCACTCATTTGTTAGGTGTGCATTTATGTTGCCACGTTTAGTGGACCGAAAGCCTTGTCTATCTCTGCGGCGACGCATTAATCCCTCAACTATGACTGAACTCGAAGCCAGACTGCCTGAAATTTTGGCTTCAGGTTTGGAGAATGTTCAATCAGTGGATAGTCTTGCAGATGGCTTGAATTCAACACTCAAGGCTACACTGGATAAGGTTGCGCCTCCTCTTTTAAGGCCATGCACAGTCGCCTTGGTTCAATGGTTACTTGTGTGACCTTAGGCAGAAGGCTCGAGGCTTGGAACGGAAATGGCATAGTTCTAAATTAGAGGTGTCCACCTTGCATGGCCTGATGCTGTCTTAGATTATAAGCATGCACTACTGGCTACAAAACATGCCTATTATTCTGATTTGATCAATAAAAACAAGCATAATTCAAAGTTTTTGTTTGAAACTGTAGCATTTCTAATTCATGGACAGCCACCTGTTATTCACGCTCCCTTTTCAGCACAGGACTTCTTGGACTATTTCGAGAAGAAAATTGCGGATATTAGGTTGAGCATATCTCAGCAGACTTTGGTCCAGCCACTGCATACTGCTATGGAGGTGGATGCACCCACTGAGGCGTTACCCAGATTTACAGATTTTGATGGTATCTTGCTAGGTGCGCTGACGAAGCTCATGACATTTACTAAAAGCACAACCTGTTTACTTGATCCTATACCAACAAAACTGTTTAAGGACCTGTGGTCCATTCTTGGACCGACTGTGCTGGAAATTATAAATCTCTCATTAACGTCTGGATCTGTTCCTAAATGTTTCAAGTCTGCAGTGATTAAACCGTTACTTAAGAAATCCAATCTCGACCCTAGTGTATTGAAAAATTATAGACCGATATCAAATCTATCATTTTGTTCTAAAATCCTGGAAAAGTGGTTTTGCTCATGGACTACCTCACTGAGAATAATCTTTTGAGCCACTGCGTCTGCTTTTAGAAAATATCACTCCACAGAGACAGCACTTACTAAAGTAGTGAATGACCGTTTGCAAGCAATGGACTCAGATACCACTACTGTCTTGGTGCTGTTGAATCTTAGTGCTGCGTTTGATACTGTGGATCATCATATTTTACTCGATAGGCTGGAGAATCACTTTGCGATTACTGAACTAGCACTTGCATGGTTGAAGTCATATCTGTCCAGTCATTCTTACTGTGTATTGTGTAATGGCACCTCCTCTGATTGTAGGGACATGAAGTTTGGGGTTCCGCAGGGATCCGTTTTAGGCCCCCTGCTTTTTTCCCTTTATGTAGCACCCCTTGGGAATATACTGAGGCGCTTTGGGATTCCCTTTCATTGCTATGCTGATGACATACAATTGTACATCCAATAACTGCTGGTAATCTCATTCACATAAAATCTTTGGAAGATTGCCTTGTATCAGTAAGAAGTTGGATGTCTAGTAACTTCCTACTTTTAAATTCTGATAAGACTGAAGTTATGGTTCTTGGTCCAGCGAGGTATCGGCATCAATTTGATCAGCTAGCACTTAGCTTAGGTTCGTGTGTTATACATCATACGGATAAAGTGAGGAACCTTGGAGTAATTTTTGATCCTACGTTGTCCTTTGATCTCCACATTAGAGACATTACGATGACTGCTTTCTTCCATTTGCAAAATATAGCGAAGATTCATCCCATCCTGTCTATGGCAGATGCTGAGACTTTGATTCATGCATTTGTCTCTTCTAGATTGGACTACGGTAATGTTCTATTTTCTGTCTTACCGCAGTCCAGGATTAGGGGTTTTCAACTGGTTCAAAAGGCTGCTGCCAGACTTTTGACACAAAGCAGAAAGTTTGACCACATTATGCTCATTTTGGCGTCCCTGCACTGGCTTCCAGTTGCTGCAAGATCGGATTATAAAGTACTGTTATTATCTTATAAAATTGTTCATGGACTTGCACCTCCCTATCTGGCTGACCTAGTAAGCCCCTATGTACCAGCTCGGACCCTGCGTTCTCAGGGTGCAGGACTTCTGTGTGTTCCCAGGGTGAATAAAAAGTCTGCCGGTCACAGAGCTTTCTCCTACCGTGCCCCAGCTCTGTGGAACAATCTCCCGGCACACATTCGGCAGTCTGATACTGTGGAGACTTTTAAGTCACGTTTAAAACTAATTTGTTTTCCCTGTTTTATCAATAGTGTTATGATGTGCTTTTGTTTTTGTATTCTTTTATGGTCGTCTTTTTATTGTGTTTTAAATTTTTAATTCAGTTTTTTTGTTGTTGTTGTTTAATGTTGTTTGAAGCGCCTTGAGATGATTTCATCGTGAATTGGCATTATATAAATTAATAAATTTGAATTTGGTAGCCTCCCCCTCTAGCTGCCACCTTATCGTGGTGGGGGAGTTTGCCTACCTGGATGATCCTAGGAGCTATGTTGGGCTTTGTGCTCCCTGTCGGGTCTCCCAAGGCAAACAGGTCCTAGGTGACGGGTCAGACTAAGGGCAGTTCAGAACCTCCATGAACAGTAAAAGATCAAGGACCGAGACGTCGCCCGGTATGGTGGAGCCGGGGTCCCACCCTGGAGCCAGGCCTGGGGTTGGGGCTCGCGACGCGAGTGCCTGTGGTCGGGCCTTAGCCCATGGGGCCCAGCCGGGCCTCAGCCCAAAAGAGTGACATGGGCCCGCCCTCCTGTGGGTTCACCACCTGTCGAGGGGGCCATGGGGGTCGGGTGCAGAGAGGATTGTGGTGGCGGTCGAGGGCGGGTGGCCCGGCGGCCCAGTCCATGCTCCCAGCCCCTGGCTGTTGGGACGTGGAATGTCACCTCGCTAGGGGGGAAGGAGCCTGAGCTTGTGCGGGAGGTGAGAGATACCGACTAGAGATAGTCGGGCTCACCTCCACGCACAGCTTGGGCTCTGGTACCCAACTCCTTGAGAGGGGGCTGGATGCTTCATTTTCTGGCGTCGCCCATGGGGAGAGGTGGAGAGCTGGGGTTGAGGGTCGCGTCCCTACGCCTTCGGGTCGGGGACAGGTCTCTCACCGTTGTCTCGGCCTACGGGCCGAGCAGCAGTGCAGAGTACCCAACCTTCCTGGAGTCCCTGGGAGGGGTACTAGATAGCGCTTCGACTGGGGACTCCATTGTTCTCCTGGGGGATTCAATGCCCACGTGGGCGGCGACAGTGAGACCTGGAGGGGGTGATTGGGGAAACATGGCCTCCCCGATCTGAACCCGAGTGGTGTTCAGTTGTTGGGACTTCTGTGCTGGTCACAGTTTGTCCATCACGAACACCATGTTTGAGCACAAGCGTGTCCATAAGTGCATGTGGCACCAGGACATCCTGAGCCAGAGGTCGATGATTGACTTTGTAGTCATATCATCTGACCTTCGGCCACGTGTCTCAGACACTCGAGGGAAGAGAGGGGCAGAGCTGTCAACTGATCACCACCTGGTTGGTGAGTTGGATTCGCTGGGAGGGTAGGAAGCCAGTCAGACCTGGCAGGACCCAAATGTATCGTGAGGGGTCTGCTGGAATGACTGGCGGAACCCTCTGTCGCGAGGTCTTCAAAACTCCCACCTCCGGGAGAGCTTCTCCCAGATCCCGGGGCAGGTTGGAGACATGGAGTCCGAGTGGACAGTGTTCTCCACCTCCATTGTCGATGCGGCGGCTCGAGCTGTGGTCGCAAGTCTCTGGGGCCTGTCGCGGCGGTAAATCCCCAAACCCGGTAGTGGACACCAGAAGTAAGGGATGGCTGTCAAGCTGAAGAAGGAGTCCTACTTATCTTTGTGGTATGTGGGACCCCAGAGGCAGCTGACAGGTTCCCGGCAGGCCAAGCGTGACACAGCCCGGGCGGCTGCGAGGCAAAAACTCGGGTCTGGGAGAGTTCGGGGAGGGCTATGGAGGAGGACTATCGGTCGGCTTGAAGAGATTCTGGCAAACCGTCCGACGCCTCAGGAGGCGGAAGCAGCTCTCCACCAGCACTGTTTACGGTGGCAGGTGGGGAGCTGTTGACCCTGACTGGGGATGTTGTCGGGCGGTTGAAGGAGTACTTCTAGGATCTCCCATCGTCACTTCTTCCGAAGAGGAAGCAGAGACTGGGGACTCAGAGGTGGACTCATCCATTACCCAGGCTGAGTCACCGAGGTGGCTAGAAAGCTCCTCGGTGGCAAGGCTCCTGGGGTGGATGAAATCAGTCCTGAGTACCTTACGTCTCTGGATGTTGTGGGGCTGTCTTGGCTGACACGCCTCTGCAACATCGCGTGGCGATCGGGGACAGTGCCTCTGGATTGGCAGACCGGGGTGGTGGTCCCTCTGTTTAAGAACAGGGACCGGTGCGTTCCAAATATAGGGGGATCGCACTCCTCAGCCTCCCCGGTAAGGTCTATTCCAGAGTACGGGAGAGGAGAATTCGACCAATGGTCGAACCTCGGATTCAGGAGGAGCAGTGTGGTTTTCGTCCTGGTTGCGGCCACACTGGACCAGCTACACGCTCCATCGGGTGCTCGAGGGTTCAGGGAGTTCGCCCAACCAATCCACATTTGCTTTGTGGATCTGGAGAAGGTATTTGACCGTGTCCCTTGGGGCACCCTGTGGGGTGCTCCGGGAGTACGGATCCGGAGTCCTTTGCTAAGGGCTAATCCGGTCCTGTACGACCACAGCAGGAGCTTGGTTTGCATTGCCGGTAGTTAGTCAAACCTTGTTCCAGTGCACGTTTGCCTCCACCCTGGCTGCCATTTGGTCCCGAGTTCTGTTCATTATCTTTATGGACAGAATTTGTAGGTGCAGCAGGGTTTGGTAGAGGGGGTCTTGGGTGTTTGGTGGGACCGCACGAGAATCTCGTCTCTGCTGTTTGCGGACAATGTGGTTCTGTTGCTTCGTCAAATCAGGACCTTTCCAGCGTGCACGGTGCGGTTTGCAGCCGAGTGTGAAAGCTGTCCGGGATGAAAACTCAGCATTCTCCAAATCCGCGGCCATCGGTTCGTCGAACCAGAAAAGGTGCTTTGCCCTCTTCAGGTCAGTGGAGTGTCCTTGCCTCAAGTGGAGGAGTTTAAGTATCTCGGGGTCTTGTTCACGAGTGAGGGACGGACGGAGCATGAGATTGATAGACGGATCGGTGCAGCGTCTGCAGTGATGCGGTCGCTGTATCGGACCGTCGTGGTGAAGAGAGAGCCTGATAGTAGGGGGGCAAAGCTCTCGATTTACCAATCGATCTACATTCCGATCCTCACCTATGGTCATGAAGCACCTTGGGGCAACTGTTTGTTGTGATTTGGCGCTATATAAATGAAATTGATTTGATTTGATGAAATTTGGCTCATGACCGAAAGAATGAGATCGCGAGTACAAGCAGCCGAGATGAGTTTCCTCCACAGGGTGGCTGGGCGCTCCCTTAGAGATAGGGTGAGGAGCTCGGTCACTCGCGAGGAGCTCGGAGTCGAGCTGCTGCTCCTCCATGTCGAAAGGAAGTCAGTTGAAGGTGGCTCGGGCATCTTTTCTGGATGCCCCCTGGACGCCTCGCTGGAGAGGTGTTCCAGGCATGTCCCACTGGGAGGAGGCCCCGGGGAAGACCTAGGACACACTGGAGGGACTACATCTCTCGGCTGGCTTGGGAACGCCTTGGGGTTCCCCCGGAGGAGCTGGGGGAGGTGTGTGTGGATCGGGAGGTCTGGGCGGCTTTGCTTGAGCTGCTGCCCCCACGACCCGACTCCAGATAAAGTGGAAGAAAATGGATGGATGGATGAATTTGGTAGCCCACCTACAGTTTGCCAAAAGGCACCTGAAGAACTCTCAGACCATGAAAACAAAACTCTCAGATCTGAAGAGACAAAGATTGAACTCTTTCGTGTGAATGCCAGGTGTCATGTTTGGAAGAAACTAGGCACCATCCCTACAGTGAAGCATGGTGGTGGCAGCATCATGCTGTGGGGATGTTTTTCAGTGGCAGGAACTAGGAGACTAGTCAGGACTGAATGCAGCAATGGAGGAGACATCCTGGATGAAAACCTGCTCCAGAGCACTCTTGACCTCAGACTGGGGTGACGGTTCATCTTTCAACAAGACAATAACCCGAAGCACACAGCCAAGATATCAAAGGAGTGGCTTCAGGACAATTCTGTGAATGTCCTTGAGTGGCCCAGCCAGAGCCCAGACCTGAATCCAATTAAACATCATGGAGAGATCGGAAAATGGCTGTGCACCAATGCTCCCCATCCAACCTGATGCAGCTTGACAGGTGCTGCAAAGAGGAATTGACAAAACTGCCCAAAGATAGGTGCATAGAGCTTGTAGCATCATATTCAAGCAAATTTGAGGCTGGACCTTCAAAGTAGCAGCACAAATGTTTCTGTACCCTTCCCCAGATCTGTGTCTCGAAACAATCCTGTTTCAGAGGTCTACAGACAATTCCTTTGATGTCAACCTTGGTTTGTACTCTGACATGCAATGTCAACTGCAGGATATGTAGACAGGTGTGTGTCTCTTCAAATCATGACAAATGAACTGAATTTACCCCAGGTGGACTCCAGTTAAGCTGTAGAAATATTTAAAGAGTAGCTTCAGGCAAAGGCTCCGAATACTTATGTACATCTTAATTTATTTTTAAGAAATTTGCAAAAATTAAATTGCAAAAATTTAAAAAAAAAAAAAAAAAATCACCTTGTCATTATGGGGTATATGTGTAGAATTTTAAAGAACAAAATGAATTTCATTGTTTTTGGAATAAGGCTGTAAACATATCAAAATATGGAAAAAGTGAAGCGCTGTGAATACTTTCCAGATGTACAGTAGGTGGATTTAAAATAAAAACAAAAATCTACTTGGTTTGTTTTTCTGTTCTTCACCGTGCTCAGTCTATGATGGTTTGTCTTTAGTTTAGTCTCAGCTTGGCTCTTAGATAAGTCTATTTTTTGCTGGAGTGTGTTTCTTTCTTATCTTTGTGCATGATGTCAAAATGAAGACAAATGACGCAATTAAATTCCCTCACTTGCCCTGAAGTTCCAATTAAGTCCAAACTGGACAGTTTCATTCCTGGAATGAATAGAGAACCTGCCGCCACTCAGACGGATGTACATTCACACTGAGAGCATTAGAAAATAAAAACTCTACAGCTCGTGCACAAAATGAAAGGTGCACGTTGCCAAATTCATTCATAGCATTCATAGCATGAGCCTCCCCAGTGGTACATAAGTATTTAGTGACAAGCTGATGAAAAAAAAGTGTATTGCCATCTCATTCAACATTATCAGCAGGTGTGTACGTAACTGGTGCTCATGCATGCAAAAAATACATGATGAGCAGCAGAAAGCATGAAGGGAAGTGTGTTGCAAGAGGAAAGAGACAATGAAAGATTGAAGAACACGTGGTTTCCTCCATGTTTTCTGCTGCGCATCTTTTTTTTTTTTTTTATCTTCCACAAGCACCCAAACATTATTAGGCATAATAGCTATTATCCAAATAAACACACATGATCTGTCAGTGTAATGCATTCAGTGCTCATTGTACATGCTGAACTATTTTATATTATATATATATTTTTCTTTTTTATAGGTGATTCTTAGAGTAGAAGCACTCACTCATTCATCCTGCCATCAATTTTGACCACGTTTCCTGTGCTTTGTAGCTCACCATCCCCAAAACATCAGTGATTCACCTCCATGCTTCACAGTAGGAATGGTGTACCTTCCAGCATAAGCCTTGTTGACTCCTCTCCCAATGTAATGTTTATGGTTTTGGCCAAAAAGTTCAATTTTGGTCTCATCACTCCAAATAACTTTGTTCTCTGTGCTGTTTCATGTATTGTAGGTGGGATGTTTGTGGCATTTGCTTGACAAATGCAAATGCCACAAACATCCAGACACCAGAACAAGCCATGCAAATGGCTTTGTTCTGGTGCCTCGACGATGCAGCCCATCTTTCTTCAAGTGTCCTCCTTGTTGTGCATCTTGAACAGCCACACCACCTTTTTCAATAGTCCTATATTTCAGCTGAAGTTATTTGTGGGTTTTTCTTTGCACGCTGAACAATTTTGCTGGCAGTTGTTGCTGAACATTTGTTGGTCTACCTGACCATGGTTTGGCTCCAACAGAATCCCCCATTTTCCACTTTTTAATTATACTTTGAACACTGCTGATTGGCATTCTCGGTCGCTTGGATATGTTTTTTAATATCCCTTTCCTGTTTAATACACTTCAGTTACCTTTTTCTTGATAATTATTTTGCCTTCCATATGACTCAGAGAACAGAAACATCAGTGCAGCATTGGATGGAAGATGCAAGGGTCTGTCAGGAGCCCAGAAACTCACTGACCTTATACACACACACACACACACACACACACACACACACACTGATTACAAGCAGTCAGATCACAGGTGAGGATGGTTACCTTTTATAGTCATTCAAACCAGTTTGTGTCAACTTGTGTGCATGTTATCAGGCCAAAATCACCAGGGTATGTAAACTTTTGAGCAGTGTCATTTGGGTAGTTTCTGTTGTCATTATGATTTAAACATGGTAAACACAGTTGTTTGCCAATAAATGGCTTCACACAACCACTAACCATGAATAATAAAAAAAAAGTTTTGTGTTATCATTCATATTCTCTGAAAAATGGCCAAAAAAATCTAAAATTCTGCCAGGGTTTGTAAACGTTTGAGCACAATTGTACATACAAGTTTGGGCCGCATAGTGGGTTAGTGGTTAGCATTGTTGCCTCACAGCAATAATATAAGTTGTAATTGCTTCACTGTGGGGATAGGCTCCTGTGACCCTTAATTGGAGTAAGCGGGTGGAGGAAATAAATCAATGTAGGCAGCAGGCAAAATGCTGCCTACATGTATTGTTTTCATTTAATAAAGCGCATATTAAACAAATATGTAGGACTGCTTTTTTGCATTTACGCAATATCTCTAAATCAGAAAGGTCTTGTCTCAGAGTGATGCTGAAAACTAATTCATGCATTTTATTTCTCTAGGCTGGACTATTGTAATTCATTATTATCAGGTTGTCCTAAAAGTTCCCTAAAAAGCCTTCAGTTAATTCAAAATGCTGCAGCTAGAGTACTGACGGGGACTAGAAGGAGAGAGCATATCTCACCCATATTGGCCTCTCTTCATTGGCTTCCTGTTAATTCTAGAATAGAATTTAAAATTCTTCTTCTTACTTATAAGGTTTTGAATAATCAGGTCCCATCTTATCTTAGGGACCTCGTAGTACCATATCACCCCAATAGAGCGCTTCGCTCTCAGACTGCAGGCTTACTTGTAGTTCCTAGGGTTTGTAAGAGTAGAATGGGAGGCAGAGCCTTCAGCTTTCAGGCTCCTCTCCTGTGGAACCAGCTCCCAATTCAGATCAGGGAGACAGACACCCTCTCTACTTTTAAGATTAGGCTTAAAACTTTCCTTTTTGCTAAAGCTTATAGTTAGGGCTGGATCAGGTGACCCTGAACCATCCCTTAGTTATGCTGCTATAGACGTAGACTGCTGGGGGTTCCCATGATGCACTGTTTCTTTCTCTTTTTGCTCTGTATGCACCACTCTGCATTTAATCATTAGTGATCGATCTCTGCTCCCCTCCACAGCATGTCTTTTTCCTGGTTCTCTCCCTCAGCCCCAACCAGTCCCAGCAGAAGACTGCCCCTCCCTGAGCCTGGTTCTGCTGGAGGTTTCTTCCTGTTAAAAGGGAGTTTTTCCTTCCCACTGTAGCCAAGTGCTTGCTCACAGGGGGTCGTTTTGACCATTGGGGTTTTACATAATTATTGGATGGCCCTGCCTTACAATATAAAGCGCCTTGGGGCAACTGTTTGTTGTGATTTGGCGCTATATAAAAAAATTGATTGATTGATTGATAAATACAATAAATTAATTTTACGCACATTCTGAGAAGTGTGCTGAGGTTGTGCACTCAATTGACGTAAATTAGACACACAGGGCTTGATTTACTAAAGGTTTGCATATGTAAAAACATGCACAAACACCACTGCACTTGCAGATACACCTGTGCTGCCAAGTTAAGAACCATGCAATGAGGATAGAATCTGTCCAGTGCACAAAATCATGCATATTGTCCATTTAGCACATTTACCTTTAAACTCCCGTCATACAGTAGTGTTCAGAATAATAGTAGTGCTATGTGACTATAAAGATTAATCCAGGTTTTGAGTGTATTTTTTATTGTTACATGGGAAACAAGGTACCAGTAGATTCAGTAGATTCTCACAAATCCAACAAGACCAAGCTGTTGTGTGTTTGGGGGGGTTTGGCTGGACAAGGTTGGGTTGTTTTGTGTTTATTTTCCTTCCCAGGTGATTTGGGGCTGTTCTCTGAGGAAAATGTGCTGCAGAAGAGTCTCTCTCCTCTGTTACGATGATTGGCTGCACCTGTTGCATTCTCGTGCAGCTCTCTATCAGGACAATCCACGACACCTGTGATGTTCACGTTCAGATCTGAGGACTTCCAGCTGGTACCAATGTAGTGATGAAGAACTACATTTAAACCAGCAGTGAGTTGGATAAGATTGCCGGAGAATACAACCTTGTGATGACCGTGTGGGGATGCTGAGGACCGTTTCAGAGTCTGACATCGCGCCTGTGAAGGAGGACGAGGGTGAGAGGCAAACGTTGTCAGCACACGACAGAGGTGAATATTCTGAAAAGTTTATCCGTGAATGTAAACTGGCGTTTATACGCAGCTATAAGTAATTATTGGTGGAAATTGTTTGGCGTGCTCCTCACGGCAGTGGCGTGCGGATTAATGATTCTCCACTAGCTGTGAGCAGCAGCCTCTTTGAACTAAGTTTGAAACCAGACCTAAACGTGTAGCTGATAAGTTTGCCTCTAAACAATATTTCGTAGTAATAAGTGTTGAATAATCTCATCTCTGTTCCTCCTTCACAGAGTACAGTCTGGGAAAGTCACCTGGGGGGGGGGTGTTGGCGGAACTCCTGAGTCCTGAACGTTCGGACTCCGACTGTTGAGATGCTGAGAGAGCGCGCCGCCTTTTCACCTCACCAGAACTTTGATTATTTAGTATTTCATGTATAGCACAAAGGGGGAAAAAATAAATGTTTTCTTTTTGGAACTGCTTCTGATTATTTCATGCTGGGTTCAGTCAGATACTGGACTGCTCCTCAATCCGCGTCTTATCCATAACACAAGCATTCATATATGCACAATCTTAAGGCTATGAAATTGGGCTATTAGTAAAAAAACATAAAAAAGGGGATGTTCACAATAATAGTAGTATCTACAGCGTAGTTTGATTAAAAAGCTGATTGGAGAGGGGAAAACTTATATGCAGGTGCAAAAAATTATAGGCTGTTCATCTACAATGATCTCCAATGCTTTAAAATGGACAAAAAAACAAACAAAAAACAAACAAACAGAGACGTATGGAAGAAAACGGAAAACAACCATCGAAATGGATAGAAGAATAACCAGAATGGGAAAGGCTCACCCATTGATCAGCTCCAGGATGATCAAAGACAGTCTGGAGTTACCTCTAAGTGCTGTGACAGTTAGAAGACGCCTGTGTGAAGCTAATTTATTTGCAAGAATCCCCCGCAAAGTCCCTTTGTTAAATAAAAGACGTGCAGAAGAGGTTACAATTTGCCAAAGAAGTACTTTAAACCGGTTAACACCTTGAGACAGAAATTAGTTCACCCTAAGGACAGGATCCCTAGTTACAAACAGAGCAATGCAGTGTATTCTATCAGATGTCAGGAAAACTGTAACGAACATTACATAGGTGAGACTAAGCAACCTTTACACAAAAGGCTATACCAGCACTGCAGAGAGGGTGCCAGTGGACCTCAGTCTGCAGTTCATCTCCACCTTAAAGACACTAACCACACGTATGAGGACAAGGAAGTTAAAATCTTAGCCAGAGAGAAGAAATGGTTTGAGAGAGGGGTCAAGGAGGCATTCTATGTGAAACAGTTGATTGTCTTACACAGTTCAAAACACTCTTGGCGCCATTGAGATGGGACGCACATCTGACAGTGGTCTATGTCTAATTTCGGCATCATCTGATCAGAATCTACATATTCTGACAGCATCATAACAGCATTTGAAATGATCTGAATGCGGTTGATTGAGCTCTGAGATGGATCGGTCACAGCTGTGCCACATATGTCCACCTCCACTGCTCATTCAGCCATTATGAACACACACACGCAGCTGAGTGAAAACTTTGGCCACACACTCACACGTTGCTTGGATCACCTGTTACATGCACACACACACATGCACTCCTTCATGTGAGACACACACACACACTCCTGCCAGCGCACCCCCTCCTGATGAGAGGTCAGTGAGCGCTGGGAATATGAGGATGAGCGAAGATTAGGGTTATGACTACAAAACCTTTTTCAAAACTTTAATTTTCCTGATGTTGCATTTGATGAACTTTTACCCATAGATCACTTTTTTTGAAGTTTATTTCATTGGATCATGAAAAAACCTCCCGCACCTAGCACCACATCACTTTTAAAAATACACGAGTTTACACAATACTATTTAAAAATAACATAACAAGAAAAGAATTAACAAGTATCAAGAAATAACAAGAAAATATATACAAATAAATATTGCTAAAATATATTATTAAACAATAATTAAAAGTAATAAAAAATAAAGGTAAAATAGATGATGGGGGAGGTGATGGTCTAGTGGTTAAGGTGTTGGGCTTGAGTCCAGAAGATCATGGTTTCAAATCCCCACCTGACTGGAAAATCACTAAGGGCCCTTGGGCAAGGTCTTTAATTCCCTATTGCTCCCGGTGTGTAGTGAGCACCTTGTATGGCAGCACCCTGACATTGGGGTGAATGTGAGGCATAATTGTAAAGCGCTTTGAGCGTCTGATGCAGATGGAAAAGCGCTATATAAATGCAGTCTATTTATAGATAAACATGAACACGCCACTCAACAAAGTCTGCTGCCAAACTGGTGTCTAAACACTCTCTGTCAACCAGAAAAGCGTCACAGGTGCTTCAAAGTCTGGCTGAAGATGGAGTTAGTGTCCCAACACCATCACAGTCTGTTGTCTGGCGTCGAACAATCAGAGATGCAGAACAAGTTAAGAACCGCCTCATGGAACTGATCTCTGAAGAGAAATTTTGTTTGCACTTTGATGGTAAGAAAATTGACAATAAGGAGTACCAAGAAGAAGACAGAAGAATATTACAACTTGGCATTTTGGCTTGTGACAGTAGAACCACTGCAGACATCTATATACCACTACAGGACCTGCTTGATGAGTACAATGCATGGAACAGTATTCATCTCTGACACAACAGCAGTCAATACTGGTCACAAAAATTGTGTTGTAGCCAGGCTTCAGAGAACATTTTGACACAAGGGATTTGATGAACCTCAATACATCGGCTGCCAGCACCACATTCTTGATCTTGTTCTGCGACGTGTTGGACTTCTTTTTTCCTATACGGTCATGGTCACCTAACATTAACTACGAGTTTATTGATGAGATTTTGGAACAGTATGATGATTTGCAAAATGCACACATGGGCACAGAAATGATACCAGAATATGAGAACCTTGGCTGGAGACATGATTTTAAATTCCTTTTTGAGCTTTGTGAAGCATACAGGTTTTACAAAATGGAGGAAAAATGGCCTCACATCAAATGGCACAAGCTGCCATCACTTCACAGTGCCAGGTGGAACTCATGAGGAATTTTAGCACTTATTGCATTTTTCCTTCTTGCAAAGTGGCGAGAACAGCTGAGGGTAACTTGTGATTTCATTGCAACTACATGGTCGCGGGCCTGGTTTTCTAACCAACACTATTCAGAGACAGATTATGAAGTCCTGCTGTCAGCAATATCCAAACTTAAGTGTCCCAAAGCTGTGACATGCTTCTCTACTCATAGTAGCTGAGAGAGCTGTAAGGTTGATGGAGGAGGTTTGTTCTACTTGCAAAACAGACAAATATCTTAGCAGCAAATTTATTAACACTAATACACAAATCTGAAACACTATTAAAAACACGACAAATGCTATATGTGCTAATTTTCATGTATTCCTCATGTGTATTGTATGTAAAACTGACATGTTATAATAAAGAGTGTTTGAGCCACTAGGTGCGGGAGGTTTTTTCAAGGTCTGGCAAAACCAAAGTTATTTTTGTGAGTTTTAGGTAAAAGTTCATCATTTGTAACCCCAGGCTAATAAATTTGAGATTTGTCATAACCCTAGCGAAGATGCGTGCGTGAGCAAATGAGTGAGTGATGAGAGCACCAATGTCGTGGCATCTAAGAGCAGTCTGTGTCATCTGAGTGTTGTCTAAAATATGTTTGGGCTGTATTGTTCAGGTGTGGACAAGGCAGTCTGGCTGCGTTCTGACATGGCTGACCACACCTCTATTCCTCCCGACTGCATCCACATTATGACCATCTTTGCCGTGTCGGCCTGGTTCCTGCACATTCTTGTTATGTGGGATGGGGGTTATCAGCTTGACGATCCACCTGAGTGTGCAAAATTGTGGGAGGGAACATGCAAATAGATGCGGTTTGCACACACACATAGCCAATACGATCTATTAAGGTCAAAAGGAAATTTAGCGGGTACTGATTGTGTCTGTATTTTGCGACTTTGAAATCATGGTGCCTACTGATTGCACTTGATAGACTGCTCTTACAGGAGTACAACTGCTACTGCCTCCTCATATGCAGAAAAAAAATCAATTGTACATGTCAGCTATAGTTAAAGATTTACTTAGCATTTGTTTCTTTATGAATAAATGTCTTTATGTGTAACAGGTGGACCACTGTAAGTTCTGGTGCAACTCATGTCAATCAATGTGTCACGCTGTGTTACACAACACACACAGCTCAGGGTCTTTGTGGGATGATTCACACACATCTGGGCATGCTGTGTGTGTATTCTGCTGTGTGAACAGACAGTGGCAATATAATATTAGTATTCACTTACTCACTTGCTCACTCATCTTCAACCGCTTACTCCAATTAAGGGTTGCAGAGGCTGGACTCTATCTCAGCAGTCATAGGGTGTGATGTGGGGTACACGCCAGTCTGTTGCAGGGCCACATATAGACAAACAAACACAGTCACATTTCGATGCCCATCTATGGACAATTTAAAGTTTAATATAATTTTATGTGCAATATAATTATATTCACCAATTTGATATTCTCCATTACACATTTTAAAAGTTGAAATCTTCTTAGGAATTTTTCTAAAATTCAGGACTGATTAAAAATACCTAACAATCATTTTTCAGTTATTGCAATTACTGAGACTTGTTTAAAATAAGAACATGTTGACACTGTTCAGCTTGAAGAATATGATTTTTTTTTTTTTTTTTTGCTACAAATAGGATAAAAAAAAGGGGGCAGTGGCATAGCACTTTATGTTAGTTCACATCATCAAAGTGAAATTATACAAAATATATCATTTTCTTTGGAGAATGTTATGGAATGTGTCACAGTAGAAATTAAATGTGTGTGTGTGTGTGTGTGTGTGTGTGGTGTGTGTGTGTATATATATATATATATATATATATATATATATATATATATATATATATATATATATATATATATATATATATATATATATATATATATATATATAAGCTGTGTTTGTAGAGGCCCTGGATCAAATATTAATATTTTTATGGACGAATTGATTGAAATCTATAACACAGTTATTAATAATGAGACTTCATTTGTTTGTGGAGACTTTAATATAGATTTACTAAATCCTCATGGTCAACCACAAATAATGGAATTCATGAATTATGTGTTTTGTATGGGGTTGTATCCAGTGATTACACATCCAACTAGGATAACTATGAATAGAACAACACTTGTCAACAACATATTAATAAATGTTACTGTATGAAATTTAACAGGTGATTTACTCATTAGTGATGTCAGTGATCATTTGTCGGTTTTTGTTGCTTTCCAATCTTTAGCTGATAAAAATTATCAAAATGAAACTGCAAACTTCATAAGGAAAATAACAGATGTTACTATCTCAGAAAGGACTTAATGAATCAAAATTGGTGTGATGTGTATATTGAAGATATTGACAAATCATACAAATTATTTACCTCTATTATTTCCAATTTGCATGATAAACATTGCCCATTTGTGTCAAAAATTGGTAACAAGTGAAAGAATCGATAAACCTTGGGTCATAAAGGGACTCCAGAATGCATGTAAAAAGAAAAACCTTTTGGATAAGCAGTTTATAAAACTCAGAACAAATGAAGCTGAAAGAAAATGCAAGTCATACAAAAACAAATTAACTAACATTATGAGATCTTGTAAGAAGCAGAACGATAGCGATTTATTAGAAAATAAAAAATAAAACCAACATTTAAGGCAACTGGAAGCTTTTAAATCAAATTATTAACAAGAAAAAAGTTGTTAAAGATTATCCAGCTTATTTTTACACAAATTGTGACACAATCGTAAAAGAAAATAAAGTTATTAACACAATTCTAGAATCATTCATACATTGTGGGTTCACCACCTGTAGAGGGGGCCATGGAGGTCAGGTGCAGAGAGGACTGGGTGGTGGTCGAGGGAGGGTGGCCCGGCGGCCCGGTCTGTGCTCACAGCCTCTGGCTGTCGGGACGTGGAATGTCACCTCGCTGGGGCGGGAAGGAGCCTGAGCTTGTGAGGGAGGTTGAGAGGTACCGACGAGAGATAGTCTAGCTCAGCTCCATGCACAGCTTGGGCTCTGGTACCCAACTCCTGGAGAGGGGCTGGGCGCTTCACTTTTCTGGGTTACCCACGGGGAGAGGTGGCAGGCAGGGGTAGCATTGCTCATTGCTCCCCAGCTCAGTCGCCATGTGTTGGAGTTCACCCTGGTGAATGAGAGGGTCGCGTCCCTACGCTTTGGGGCGGGGACAGGTCTGTCACTGTTGTCTCAGCCTATGGGCAGAGTGGCAGAGCAGAGTACCCGACCTTGTTTGAGTCCCTGGGAGGGGTACTAGATAGTGCTCCAACTGAGGAGTCCATTGTTCTCCCCCAGGAGAACAATGGAGTGATGGCAGATAATCTGCCTCAAATTTCCTCCAAACCTACACATGAAGCCTGAAATGTGCAATTATCATACTGAGGAAGAGCAGGAAAAAGAGAGGAAAAAATTAAAATATCTATTAGACATTGTAATGCTTGATGATGTGTGTGGTCACAGCAGTGGAATAACAAAAAAGAAGAAAAAACAACAACAATCGTCATGGTGCAGCATGTTTCTTTTTAATTTAGATGTTACTTTAACAAGCTCATCAGAAGAACCAGCATGAAACTTTCCAAATGAGACTAGTTACGTCCACCAAGGATGTAATATAATAACTGGCATTTATTTATTTGTCTGTCGGTCTGTCTGTTAGTAGGATTACCTCAAAACTATGACATGGATTTTGATGATTTTTTTGTTTTTTTAACCACAGATGCATATTAGGGCATGAAGACTCCACTGAATTTTTGAGGTGATCCAGTTTCAGATCCAGATTCTAACAATGCCATTTTTTTTTTTCTGATGAAGTACATATGACATGTGTTATGAAGTGGAATTAAATGTACCAGTTATGACTCATTCATGACACCATATGAAAAAAAAAATATGCGTTTAAATGGTTTTGTGCATCATTTAGGTCGTGTTTTGTGCGTGCACCAGTGTTGCCAGATAGGAAATATGCAACTATCGTTCCAAAACCTCAAAATTATCGTATTTTGGGAGAAAAACACATACAACGTAGCTATTTTAGCTGGTTTTTTTTTTTTTTATTTCCAAAGAATTTTATGTCACATTTTTAAACAGTAATTCACAATATCACTATAGTAATGGGGAAACTATGGCACAAAAAGAACGCAAATGCACTACCAGAATAGAAAGTTGTTTTTTTTTCTGTGAAGGGACACAAACGTGTTAATTACCAGACTAGCTTAGGCTCAAAAGTTGTGTGTGTGTAGTGATGGTGATGGGGTGGGCTAAGCTACCTATGTGCGCATGTGCAGCCAAAACAGTCTACATATTTATTTATTTTATGTTTTTCTTTATTCGTTGACCCCTGGCATACCTTTGTACTTTGTGTGTTTATCGTTAATCTTTTAAAAAAAAATGCAGTGTTGCACAACTTCTCAATCATAAAAAAAAGTTACAAATGTAAAGAAAGTGTGAAGTGAAAACAAACTAGTTTGTTGAACACCGAAAAAACGTTGACACCTCCATAAGGAACTTGAACTTTTTTTTATTTTTCTTGTACATCTCTTTGCCCTTGTGTTTTGTTCGTTTGTTATTGCATTTGTTGAAATAAAGTTTTGTAAAAAAAAAAAAAAAAAAAAGTTCAGTTGTCTCGGGCCCAGGGAGGGAGGGGCAGGGCCGAGAATTGGGAACTCATTACTTTTTATGGAGAGGGGGCGGGCTTTCAAATGACTTTGTTCCGGGCTAGCAGCAGCCCTGTGTGTGGTGTGTCTTTGATGCCGCCTGAGTGCAACGCCTGCGAATGATTCTTGGGTGTCAGAGAGAGATGCGTGTTTGGCAACCAACTGAAATTATCGTACATTTTGGATTTTTCCCATTATTGATCGTACATCGTACAGAGGGCAAAACTATCGTACAAATACGATAATTATCGTACATCTGGCAACACTGGCGTGCACTCCTGTCATTTGTGGTGTGGACCCTGACATGCATTTTTAGTGCATGTTTTTTGAGAGACAGATCTGTGGATATTATGGAACTGGGTCATCTGGCCTGACCCGACATGTTTCTGTTCTGTAGAGACAAACCTGCCATGACCTGGCCTGGTCTCCCTGTCTTTCTCTCTCTCTCACACACACACACACTAGAGGTGATCACTCATAGCAGAGGGTGGACAGGTGTGGAGGAGAAAGCAACACGTAGCTGTGCTCTGTGCCTCCTGATCACAGACCCTGCACCTGGCTCATGTGGGAGAGGAGGAGGCAGGATTAGTGCATGTCCTGCTGTGATAAAATATCTCTGTGTATGGAATCTGGCAGAGGCAATCTGGTTGCCGCGACTCATGTTGTTGTGATTCATCTTTGCTGCAGCAGCACACACAAACACTCCCAGAGTGGGAGGATAAAAACGAGGTGCAGCTGTGGAACCAAACTTCAGTCATGCAAAAAATTACAATCACCGGGAACAGACATTTTTCACACAAATCAGTGAACCTTAATAGGTCTGACAAGGAAATTATTATTATAATTATCATCATCACAGTGATTAATTCTTAGAGGCTGACCAAGGGGAAGCAATTCACAGAGGACCATCTTTCACATTTGGAGGTTCTGATCCTCACTCCAGTCAATTCACACTCAGCTTCAAACCTGTCCAGTGCAGATCGGAGGTCACTGTGTGATGAAGCCAAAAGAAACACATCGAATGCCTCACATTCGCACTGATGTCAGGGTGCTGCTATGCAAGGCGCCCACTACACACCGGGAGCAACTAGGGGATTAAGGGCCTTGCACATGGGCCCTTAGTGATTTTCCGGTCAGTCTGAGATTTGAACAGAGGATCCTCTGGTCTCAAGCCCAATGCATTGCAGGAGTTCAAGTATGCCCTATTCCCACAGGACATATTGAGGTACCCCCAGCCTGCACCTTTTCTAAGTTAGTAATACTCCCAAACCCCTTCTCCTATCCTTGCAAGGGTCAAGAGCTGGTCCATCATTCAATGACCAGGATGGAACCCACATTGCTCCTACTGAATCTGAGTTTTTACTAACAATTGAAGTCTCCTCTCCAGTACCCTGGTACCATCCTTGGCCTTCCGAGGGATGGTAAGAAGTGTGATTCCTCAAAAATTGGAAGGCACTTTCCAGATCCCCTTTTCAAAGATGGTGACCACACTATCCTTGATTTCCATGCAGTATTGTATAGGCGTATCAGCCATGACAACCTACCACCATCCACAGACTTAAGCATCTCCATGCAAGTCTCATCCTACCCGGTGACTTGCCACCGAGGAGCTTTTTTTTACTGCCTCTGTGACATCCACAAGGATGATTGCACCAGATCTGCTGGAATCTTCTATCCCTACCTCCTCAAAGTAGGACTGTCAGTGGGGATTTTTTCCACATACCACAAGAATGTATGACCTAATTTAGAAACACAAATCCTTATACCCTGAACGGTTTTGACAGATATTGCCAACTGTCATTTTGAATACTCAGAATGATGTTATAGATATTGTGGAGGAAAAAATGCTGTTTTCCTCATGTCTGCAAGACAGAACATACTCAGCCAAGGTCATCCCTTGCTACCTCGTCTTTGTTGATATAACATGTTGTGTTTCTCCACAACTAAACATCTGATCATGGCCCAGACTAGCCAAAGGGCATGTTTGTATTATGATTTTATTTTCATTATGGCAGAGGTCCTTAACATGGCTCTCTGAGTGTGGAAAGCCAGAAGGCGTGGTGGGTACACTGCATGCGGTACCTTTTGAACTTCTCCAGGTTTACCTGTTTTCTGCTTTGACCAAAAATAAGTCTCTCTCCATGAGTATGTCTGAATCCTAAGTGCTCCTTCATCATCTGTCTCATTTAATGCTGACATCATCACAGAAATTCCACAACAGATATCTTCAATTAAAATTTATAACAGTCATAATGAAGTTATGACTTATCAAATTGATGTTGGTATCTGTAATGCTAATTCTGGATACTCAAACGTATGAGCCTCATAGCCAATCAGTGTTTAAACGATTTGCCATATATTACGGCCTCTTAGTCTGCTGTCCATAGAAACATCTGGCTGTGTGATGTTCACCAAATTCATACTATTATCAGGTTCCATGTGGAAAATTATCCAATATTCTAGCTGTTGGTGCTTTGCCCATTAGTTCTTGTTAAGTGATGGATGCCCAGGCTCAGATAGTGACTCTATACTATTCTCACAGCTACAACCACTTGCTATGCTCTGCACTTCTATGACATTTACTGGCAGTTAGTATCCTTTTGGCGCCATTATCGCCTCTATGTGGACAGGAGTGTGGATGCAGACTGGCAGTTCAAACTAAAACTGGAAAAAATCAAGCAGAGTGCACAATTCACCATTTTCAGACTCACTCACAATTTCAGAGTACCCATTCGCTGCCTGACCAACTCATCACTTCTACCATTAAGAAGACAAAATCAGACGTAGATCCTGGCAGTGCATCTTCAGTGATGTCAGCAGAAGCTGTTATTGCAGTGGGTGGCACTGCCTGCACTGTCCTCTTCAGTGTCTGTGCATAAGAGATAAGATAAGAGAGACTTTGTTGTCATTGTAATAAACAGTGTTGCCACAGTTACTTTGAAAAAGTAATCCAATTACTGATTACTGATTACTCCTTGAAAAAGTAACTTAGTTACTTTACTGATTACTCAATTGTAAAAGTAACTAAGTTAGATTACTAGTTACTTTTTTAGTTACTTGCCCCAGCTGTCGACAACAACCCTCTGCCACCTCAACATGACAATGATACTTGTTTTGCCAAAACTTACTTTATAGTCACCCTTTCTTGACTTCAATGAAAATAAATACTTGTTTTATAAAAAGTAAAATAAAGACCTCTTTCTTGACCTCATATTTAACTGTTGACAGCACTGTAACAGTAAAACTTGCAATTTCGAACCTGCATTTTTTATAAATGTAACTATTAAATTCTAACATTTTTCTAACATTTAAATTCTCTCTAAACATTTTACTTGTCGAAATTATTATTATTTTAAGCAATATTAGTAGTTGTAATAAAAAATGGCTTCAAAACTGGACCTTTAATCTAGGGGTGTTGTGAGGGGGGCACATCCTTGCCCCACGCCCCCATTCCATCTGGATTCGCCCCTGCTTTGGCGTTTGAGCACAAAGAATGGATAACATTTATTTATGCAGAAAACATGACCAGATTTACAGGTAAGAAAGTTTTATTGTGTTTTCACATCATGTGGTCCTCAGAAAGAGAGTTTAGGTGCATTTGAGTGGAAAATAGTGTTAGTTGTTGACGCGTCGCGGAGGATCAGCTGTTTTAACGTGCAGATACGGAGCGGCTCAGCTCAGCTCTAAATAAAGGAGGAAAAAAAGTATAAAAATGTCTTTGTAAAGTTCAGTGCAGGTGTGCTGATCACCGTGCTTTAAGAGGAGACGACGAGTCGAGCAGCTGCAAAAAACGCGGATGAAAAGCTCACAGCTCACTGAAAGTGGGACGTTCAGTCGAACCCCGACCTCCTGCCCACAGACCAAGTTTAATGCTGCTATCGACCCACAATGAAAAATAATAGTAACGCACAGTGACATGGAGAAGTAACTTTAATCTGATTACTGATTTGGAAAGATTAACGCGTTAGATTACTCGTTACTAAAAAAAGTGGTCAGATTAGAGTAACGCGTTACCGGCATCACTGGTAATAAACCATGGAACTACAGCTCTGGGGAAAAATCGGTTCCGCAATCTGCTAATCCAGGTTATTATGTTGCAGAATCGCTTGCCTGATGGGAGCAGGGCAAACAGATGGTGTCCGGCGTGTTTGGTCAGTGGAGATCCTGGTGGCTCTCCTCTACAGACATCCAGCATACACAGCATCCAGGACAGGAAGCTCAGCTCCAAAAATCCTCTGGGCTGTCCTCACAACGTGAGCCAAGTCTTTACTGTTCTCTGCTGTGCAGCTGTCATACCATACTGTCTTGCCCTGAGAGAGGATGCTCTCCACAGTGCTCCTGTAGAAGATCACCAGGAGCTGAGGGGAGAGACTAGCCCGCTTCAGCTTCCTGAGGAAGAAGAGCCTTTGCTGTACCTTCTTCATCAGGTGGGAGGTGTTGACTGACCAAGGGAGGTCCTTGGTGATGTGGACTCCCAGGAATTTGATGTTGTCCACCACCTCCATCGTCTCACCATTTATGTGAAGTAGTGGGGGCTGGTCTTCCTGGTCCACCTGAAATCCACAATGACCTCCTTGGTTTTGGTGGTGTTCAGAAGCAGGTTGTTCTCAGATGTTGTATCTCCTCCCTGTAGTGACCCTCCTCATTGTCACTAATAAGTCCAACTACAGTGGTGGCAATCAGCAAACTTCACCATAGTGTTAGAAGAGTAGATGGTGGTGTAGTCCTGAGTAAAGAGGGTGAACAGGGCTGGGTGGATGTACTCGTATGTCTTCCTATCCTGATGTTCTGCGGCCTACAGATAAGAAAGTCCATAATCCATGTGCAGAGTGAAGTGGTAATTCCAATATATGATAATCCCAAATCACCCTTTACTCTCTGGACTTCCTGATCCTTTTTACTTGTCTCACACCCCGTGTAAGCAGTGCTGTGGGACTTCCACAATTTTTAACAATTCATTTGTGGTCCCTCTTCAGTCTCATGAATAATGTTCTCCACCACATCTTCCACAGCATTGCTTACTCCAACAGACTGCAGCTCTGTGCACAGACTACTGACAGTTAAAGCAATGCAGCAAGGCTGAAAATACGGCTTGAAATCATTGTGAATAAAACAAATTAAGACCTCACGGGTAGACTATTACCTTCAAATCTGCATTCCCACTTTGTGTCCACCCCTCTGATTATCATTTGTTGGTCTCAGCTTTCTTGCACTTTTTGTAACTGATCTTGGCAAGGACCCCAACACAGTGTAGTTTTAAGAGATTTTATTGTCCACACACAGGAAATTTTGCAGAGTAAAATTTACTCGGCTGGGATAACATTTGGTCCCAGTCTAAATAGAGTTAAATATACTATACCACAGGGCTAAATCAACTCAACATAGTGTCAAATCAACTCTTATTGAAGTAAAACCACTTGCATTGACTACACGGTGTTGCAGAATGAATGGTCCACCCTAAAAATCGGTCTGCCCTGCCTTCACTGCGCAGGCGTCATCAGCCGCGGTTCACTGATTATCACCTCGTTTCTGCTTAAAACTGCACTCCAGTCATCGTCTATCTCAGCGACAGATATATTTTGTACAACAATCATTAACACATAAATTCAGTATTATTTCATCAGAGAAGGTAGAGAAAGCGATCACAGCACCAAAGCTACATGAGCTCCTAGCTGTTGCGTTCACTGACCGTCCAACATTTCAAAGTGTCACAGATTAATGCCTCATTCCTGCTTATAAAGGTTTTGTTTCTGATTAAATCTAGCTTTAGATTCATTTAAAAGGTTTTACCTTGTCTGACCTCTCCGGGAACCATCACCTTATCATGGTGGAGAGGTTTGTGTGCCCCTATGAACCGGAGAGCAGTGTCGTTGGAGCCTTTGTGCTCCTGGTAGGGTCTCCCATGGCAAATTGGTTTCAGGTGAGAGGTCAGACAAAGAATGGTTCACAAGACACCATGATAGAACGAGGTAGAGGAAACATGACCCGGCCCAGAGGAGACCCAGCGCCCTCATCTGGAGCCAGGCCTGGATATAGTGCCCCTCAGCGAGTGACTGGTAGCTGGGCTTGCCACGGAACCCAGTCGGGCACAGCCCAAAAAAAGCAACGTGGACTTTCCATCTCCAGCCTGTGGGCTCACCACCCGCAGGGGGAACCGCTGGTGTCGGGTGTGCTGTTTTTTGGGTGGCAGTGAAAGTCGAGGGCCTTGATGGACCAGACCTGGGTGGCAGGGGCTAGCTCTGGGGGTGTGGAACGTCACCTCGCTGTGGGGGAAGGAGCCGGAGCTCCTGCTGGAGGTGGAGCGATACTAGTTAGATCTGGTGGGTCTCGCCTCCACGCACACCCTCGGCTCCGGAACCACTCTCCTTGATATGGGTTGGACCTTATTCTTCTCTGGAGTTGCCCAGGGGGTGAGGCACCGGGCGGGCGTGGGGATACTCACGAGTACCTGGCTGAGTGCCAGGTACATTGGAGTTTACATACATTGGAGTTTACTCCAGTAGATGAGAGGGTCGCCTCCCTGCATCTTCGGGTGGGGGGGGGTCTCTGACTGTGGTTTGTGCATATGCACTGAACAGCAGTTTGGAGTATTGGGCCTTCTTGGAGTCCCTGAATGGAGTCCTGTATGAGGCTCCGGTGGGGGACTCCATTGTTCTGCTGGGGGATTTCAACGCACATGTGGGCAATGACAGAGACACCTGGGGAGGTGTGATTGGGAGGAACAGCCTCCCTGATCTAAACCTGAATGGTCGTTATTGGACTTCTGTGCTAGTCACGGACTGTCCATAACGAACACCATGTTCGAACATAAGGATGCTCATAAGTGTACATGGTACCAGAGCACCCTAGGCCGAAAATCGATGATCGATTTTGTGATCGTATCATCTGAATTGAGGCCGCATGTTCTGGACACTCGGGTGAAGAGAGGGGCAGAGCTGTCAACTGATCACCATCTGGTGGCGAGTTGGATCAGAGGGTGGGGGAGGACTTTGGACAGACCTGGTAAGCTCAAATGGAGGAGCCCACTGCCCGGCAGTTCTACTAAACAACTCTATATGTGGGCATAAACACACTTCGCGAGATTATGCTTAGCCATAATATATGTCTTAAATATCAGCAGGCTGGCATGTATAGACGTGCCTGCGGTCCATCACTTAATTCCACAGCAACAATATAGACGGGTACATCTTGTCTCGACATTCCACTGATACTAAACAGACAGCATACGCAGTTTCAATATGCCCACGATTAATCTAAAGTAGAATATGAGTACAATATCTTCAGCACATAATGTGCTCTTACAAAGAAGCCCTAAATCTAATACAGTGGATATTATACTAATATGAGTCTGAACATATTCAACCGGACAGTGTAAGCATACATGAACACAGTATGATCATAAAACAGTAGTTTTAGGATTATGGCAGAAATATCATGCCGTACATCAATGTAACGGAATCAGGTCAAAAACATATGCATTTTAATCATACAGACCGGATGATTCACTCTGGTTATTTCTGAATGATAAGTGTTGAGTGCGATGTCTGCCACCTGTTATTGTGGCACTATTTTGTTATGCGCAAGATGGCAGCACTGGTGTGAATTAATAAAGAGGTGGAGCCCTCCCTCTCTGAACTGTGTTACAGGCCAGAGCGGAGCTTCATGGCAGCCTAAAAAGAGAAAATGCCTCTGGTGTTGTGCACATACTAAATAAGTTCTGTTCTGATAAAATGTCTGCACAGGAACAAGCAGAGAGCTCAGGTGCATCTGGTGCAAGTGTTGAAAGATCCGCTGCATTAGAACCAACAGGTCTGGGACGTGAGTTAGCTGCCGGGGCTAATGCACAAGAAGCTGTGGAGCTCAGTAGGAAAAATGAATTGGCATATGCAGAACTGTGTGGTTGTTTGGATAATAAGACGCTAACGCTAATCCTCTATGAAGCACCAGATAATGGCAAGAAAAGCCTAGAAATATTGAGGCATCATTTCGAGTCTGAAGAAAAGCCGCAAATCGTAGGGCTGTACACAGAGCTAACCAATGTGCTAATGGCTAACGGAGAAGAGCTAGTGGACTATCTAGCACGTGTTGAAAAGATAGTGGCCGCATTAAACAGAGCTAAAGAGACCCTAAGTGATGCACAATGGTGGCGATAGTGTTAAAAGGACTCACGGATGATTACAACCCATTTGCAGTACATGTTACCCAGACAAGAGAAGCGCTAACATTTACTGAGTTCAAGGCAAGACTAAGAAGTTTTGAATGCACACTCCGTTACCGAAGCAGGCCCCGAACAGACGAGGTAATGACCACAAATTACAAAACGTCCAGACCAAAGTTTAAAGATAAGGAGAAGAAATACTTCAATGGAGAATGCTTTATTTGTGAGAAAATGGGCCATAAAGCAAGAGACTGCCATAACAAAGAAAAGAAAACCCATCAAAAAGTGGCCTGCCCACAAACAAGGTGGCCACCATTACAGACACTGGACAATATGTTTTCAGTGGTAAAAACCAGACATAAAACTGTAAAGGAAGAAGAAGACACTTTTGTGCTCAAATGTGAGTGAATAGCAACCTCATGGTGAGCAGCAGCGAGGTCTACTGGTGGACAGCGGTGCCTCGGCACACATTATGACTGACGAGAGAGCCTTCATCAGATTCGATGAGACTTTCCGGCCCAAGAACCACATCATGCAGCTGGCGGATGGGACACGGATCACTGGCAGAGAGGGGAGGCGCAAATTGAGCTGACCGACTGCAATGGGAGGGTGGTGAGTGTAAAGCTCACAGACACCCTTCTGATCCCAGGATCCCACAGAACATCCTGTCTGTGGATGCAGCAGCTTCTAAAGGAGCAGATTCACCTTTGACAAGAATAACAACAAAATGTTCTTTCCTGATGGCACAACGTGTAAAATGAAGGTAAAGGCAGACTGTACTATCTGGACATTGTGGCAGAGAAAGGTGTACACAGTGAGGACTCCTGCAGTGTATCTTTTTATCTGAAAACTTGGCATGAGATAATGGGTCATTGCAACTTTGGTGATATTGTAAAACTTGAAGCAGTTGTTAATGGCATGAAAATCAAAGATAAAACAGGCAGACCTAACCAATGTGAAACATGTCTACAGGGTAAATTTTCCCAAACTAGAAATAGAGAAAGTGATGTAACAGCTGAAGAGCTGTTAGAGCTGGTACATACAGACCTGGGCGAGCCTATTGCCCCAGAGTCATTTGAGGGGTACGAATATGCTATCACTTTTACAGATGATTTTTCTGGAGCTATCTATGTGTATTTCCTCAGAAACAAAAACAAGGCAGTTGAGGCCACCAAACAGTTTTTGGCTGACACAGTAAATTACTGTAAAGTCAAACACCTGAGATCAGACAATGGGACCGAATTTGTGTCTGAGGAGTACCAGGCATTATTGAGAGACAATGCTATTAAACCTGAGAGGTCAGCACCCTACTCCCCCCATCAAAATGGGACTGCGGAGAGGAACTGACGCACAATATTCAAAATGGTCCAATGCATGCTGGTCGAGTCAGGTCTACCCAAAGAGTTATGGCCTTATGCAGCCAGGACAGCTACAGTTAGAAGGAACAGGTGTTACTGCAAGAGAACAGGAGAAACACCCAATTTCCTTTTTACAGGAAAAAGGCCAGATTTGTCAAAAATGAAAAAGTTTGGCTCAGAGTGTATGGTGTATGAGCAAAACAAGAAAAACGATCCAAAAGGCAAAAAGGGAATTTTTGTTGGTTTTGATCGTCATTCACCTGCTCTCATGGTTTATTTTCCAGAGACAAACAACGTTCAAAAACACAGACTGGTCCACTTCCTTTCAAAGAGCGTGACTGAGAGCCACACACAGACTGATGCAGACCAACCAGAGGACCACTACGTGGAGTGGGTAACTACACCTGGTGAAGCTATTCAGCCAGTGATTAAACAAACAGAACAGAGAGACACTGACATTGAGCAAGACTCGGACAGAGACAGTGACACAGATCTGGCTACTGACACACAGACTCCACGTAGCACAGGAAGAGTTAGAAAAAACTGAAATACCTGGAGGACTATGAATATGCAGTGCAGAGTAATGAGTTAACTACTGACTACTGTTACAGAGCCACAGTTGGGGTGCCACAGACCTATAAGGAGGCTATGGCATTGCCAAAATCAGAAAAGTGGAAAGAGCTATGAAAGATGAAATGGCATCTTTTAAAGAGAATAACACCTTCTCACTTGTAAGATTACCAGAGGGTAGACAGACAGTGGGGGGAAGGTGGGCGTATGCTCTCAACGGGGATGATAAAGTGAATGAGACGTACAAAGCAAGGGACATTGCAAAGGGATACAGTCAGGTAGAGGGACTTGACTATTCTGAGATGTTTTCTCCGACTGCAAACCTAACGTCACTACGTGGCAGCTGGCTGCACAGCATGACCTGACACTAAACCAGATGGTCATTAAGGCAGCATACTTGCATGCACCTATTGACTGTGAAATATTCATGGAACAACCCCAAGGTTTCCAGGTTAAACCAAAGAATGGTGTGCAGCTTGTGTACAAGCTAAATAAATCCATTTATGGACTTAAACAATCTGGCAGGAATTGGAATATGATGCTCCATACATTTTTGAAAAGGAGTTTGTGCATAGCCAAGTTGATCATTGTATCTATTGTCTGACAAAGGAAAAGTGATGTTGTTAATGTGGGTCGATGATATAGTTGTGGCTGCAAGCAATGAGGTGTGTTTAAGTGAGGTCAAAGATGAACTAAAAAGTAAGTAAGTTCAAAATGAAAGATCTCAGACAGCTCACTTCATTTTATTGCGATTGATTTCACACAAAAAGAGGGTACTATCAAAATGAATCAGTCCAGATACATCAAGAAAATACTGGAATGGTTTGGCATGGCTGAGTTTAAGGCCAGAGCCACTCCTAGTGAAATCAAAGTAATCTGACTCCAGAAGGGGACCAAACTGATCAAAGAAAGTACAGAGGTATGTTGGGCAGCCTCATCTACATCATGACCTGTACTAGGCCTGATATCAGTTGGATTGTCAGTAGATTGGCTCAGTATTTGTCCAATCCCAGAGAGAACCACATGACTGCTTTAAAGCACATG
The DNA here is from genome assembly GCF_902500255.1 of Thalassophryne amazonica. Lineage (NCBI taxonomy): Eukaryota > Metazoa > Chordata > Actinopteri > Batrachoidiformes > Batrachoididae > Thalassophryne > Thalassophryne amazonica. The sequence continues at coordinate 15,623,835 of NC_047104.1, forward strand.
TACAGATATTTACAAGGGACTAAGAACTATGAGTTGTGTTATAACAAGTCTAACACTAAACTAGAGCTGATGGGATACTCTGACGCAGACTGGGCAAATGATGCTGAGGACAGAAAGAGCATTACAGGCTATTGCTTTAGTCTATGTCAGGATGGTGCTATTGTTTCATGGAAAACAAAAAAGCAACAGACAGTTGCACTGTCAACATGTGAAGCAGAATATGTAGCTTTGGCCGCTACTATTCAAGAACCGCTCTATCTAACTCAACTAATAAAAGAATTGGACCAAAGTTTTGAGAGAGCGACAACTATATTTGAGGATAACCAAGGGGCGATATGCCTTGCAAAGAACCCTGTAAATCACCAAAGGAGCAAACATGTGGACATTAAGTGTCACTTCATAAGGTCCAATGTACTGCAGGGTAAAATCGTGTTGGTGTATTGTCTGACAGAGAACATGGTTGCAGATGTGTTCACAAAATCTGCCACAAGAGCCAAGATTGAAAAGTTTTGTTCTTTTATGTTTGGAAAGTAGCACTATAAAAAAGTGAGTGGCACCATCGAGTGGGGGTGTTGACTGCAATGTCTGCCACCTGTTATTGTGGCACTGTTTTGTTATGCGCAAGGTTGCAGCACTGGTGTGAATTAATAAAGAGGCGGAGCCCTCCCTCTCTGAGCTGTGTTACGGGCCAGAGCGGAGCTTCATGGCAGCCTAAAAAGAGAAAATGCCTCCAGTGTTGTGCACTCACTAAATAAGTTCTGTACTGATAAAATGTCTGCACAGGAATGAGCAGAGAGCTCAGGTGCATCTGGTGCGAGTGGTGAAAGATCCACTGCAGTAGAACCAACAATAAGAAAAAGAATTAGTAGCAGAAAATGCAATTAATTCTTCAGTTGTGCAAGCAGTTATGGTGGACCGCTTCAAGACGGTGGTACTAACAAAAAGACAGAAAGCAGAGCTGAAGGTGGAAGAGCTGAAGATGCTGCAATTCTCTTTGGGAGTGATTAAGATAAGATAATAAGATAAAACTTTATTGATCTCACAGTGGAGAAATTCACATTACGTCATCTCTTAAAAAAACACACAAGATGGGTGCGAGTACAGGAAAATGTACATCAAACAGCGCGTGCAAGGATAAGCAATAATAATACTTGTAGCAGTACAATAAAATAAGAAAATGAGGTAGAATATAGATATATATATATATATATATATATATATACATTACGTACATATGCATATATAAACATGACTGGAATTGAAAAAAAATAGGAGCATCTTATTTACAAAATGTGAAGTCGAATTTAGATGTGATAAGGTTACATTAGTGCTGGGATTTGTAAAAGAGTTGTTACTGCACATGATTTGTGGACATATTAATATTATAATATTAATATTAATATCGCACGTGATTTGTAGACATATTAATATTATAATATTAATATTGCACGTGATTTGTAGACATATTATTGCATGTGGTTATTTCACAGTGTTATTGTACAGTCTGACAGTAGCAGGGAGGAACGACCTGTGGTATCGTTCCTTCTTGCACTGAGGGTGCCTCAGTCTGTCACTGAACGAGCTGGTCAGCTCCACTACAGTCCGGTGCAGAGGGTGAGAGGAGTTGTCCATGATGGATTTGAACTTGGCTAACACCCTCCTCTCAGCCAGCTCCTCCAGAGAGTCCAGAGGACAGCCAAGGACAGAGCTGGACTTCCTGACCAGCTTATTCAGTCTCTTTCTCTCCCACTGTGTGCTGCCGGGGCCCAACAGATGACAGCATAGAGGACAGCAGAGGCTACGACAGTCATAGAAGGTCTTAAGCAGGAGGATGGACAGGGTTAGGAATGAACATATTAGAGGGATAGCTCAGGTGGGACAGTTGTGAGAAAAAGTCAGAAAGGTGAGACTGAGATGTTTGGACATGTGCAGAGGAGGAACCCAGGGTATATAAGGAGAAGGATGCTGAGGATAGAGGAGAAGAGGGAGGACAAAGAGGAGGTTTATGGATGTGCTGAGCGAGGACATACAGAGGACAGGATGAGTTGGAAATGATTGATCTGCTCTGGCGACCCCTAACGGGAGCAGCTGAAAGAAATGGTAAATATTTTGCATTTACTTTTTCTTTAGTTTCATGCCTTCACTGGGCCTTGAGTAGGGAATTTCACTCCTTTCGTTTATTACATGCTGGAATGACAATAAATGAACCTTGACCTTGGGGCACGCTTTGCTCCAGTGATTCTGACATATTGCATTTTGACAACCTGGGTGCTATGCTGCTATTTATTTCAGCTCTCCTCTGGGCCAATTTCCTCCTGCTCTTCCTTCTATTTCTATCCATGTAGTTGTGCCATTTTATCCTCCCGTCATTGTCCTCCTCTTCTGGTGCTCTCATAAATGGAGCTCGAGACTGAACAATGGGCTTTGCTGATGAATAGATTGTTAAAGGGCAGAGAAGTGCAATTGGGATTTTGGAAAGAGCAAAGAATCTTAATGTGTGAAACCAGCCTCTTACTTCTCCAGCCTTCCACTTCAGTAACACTGGCCAACAATGTTTTTGTTTTTTTGTTTTTTTCTTGCATGAACTTTGAGAAATGGATTTAGGGTCATTTTGGGGTGCTGAATCCGAATCTCAGCTCAGATTTCTTCAATCATATCATGTTTTTTTGTTTTTTTTTTCATTTGCTCACGGATTTGATGCCAGTAATCATGCACAAAAGCAGCTTCAAAAGTATAGTTTCTAAACCAGGTTAGTGAAATGTGAACAAGAGCTGTAATATAATTTATGGTGACGAAGAGGTGTGCAAGACTGCAACTTTTGCTTCAATGCTTGATATGAGAAATATGTTTTCATATCTCAAAAATGTGATGTAATTGGCAAAAAGTAACACAAAATTTGGATTCAGTGCCCCCAAATTACCCCAAATCTGTTGAAAAACTCTATTTAAAAAATTATGTTGACCAGTGTAATTTGATTTACAAATGTCATTTATTTTTTACTTGCAAAAATCTGGATTATGTGCACACATGTTGAAATTTGGGGCACATTGCTTCTGTTGTTCAAACACAAATGTGATTAAAACATGCAAAGAAGACAGTAGCCTTGGAGAAGTGATATGAGTAATGTACAAATGACATCAAATCCATGAGTGTGCATGTGTGTGATGTTTGTTTAGAACAAATCAGTGCATGATATACAGTGGTGCTTGGAACTTTGTGAACTCTCGATCTTTTATATGTCTGAATTTTGAAATAAAATAAAAAAGAAACATAAAATTTAGAAAAGGCTTCCTTATATTAAAATTTCAAAAATGATGCCTTTTAAACTCACATAAAATTTTCAACAGATGTCAGCAAAGACCCAAATAATCCACACTTACAAATAAATCAAACAATAGATAGTCAAACAATAGTCCATAAATTACATGCAATAATGTGAAATGACACAGGGATACCTGAAGAGTGGCATAGAAAGCCAAGACAACAGCTGAACTCTAGCAAATAGAAAGCAGTCCTGCCTCTTCTCAGTGCAAATTACTATCAGCTGATTCAGGCCCAACTGAGGGCCTATAAAAATGTGTCTTAATACCAAGGTGCCACACAAAAACGTCTCATTATGGGTAAAAGCGGGTCAGTCCATCTCAAGTCACCCGGCAGCTCCCAGGTCACCCTCTCAGATTTTTATGAAAAAATTCACAGGTGGTACTATACCAGAGATATATATCCAAAAATATTAGGGTATCTTAAATAGTGTTGAAGGCACAGCCCCTGGAAATTTTAGTTAATTATTTTAATTTTACCAAACAAGGCTCCCGGTGCACTTTCCAACATGAATATATCCAATTAAATGGCATGCACAGCTTTGAAAGTAAATGTCTAGGGCTGCCCTGTAGAATTCAAAAATCTTGTCAGATTGTGTATATCTTATACCTATTTTCCTTCACAAGGCTCTGAACATGGTTGAAAATCAAAAACGCAAAACAATTCTACTACCTTTAAGTGCTTATTACTCCAAAAGTATGCTAGATAAAGCAAAGATTTTGTTTCTCCTATTAATTTGACATATTAGACCACATCCATAAGAAAATCAAAGTTATTGACAGAACAATGTTTATTAATATGGTCGTTTTTTTATTTTTTTAAAAATTGCTTGTTTTTACAACCTCATTTGGCCATGTGGCCATTTGAATAACAGTTTCACATTTTCCCAATGAGTTCTTATATATCTGAATATGATATATAAATTGTGTTGTTACTGTTATTTTGTTTTTGTGTGTATATATAAATTCAGGCGTTATAGTTGTCAGGCTGGATCATACAGTGAGAATTATTGTATGTGTACTTTGCATTCAATTTTTGAAGTGCATTTTAATGCAATGGTTGCTATTATGACTTTATTATTAGCATCATATCCTTGGTTCACATGTATTGAATAAAAAGTCATGGATGGCTAAATCAATGATTTGTATTTAATGATTTTGTAAATACGAGGTCTGTTAGAAAAGTATCGGACCTTTTTATTTTTTCAAAAACCATATGGATTTGAATCACGTGTGATTGCATCAGCCAAGCTTGAACCTTCGTGCGCATGCGTGAGTTTTTTCACGCCTGTCGGTTGCGTCATTCGCCTGTGAGCAGGCTTTGTGTGAGCACTGGTCCACCCCTCTCGTCATTTTTTTATTGTCAGAAGAATGTCTGAAGGACTGCCGTTTTGTTGCATTAAAATTTTTTCAGAAAATCTGCCAGACAACCAGCTGGAAACCATTTCAAAGATTCGGTTGGCTTTCGGTGAAAATTTTATGGGCTTCAGAGAGATTAAGGAGTGTTACTGCCGCTTTAAGGACGGCCCATAGCGCCGGAGGGCGCACTGCGCTCCGTGCCGTGATCGACAGGCTGAAACGAGCTGATCTCTTCCAAATTTAAGGCTCTGTTGATGCAGGACGTCATGTAACTAGCAGAGAAGTTTCATAAAAGGTCGGGATCAGCACTTTATCGGCACATTCCACTGTTAAAGGAGATTTTGTAATGAAAGACGTGTGGATGGATTTGTGCATCACGACGCAGCCGCTCATCGCGCGACGGGACAAAAAACACCTCCGTGTTGGAAACCATTTGTAAGATTCAGACGGCTTTCGATCGCTTTTCAGTCGAGTGAGTATCCGAGAAATTGTTTAACAGCTGGGCATGTTCCAACTTGTCCTGTAAGGCTTCCAACACGGAGGTGTTGTTTGTCGAGCACCATGAGCGGCTGCGTCTCGACGCGCGAATCCGTCCACATGTCTTTCATTACAAAATCTCCTTTAACAGTGGAATGTGCTAATAAAGTGCTGATCCCGAACTTTTATGAAACGTCTCTGCTAGTTACACGATGTCCTGCATCAACAGAGCCTTAAATTTGGAAGTGATCAGCTCGTTTCAGCCTGTCGATCGCAGCTCGGCGAGCGGCGCCCTCCGGCACTGTGGGCCATCCTTAAAGCGGCAGTAACACTCCTTAATCTCTCTGAAGCCCATAAAATTTTCACCGAAAGCCAACCGAATGTTCTAAATGGTTTCCAGCTGGTTGTCTGGCAGAGATTCTGAAAAAGTTTTAATGCAACAAAACGGCAGTCCTTCAGACATTCTTCTGACAATTTTAATAATTTATTTGTATATTTTGTATATGTTACTGCTGCAAATAAGCATTTGAACACCTGTGAAAATCATTGTTAATATTTGGTATAGTAGCCTTTGTTTACAGTTACAGAAGTCAAACAAATTTCAGACCCCTCCATGATTTCTAAGTGGGAGCACTTGCAAAATTGCAGGGTGTTCAAATCTTTATTTTCCTCACTGTATACCTTGTCAGGCTTTTCTGTACATGTCCAAAGTCAATGATACATGTCAGTACTTGTCTTATTTCATCTGATGTCAGCAAAATGTACATGATCTTAGGTCCACTCTTGTCTGTACATGTCCAAAGTATTGCATAAGTGTGCCCCCTATATAGCCAGCTAATCTGGTATGATCATATTCATCAATGTGTCACGCTGTGTTACACAACACACACAGCTCAGGGTCTTTGTGGGATGATTCACACATCTGGGCATGCTGTGTGTGTATTCTGCTGTGTGAACAGACAGTGGCAATATAATATTAGTATTCACTTACTCACTTGCTCACTCATCTTCAACCGCTTACTCCAATTAAGGGTTGCAGAGGCTGGACTCTATCTCAGCAGTCATAGGGTGTGATGTGGGGTACACGCCAGTCTGTTGCAGGGCCACATATAGACAAACAAACACAGTCACATTTCGATGCCCATCTATGGACAATTTAAAGTTTAATATAATTTTATGTGCAATATAATTCACCAATTTGATATTCTCCATTACACATTTTAAAAGTTGAAATCTTCTTAGGAATTTTTCTAAAATTCAGGACTGATTAAAAATACCTAACAATCATTTTCAGTTATTGCAATTACTGAGACTTGTTTAAATAAGAACATGTTGACACTGTTCAGCTTGAAGAATATGATTTTTTTTTTTTTTTTTTGCTACAAATAGGAAAAAAAAAGGGGGCAGTGGCATAGCACTTTATGTTAGTTCACATCATCAAAGTGAAATTATACAAAATATATCATTTTCTTTGGAGAATGTTATGGAATGTGTCACAGTAGAAATTAAATGTGTGTGTGTGGTGTGTGTGTGTGTGGGTGTGTGTGTGTGTTATATGTATATATATATATATATATATATTATATATATATATATATATATTATAATATATTATATATATATATATATATATAAGCTGTGTTTGTAGAGGCCCTGGATCAAATATTAATATTTTTATGGACGAATTGATTGAAATCTATAACACAGTTATTAATAATGAGACTTCATTTGTTTGTGGAGACTTTAATATAGATTTACTAAATCCTCATGGTCAACCACAAATAATGGAATTCATGAATTATGTGTTTTGTATGGGGTTGTATCCAGTGATTACACATCCAACTAGGATAACTATGAATAGAACAACACTTGTCAACAACATATTAATAAATGTTACTGTATGAAATTTAACAGGTGATTTACTCATTAGTGATGTCAGTGATCATTGTCGGTTTTTGTTGCTTTCCAATCTTTAGCTGATAAAATTATCAAAATGAAACTGCAAACTTCATAAGGAAAATAACAGATGTTACTATCTCAGAAAGGACTTAATGAATCAAAATTGGTGTGATGTGTATTGAAGATATTGACAAATCATACAAATTATTTACCTCTATTATTTCCAATTTGCATGATAAACATTGCCCATTTGTGTCAAAAATTGGTAACAAGTGAAAGAATCGATAAACCTTGGGTCATAAAGGGACTCCAGAATGCATGTAAAAAGAAAAACCTTTTGGATAAGCAGTTTATAAAACTCAGAACAAATGAAGCTGAAAGAAAATGCAAGTCATACAAAAACAAATTAACTAACATTATGAGATCTTGTAAGAAGCAGAACGATAGCGATTTATTAGAAAATAAAAAATAAACCAACATTTAAGGCAACTGGAAGCTTTTAAATCAAATTATTAACAAGAAAAAGTTGTTAAAGATTATCCAGCTTATTTTTACACAAATTGTGACACAATCGTAAAGAAAATAAAGTTATTAACACAATTCTAGAATCATTCATACATTGTGGGTTCACCACCTGTAGAGGGGCCATGGAGGTCAGGTGCAGAGAGGACTGGGTGGTGGTCGAGGGAGGGTGGCCCGGCGGCCCGGTCTGTGCTCACAGCCTCTGGCTGTCGGGACGTGGAATGTCACCTCGCTGGGGCGGGAAGGAGCCTGAGCTTGTGAGGGAGGTTGAGAGGTACCGACGAGAGATAGTCTAGCTCAGCTCCATGCACAGCTTGGGCTCTGGTACCCAACTCCTGGAGAGGGGCTGGGCGCTTCACTTTTCTGGGTTACCCACGGGGAGAGGTGGCAGGCAGGGGTAGCATTGCTCATTGCTCCCCAGCTCAGTCGCCATGTGTTGGAGTTCACCCTGGTGAATGAGAGGGTCGCGTCCCTACGCTTTGGGGCGGGGACAGGTCTGTCACTGTTGTCTCAGCCTATGGGCAGAGTGGCAGAGCAGAGTACCCGACCTTGTTTGAGTCCCTGGGAGGGGTACTAGATAGTGCTCCAACTGAGGAGTCCATTGTTCTCCCCCAGGAGAACAATGGAGTGATGGCAGATAATCTGCCTCAAATTTCCTCCAAACCTACACATGAAGCCTGAAATGTGCAATTATCATACTGAGGAAGAGCAGGAAAAAGAGAGGAAAAAATTAAAATATCTATGAGACATTGTAATGCTTGATGATGTGTGTGGTCACAGCAGTGGAATAAAAAAAGAAGAAAAAAACAACAACAATCGTCATGGTGCAGCATGTTTCTTTTAATTTAGATGTTACTTTAACAAGCTCATCAGAAGAACCAGCATGAAACTTTCCAAATGAGACTAGTTACGTCCACCAAGGATGTAATATAATAACTGGCATTTATTTATTTGTCTGTCGGTCTGTCTGTTAGTAGGATTACCTCAAAACTATGACATGGATTTTGATGATTTTTTTGTTTTTTTAACCACAGATGCATATTAGGGCATGAAGACTCCACTGAATTTTTGAGGTGATCCAGTTTCAGATCCAGATTCTAACAATGCCATTTTTTTTTTCTGATGAAGTACATATGACATGTGTTATGAAGTGGAATTAAATGTACCAGTTATGACTCATTCATGACACCATATGAAAAAAAAAATATGCGTTTAAATGGTTTTGTGCATCATTTAGGTCGTGTTTTGTGCGTGCACCAGTGTTGCCAGATAGGAAATATGCAACTATCGTTCCAAAACCTCAAAATTATCGTATTTTGGGAGAAAAACACATACAACGTAGCTATTTTAGCTGGTTTTTTTTTTTTATTTCCAAAGAATTTTATGTCACATTTTTAAACAGTAATTCACAATATCACTATAGTAATGGGGAAACTATGGCACAAAAAGAACGCAAATGCACTACCAGAATAGAAAGTTGTTTTTTTTTCTGTGAAGGGACAAACGTGTTAATTACCAGACTAGCTTAGGCTCAAAAGTTGTGGTGTGTAGTGATGGTGATGGGGTGGGCTAAGCTACCTATGTGCGCATGTGCAGCCAAAACAGTCTACATATTTATTTATTTTATGTTTTTCTTTATTCGTTGACCCTGGCATACCTTTGTACTTTGTGTGTTTATCGTTAATCTTTTAAAAAAAAATGCATGTGTTGCACAACTTCTCAATCATAAAAAAAAGTTACAATGTAAAGAAAGTGTGAAGTGAAAACAAACTAGTTTGTTGAACACCGAAAAAACGTTGACACCTCCATAAGGAACTTGAACTTTTTTTTATTTTTCTTGTACATCTCTTTGCCCTTGTGTTTTGTTCGTTTGTTATTGCATTTGTTGAAATAAAGTTTTGTAAAAAAAAAAAAAAAAAAAAAAGTTCAGTTGTCTCGGGCCCAGGGAGGGAGGGGCAGGGCCGAGAATTGGGAACTCATTACTTTTTATGGAGAGGGGGCGGGCTTTCAAATGACTTTGTTCCGGGCTAGCAGCAGCCCTGTGTGTGGTGTGTCTTTGATGCCGCCTGAGTGCAACGCCTGCGAAATGATTCTTGGGTGTCAGAGAGAGATGCGTGTTTGGCAACCAACTGAAATTATCGTACATTTTGGATTTTTCCCATTATTGATCGTACATCGTACAGAGGGCAAAACTATCGTACAAATACGATAATTATCGTACATCTGGCAACACTGGCGTGCACTCCTGTCATTTGTGGTGTGGACCCTGACATGCATTTTTAGTGCATGTTTTTTGAGAGACAGATCTGTGGATATTATGGAACTGGGTCATCTGGCCTGACCCGACATGTTTCTGTTCTGTAGAGACAAACCTGCCATGACCTGGCCTGGTCTCCCTGTCTTTCTCTCTCTCTCACACACACACACTAGAGGTGATCACTCATAGCAGAGGGTGGACAGGTGTGGAGGAGAAAGCAACACGTAGCTGTGCTCTGTGCCTCCTGATCACAGACCCTGCACCTGGCTCATGTGGGAGAGGAGGAGGCAGGATTAGTGCATGTCCTGCTGTGATAAAATATCTCTGTGTATGGAATCTGGCAGAGGCAATCTGGTTGCCGCGACTCATGTTGTTGTGATTCATCTTTGCTGCAGCAGCACACACAAACACTCCCAGAGTGGGAGGATAAAAACGAGGTGCAGCTGTGGAACCAAACTTCAGTCATGCAAAAAATTACAATCACCGGGAACAGACATTTTTCACACAAATCAGTGAACCTTAATAGGTCTGACAAGGAAATTATTATTAATTATCATCATCACAGTGATTAATTCTTAGAGGCTGACCAAGGGGAAGCAATTCACAGAGGACCATCTTTCACATTTGGAGGTTCTGATCCTCACTCCAGTCAATTCACACTCAGCTTCAAACCTGTCCAGTGCAGATCGGAGGTCACTGTGTGATGAAGCCAAAAGAAACACATCGAATGCCTCACATTCGCACTGATGTCAGGGTGCTGCTATGCAAGGCGCCCACTACACACCGGGAGCAACTAGGGGATTAAGGGCCTTGCACATGGGCCCTTAGTGATTTTCCGGTCAGTCTGAGATTTGAACAGAGGATCCTCTGGTCTCAAGCCCAATGCATTGCAGGAGTTCAAGTATGCCCTATTCCCACAGGACATATTGAGGTACCCCCAGCCTGCACCTTTTCTAAGTTAGTAATACTCCCAAACCCCTTCTCCTATCCTTGCAAGGGTCAAGAGCTGGTCCATCATTCAATGACCAGGATGGAACCCACATTGCTCCTACTGAATCTGAGTTTTACTAACAATTGAAGTCTCCTCTCCAGTACCCTGGTACCATCCTTGGCCTTCCGAGGGATGGTAAGAAGTGTGATTCCTCAAAAATTGGAAGGCACTTTCCAGATCCCCTTTTCAAAGATGGTGACCACACTATCCTTGATTTCCATGCAGTATTGTATAGGCGTATCAGCCATGACAACCTACCACCATCCACAGACTTAAGCATCTCCATGCAAGTCTCATCCTACCCCGGTGACTTGCCACCGAGGAGCTTTTTTTTACTGCCTCTGTGACATCCACAAGGATGATTGCACCAGATCTGCTGGAATCTTCTATCCCTACCTCCTCAAAGTAGGACTGTCAGTGGGGATTTTTTCCACATACCACAAGAATGTATGACCTTAATTTAGAAACACAAATCCTTATACCCTGAACGGTTTTGACAGATATTGCCAACTGTCATTTTGAATACTCAGAATGATGTTATAGATATTGTGGAGGAAAAAATGCTGTTTTCCTCATGTCTGCAAGACAGAACATACTCAGCCAAGGTCATCCCTTGCTACCTCGTCTTTGTTGATATAACATGTTGTGTTTCTCCACAACTAAACATCTGATCATGGCCCAGACTAGCCAAAGGGCATGTTGTATTATGATTTTATTTTCATTATGGCAGAGGTCCTTAACATGGCTCTCTGAGTGTGGAAAGCCAGAAGGCGTGGTGGGTACACTGCATGCGGTACCTTTTGAACTTCTCCAGGTTTACCTGTTTTCTGCTTTGACCAAAAATAAGTCTCTCTCCATGAGTATGTCTGAATCCTAAGTGCTCCTTCATCATCTGTCTCATTTAATGCTGACATCATCACAGAAATTCCACAACAGATATCTTCAATTAAAATTTATAACAGTCATAATGAAGTTATGACTTATCAAATTGATGTTGGTATCTGTAATGCTAATTCTGGATACTCAAACGTATGAGCTCATAGCCAATCAGTGTTTAAACGATTTGCCATATATTACGGCTCTTAGTCTGCTGTCCATAGAAACATCTGGCTGTGTGATGTTCACCAAATTCATACTATTATCAGGTTCCATGTGGAAAATTATCCAATATTCTAGCTGTTGGTGCTTTGCCCATTAGTTCTTGTTAAGTGATGGATGCCCAGGCTCAGATAGTGACTCTATACTATTCTCACAGCTACAACCACTTGCTATGCTCTGCACTTCTATGACATTTACTGGCAGTTAGTATCCTTTTGGCGCCATTATCGCCTCTATGTGGACAGGAGTGTGGATGCAGACTGGCAGTTCAAACTAAAACTGGAAAAAATCAAGCAGAGAGTGCACAATTCACCATTTTCAGACTCACTCACAATTTCAGAGTACCCATTCGCTGCCTGACCAACTCATCACTTCTACCATTAAGAAGACAAAATCAGACGTAGATCCTGGCAGTGCATCTTCAGTGATGTCAGCAGAAGCTGTTATTGCAGTGGGTGGCACTGCCTGCACTGTCCTCTTCAGTGTCTGTGCATAAGAGATAAGATAAGAGAGACTTTGTTGTCATTGTAATAAACAGTGTTGCCACAGTTACTTTGAAAAAGTAATCCAATTACTGATTACTGATTACCTTGAAAAGTAACTTAGTTACTTTACTGATTACTCAATTGTAAAAGTAACTAAGTTAGATTACTAGTTACTTTTTAGTTACTTGCCCCAGCTGTCGACAACAACCCTCTGCCACCTCAACATGACAATGATACTTGTTTTGCCAAAACTTACTTTATAGTCACCCTTTCTTGACTTCAATGAAAATAAATACTTGTTTTATAAAAAGTAAAATAAAGACCTCTTTCTTGACCTCATATTTAACTGTTGACAGCACTGTAACAGTAAAACTTGCAATTTCGAACCTGCATTTTTATAAATGTAACTATTAAATTCTAACATTTTCTAACATTTAAATTCTCTCTAAACATTTTACTTGTCGAAATTATTATTATTTTAAGCAATATTAGTAGTTGTAATAAAAAATGGCTTCAAAACTGGACCTTTAATCTAGGGGTGTTGTGAGGGGGGCACATCCTTGCCCCACGCCCCCATTCCATCTGGATTGCCCCTGCTTTGGCGTTTGAGCACAAAGAATGGATAACATTTATTTATGCAGAAAACATGACCAGATTTACAGGTAAGAAAGTTTTATTGTGTTTTCACATCATGTGGTCCTCAGAAAGAGAGTTTAGGTGCATTTGAGTGGAAAATAGTGTTAGTTGTTGACGCGTCGCGGAGGATCAGCTGTTTTAACGTGCAGATACGGAGCGGCTCAGCTCAGCTCTAAATAAAGGAGGAAAAAAAGTATAAAAATGTCTTTGTAAAGTTCAGTGCAGGTGTGCTGATCACCGTGCTTTAAGAGGAGACGACGAGTCGAGCAGCTGCAAAAAACGCGGATGAAAAGCTCACAGCTCACTGAAAGTGGGACGTTCAGTCGAACCCCGACCTCCTGCCCACGGACCAAGTTTAATGCTGCTATCGACCCACAATGAAAAATAATAGTAACGCACAGTGACATGGAGAAGTAACTTTAATCTGATTACTGATTTGGAAAGATTAACGCGTTAGATTACTCGTTACTAAAAAAGTGGTCAGATTAGAGTAACGCGTTACCGGCATCACTGGTAATAAACCATGGAACTACAGCTCTGGGGAAAAATCGGTTCCGCAATCTGCTAATCCAGGTTATTATGTTGCAGAATCGCTTGCCTGATGGGAGCAGGGCAAATAGATGGTGTCCGGCGTGTTTGGTCAGTGGAGATCCTGGTGGCTCTCCTCTACAGACATCCAGCATACACAGCATCCAGGACAGGAAGCTCAGCTCCAAAAATCCTCTGGGCTGTCCTCACAACGTGAGCCAAGTCTTTACTGTTCTCTGCTGTGCAGCTGTCATACCATACTGTCTTGCCCTGAGAGAGGATGCTCTCCACAGTGCTCCTGTAGAAGATCACCAGGAGCTGAGGGGAGAGACTAGCCCGCTTCAGCTTCCTGAGGAAGAAGAGCCTTTGCTGTACCTTCTTCATCAGGTGGGAGGTGTTGACTGACCAAGGGAGGTCCTTGGTGATGTGGACTCCCAGGAATTTGATGTTGTCCACCACCTCCATCGTCTCACCATTTATGTGAAGTAGTGGGGGCTGGTCTTCCTGGTCCACCTGAAATCCACAATGACCTCCTTGGTTTTGGTGGTGTTCAGAAGCAGGTTGTTCTCAGATGTTGTATCTCCTCCCTGTAGTGACCCTCCTCATTGTCACTAATAAGTCCAACTACAGTGGTGGCATCAGCAAACTTCACCATAGTGTTAGAAGAGTAGATGGTGGTGTAGTCCTGAGTAAAGAGGGTGAACAGGGCTGGGTGGATGTACTCGTATGTCTTCCTATCCTGATGTTCTGCGGCCTACAGATAAGAAAGTCCATAATCCATGTGCAGAGTGAAGTGGTAATTCCAATATATGATAATCCCAAATCACCCTTTACTCTCTGGACTTCCTGATCCTTTTTACTTGTCTCACACCCGTGTAAGCAGTGCTGTGGGACTTCCACAATTTTTAACAATTCATTTGTGGTCCCTCTTCAGTCTCATGAATAATGTTCTCCACCACATCTTCCACAGCATTGCTTACTCCAACAGACTGCAGCTCTGTGCACAGACTACTGACAGTTAAAGCAATGCAGCAAGGCTGAAAATACGGCTTGAAATCATTGTGAATAAAACAAATTAAGACCTCACGGGTAGACTATTACCTTCAAATCTGCATTCCCACTTTGTGTCCACCCTCTGATTATCATTTGTTGGTCTCAGCTTTCTTGCACTTTTTGTAACTGATCTTGGCAAGGACCCCAACACAGTGTAGTTTTAAGAGATTTTATTGTCCACACACAGGAAATTTTGCAGAGTAAAATTTACTCGGCTGGGATAACATTTGGTCCCAGTCTAAATAGAGTTAAATATACTATACCACAGGGCTAAATCAACTCAACATAGTGTCAAATCAACTCTTATTGAAGTAAAACCACTTGCATTGACTACACGGTGTTGCAGAATGAATGGTCCACCCTAAAAATCGGTCTGCCCTGCCTTCACTGCGCAGGCGTCATCAGCCGCGGTTCACTGATTATCACCTCGTTTCTGCTTAAAACTGCACTCCAGTCATCGTCTATCTCAGCGACAGATATATTTTGTACAACAATCATTACACATAAATTCAGTATTATTTCATCAGAGAAGGTAGAGAAAGCGATCACAGCACCAAAGCTACATGAGCTCCTAGCTGTTGCGTTCACTGACCGTCCAACATTTCAAAGTGTCACAGATTAATGCCTCATTCCTGCTTATAAAGGTTTTGTTTCTGATTAAATCTAGCTTTAGATTCATTTAAAAGGTTTTACCTTGTCTGACCTCTCCGGGAACCATCACCTTATCATGGTGGAGAGGTTTGTGTGCCCCTATGAACCGGAGAGCAGTGTTGTTTGGAGCCTTTGTGCTCCTGGTAGGGTCTCCCATGGCAAATTGGTTTCAGGTGAGAGGTCAGACAAAGAATGGTTCACAAGACACCATGATAGAACGAGGTAGAGGAAACATGACCCGGCCCAGAGGAGACCCAGCGCCCTCATCTGGAGCCAGGCCTGGATATAGTGCCCCTCAGCGAGTGACTGGTAGCTGGGCTTGCCACGGAACCCAGTCGGGCACAGCCCAAAAAAGCAACGTGGACTTTCCATCTCCAGCCTGTGGGCTCACCACCCGCAGGGGGAACCGCTGGTGTCGGGTGTGCTGTTTTTTGGGTGGCAGTGAAAGTCGAGGGCCTTGATGGACCAGACCTGGGTGGCAGGGGCTAGCTCTGGGGGTGTGGAACGTCACCTCGCTGGGGGAAGGAGCCGGAGCTCCTGCTGGAGGTGGAGCGATACTAGTTAGATCTGGTGGGTCTCGCCTCCACGCACACCCTCGGCTCCGGAACCACTCTCCTTGATATGGGTTGGACCTTATTCTTCTCTGGAGTTGCCCAGGGGGTGAGGCACCGGGCGGGCGTGGGGATACTCACGAGTACCTGGCTGAGTGCCAGGTACATTGGAGTTACATACATTGGAGTTTACTCAGTAGATGAGAGGGTCGCCTCCCTGCATCTTCGGGTGGGGGGGGGTCTCTGACTGTGGTTTGTGCATATGCACTGAACAGCAGTTTGGAGTATTGGGCCTTCTTGGAGTCCCTGAATGGAGTCCTGTATGAGGCTCCGGTGGGGGACTCCATTGTTCTGCTGGGGGATTTCAACGCACATGTGGGCAATGACAGAGACACCTGGGGAGGTGTGATTGGGAGGAACAGCCTCCCTGATCTAAACCTGAATGGTCGTTATTGGACTTCTGTGCTAGTCACGGACTGTCCATAACGAACACCATGTTCGAACATAAGGATGCTCATAAGTGTACATGGTACCAGAGCACCCTAGGCCGAAAATCGATGATCGATTTTGTGATCGTATCATCTGAATTGAGGCCGCATGTTCTGGACACTCGGGTGAAGAGAGGGGCAGAGCTGTCAACTGATCACCATCTGGTGGCGAGTTGGATCAGAGGGTGGGGGAGGACTTTGGACAGACCTGGTAAGCTCAAATGGAGGAGCCCACTGCCCGGCAGTTCTACTAAACAACTCTATATGTGGGCATAAACACACTTCGCGAGATTATGCTTAGCCATATATATGTCTTAAATATCAGCAGGCTGGCATGTATAGACGTGCCTGCGGTCCATCACTTAATTCCACAGCAACAATATAGACGGGTACATTCTTGTTCTCGACATTCCACTGATACTAAACAGACAGCATACGCAGTTTCAATATGCCCACGATTAATCTAAAGTAGAATATGAGTACAATATCTTCAGCACATAATGTGCTCTTACAAAGAAGCCCTAAATCTAATACAGTGGATATTATACTAATATGAGTCTGAACATATTCAACCGGACAGTGTAAGCATACATGAACACAGTATGATCATAAAACAGTAGTTTTAGGATTATGGCAGAAATATCATGCCGTACATCAATGTAACGGAATCAGGTCAAAAACATATGCATTTTAATCATACAGACCGGATGATTCACTCTGGTTATTTCTGAATGATAAGTGTTGAGTGCGATGTCTGCCACCTGTTATTGTGGCACTATTTTGTTATGCGCAAGATGGCCGCATGGTGTGAATTAATAAAGAGGTGGAGCCCTCCCTCTCTGAACTGTGTTACAGGCCAGAGCGGAGCTTCATGGCAGCCTAAAAAGAGAAAATGCCTCTGGTGTTGTGCACATACTAAATAAGTTCTGTTCTGATAAAATGTCTGCACAGGAACAAGCAGAGAGCTCAGGTGCATCTGGTGCAAGTGTTGAAAGATCCGCTGCATTAGAACCAACAGGTCTGGGACGTGAGTTAGCTGCCGGGGCTAATGCACAAGAAGCTGTGGAGCTCAGTAGGAAAAATGAATTGGCATATGCAGAACTGTGTGGTTGTTTGGATAATAAGACGCTAACGCTAATCCTCTATGAAGCACCAGATAATGGCAAGAAAAGCCTAGAAATATTGAGGCATCATTTCGAGTCTGAAGAAAAGCCGCAAATCGTAGGGCTGTACACAGAGCTAACCAATGTGCTAATGGCTAACGGAGAAGAGCTAGTGGACTATCTAGCACGTGTTGAAAAGATAGTGGCCGCATTAAACAGAGCTAAAGAGACCCTAAGTGATGCACAATTGGTGGCGATAGTGTTAAAAGGACTCACGGATGATTACAACCCATTTGCAGTACATGTTACCCAGACAAGAGAAGCGCTAACATTTACTGAGTTCAAGGCAAGACTAAGAAGTTTTGAATGCACACTCCGTTACCGAAGCAGGCCCCGAACAGACGAGGTAATGACCACAAATTACAAAACGTCCAGACCAAAGTTTAAAGATAAGGAGAAGAAATACTTCAATGGAGAATGCTTTATTTGTGAGAAAATGGGCCATAAAGCAAGAGACTGCCATAACAAAGAAAAGAAAACCCATCAAAAAGTGGCCTGCCCACAAAACAAGGTGGCCACCATTACAGACACTGGACAATATGTTTTCAGTGGTAAAAACAGACATAAAACTGTAAAGGAAGAAGAAGACACTTTTGTGCTCAAAGTGAGTGAATAGCAACCTCATGGTGAGCAGCAGCGAGGTCTACTGGTGGACAGCGGTGCCTCGGCCCACATTATGACTGACGAGAGAGCCTTCATCAGATTCGATGAGACTTTCCGGCCCAAGAACCACATCATGCAGCTGGCGGATGGGACACGGATCACTGGCAGAGAGGGGAGGCGCAAATTGAGCTGACCGACTGCAATGGGAGGGTGGTGAGTGTAAAGCTCACAGACACCCTTCTGATCCCAGGATCCCCACAGAACATCCTGTCTGTGGATGCAGCAGCTTCTAAAGGAGCAAGATTCAACTTTGACAAGAATAACAACAAAATGTTCTTTCCTGATGGCACAACGTGTAAAATGAAGGTAAAGGACAGACTGTACTATCTGGACATTGTGGCAGAGAAAGGTGTACACAGTGAGGACTCCTGCAGTGTATCTTTTTATCTGAAAACTTGGCATGAGATAATGGGTCATTGCAACTTTGGTGATATTGTAAAACTTGAAGCAGTTGTTAATGGCATGAAAATCAAAGATAAAACAGGCAGACCTAACCAATGTGAAACATGTCTACAGGGTAAATTTTCCCAAACTAGAAATAGAGAAAGTGATGTAACAGCTGAAGAGCTGTTAGAGCTGGTACATACAGACCTGGGCGAGCCTATTGCCCCAGAGTCATTTGAGGGGTACGAATATGCTATCACTTTTACAGATGATTTTTCTGGAGCTATCTATGTGTATTTCCTCAGAAACAAAAACAAGGCAGTTGAGGCCACCAAACAGTTTTTGGCTGACACAGTAAATTACTGTAAAGTCAAACACCTGAGATCAGACAATGGGACCGAATTTGTGTCTGAGGAGTACCAGGCATTATTGAGAGACAATGCTATTAAACCTGAGAGGTCAGCACCCTACTCCCCCCATCAAAATGGGACTGCGGAGAGGAACTGACGCACAATATTCAAAATGGTCCAATGCATGCTGGTCGAGTCAGGTCTACCCAAAGAGTTATGGCCTTATGCAGCCAGGACAGCTACAGTTAGAAGGAACAGGTGTTACTGCAAGAGAACAGGAGAAACACCCAATTTCCTTTTTACAGGAAAAAGGCCAGATTTGTCAAAAATGAAAAAGTTTGGCTCAGAGTGTATGGTGTATGAGCAAAACAAGAAAAACCTTGATCCAAAAGGCAAAAAGGGAATTTTTGTTGGTTTTGATCGTCATTCACCTGCTCTCATGGTTTATTTTCCAGAGACAAACAACGTTCAAAAACACAGACTGGTCCACTTCCTTTCAAAGAGCGTGACTGAGAGCCACACACAGACTGATGCAGACCAACCAGAGGACCACTACGTGGAGTGGGTAACTACACCTGGTGAAGCTATTCAGCCAGTGATTAAACAAACAGAACAGAGAGACACTGACATTGAGCAAGACTCGGACAGAGACAGTGACACAGATCTGGCTACTGACACACAGACTCCACGTAGCACAGGAAGAGTTAGAAAGAAACTGAAATACCTGGAGGACTATGAATATGCAGTGCAGAGTAATGAGTTAACTACTGACTACTGTTACAGAGCCACAGTTGGGGTGCCACAGACCTATAAGGAGGCTATGGCATTGCCAAAATCAGAAAAGTGGAAAGAGCTATGAAAGATGAAATGGCATCTTTTAAAGAGAATAACACCTTCTCACTTGTAAGATTACCAGAGGGTAGACAGACAGTGGGGGGAAGGTGGGCGTATGCTCTCAACGGGGATGATAAAGTGAATGAGACGTACAAAGCAAGGGACATTGCAAAGGGATACAGTCAGGTAGAGGGACTTGACTATTCTGAGATGTTTTCTCCGACTGCAAACCTAACGTCACTACGTGGCAGCTGGCTGCACAGCATGACCTGACACTAAACCAGATGGTCATTAAGGCAGCATACTTGCATGCACCTATTGACTGTGAAATATTCATGGAACAACCCCAAGGTTTCCAGGTTAAACCAAAGAATGGTGTGCAGCTTGTGTACAAGCTAAATAAATCCATTTATGGACTTAAACAATCTGGCAGGAATTGGAATATGATGCTCCATACATTTTTGGTTGAAAAGGAGTTTGTGCATAGCCAAGTTGATCATTGTATCTATTGTCTGACAAAGGAAAAGTGATGTTGTTAATGTGGGTCGATGATATAGTTGTGGCTGCAAGCAATGAGGTGTGTTTAAGTGAGGTCAAAGATGAACTAAAAAGTAAGTAAGTTCAAAATGAAAGATCTCAGACAGCTCACTTCATTTTATTGCGATTGATTTCACACAAAAAGAGGGTACTATCAAAATGAATCAGTCCAGATACATCAAGAAAATACTGGAATGGTTTGGCATGGCTGAGTTTAAGGCCAGAGCCACTCCTAGTGAAATCAAAGTAATCTGACTCCAGAAGGGGACCAAACTGATCAAAGAAAGTACAGAGGTATGTTGGGCAGCCTCATATACATCATGACCTGTACTAGGCCTGATATCAGTTGGATTGTCAGTAGATTGGCTCAGTATTTGTCCAATCCCAGAGAGAACCACATGACTGCTTTAAAGCACATGTACAGATATTTACAAGGGACTAAGAACTATGAGTTGTGTTATAACAAGTCTAACACTAAACTAGAGCTGATGGGATACTCTGACGCAGACTGGGCAAATGATGCCTGAGGACAGAAAGAGCATTACAGGCTATTGCTTTAGTCTATGTCAGGATGGTGCTATTGTTTCATGGAAAACAAAAAAGCAACAGACAGTGTGCACTGTCAACATGTGAAGCAGAATATGTAGCTTTGGGCCGCTACTATTCAAGAACCGCTCTATCTAACTCAACTAATAAAAGAATTGGACCAAAGTTTTGAGAGAGCGACAACTATATTTGAGGATAACCAAGGGGCGATATGCCTTGCAAAGAACCCTGTAAATCACCAAAGGAGCAACATGTGGACATTAAGTGTCACTTCATAAGGTCCAATGTACTGCAGGGTAAAATCGTGTTGGTGTATTGTCTGACAGAGAACATGGTTGCAGATGTGTTCACAAAATCTGCCACAAGAGCCAAGATTGAAAAGTTTTGTTCTTTTATGTTTGGAAAGTAGCACTATAAAAAAGTGAGTGGCACCATCGAGTGGGGGTGTTGACTGCAATGTCTGCCACCTGTTATTGTGGCCCTGTTTTGTTATGCGCAAGGTTGCAGCACTGGTGTGAATTAATAAAGAGGCGGAGCCCTCCCTCTCTGAGCTGTGTTACGGGCCAGAGCGGAGCTTCATGGCAGCCTAAAAGAGAAAATGCCTCCAGTGTTGTGCACTCACTAAATAAGTTCTGTACTGATAAAATGTCTGCACAGGAATGAGCAGAGAGCTCAGGTGCATCTGGTGCGAGTGGTGAAAGATCCACTGCAGTAGAACCAACAATAAGAAAAGAATTAGTAGCAGAAAATGCAATTAATTCTTCAGTTGTGCAAGCAGTTATGGTGGACCGCTTCAAGACGGTGGTACTAACAAAAAGACAGAAAGCAGAGCTGAAGGTGGAAGAGCTGAAGATGCTGCAATTCTCTTTGGGAGTGATTAAGATAAGATAAGATAAGATAAAACTTTATTGATCTCACAGTGGAGAAATTCACATTACGTCATCTCTTAAAAAAACACACAAGATGGGTGCGAGTACAGGAAAATGTACATCAAACAGCGCGTGCAAGGATAA
This sequence comes from Thalassophryne amazonica, assembly GCF_902500255.1. NCBI lineage: Eukaryota > Metazoa > Chordata > Actinopteri > Batrachoidiformes > Batrachoididae > Thalassophryne > Thalassophryne amazonica. Next base: position 15,645,640 of record NC_047104.1, read on the forward strand.
GCAATAATAATACTTGTAGCAGTACAATAAAATAAGAAAATGAGGTAGAATATAGAATATATATATATATATATATATATATATATATACATTACGTACATATGCATATATAAACATGACTGGAATTGAAAAAAAAATAGGAGCATCTTATTTACAAAATGTGAAGTCGAATTTAGATGTGATAAGGTTACATTAGTGCTGGGATTTGTAAAAGAGTTGTTACTGCACATGATTTGTGGACATATTAATATTATAATTAATATTAATATCGCACGTGATTTGTAGACATATTAATATTATAATATTAATATTGCACGTGATTGTAGACATATTATTGCATGTGGTTATTTCACAGTGTTATTGTACAGTCTGACAGTAGCAGGGAGGAACGACCTGTGGTATCGTTCCTTCTTGCACTGAGGGTGCCTCAGTCTGTCACTGAACGAGCTGGTCAGCTCCACTACAGTCCGGTGCAGAGGGTGAGAGGAGTTGTCCATGATGGATTTGAACTTGGCTAACACCCTCCTCTCAGCCAGCTCCTCCAGAGAGTCCAGAGGACAGCCAAGGACAGAGCTGGACTTCCTGACCAGCTTATTCAGTCTCTTTCTCTCCCACTGTGTGCTGCCCGGGGCCCAACAGATGACAGCATAGAGGACAGCAGAGGCTACGACAGTCATAGAAGGTCTTAAGCAGGAGGATGGACAGGGTTAGGAATGAACATATTAGAGGGATAGCTCAGGTGGGACAGTTGTGAGAAAAAGTCAGAAAGGTGAGACTGAGATGTTTGGACATGTGCAGAGGAGGAACCCAGGGTATATAAGGAGAAGGATGCTGAGGATAGAGGAGAAGAGGGAGGACAAAGAGGAGGTTTATGGATGTGCTGAGCGAGGACATACAGAGGACAGGATGAGTTGGAAATGATTGATCTGCTCTGGCGACCCCTAACGGGAGCAGCTGAAAGAAATGGTAAATATTTTGCATTTACTTTTTCTTTAGTTTCATGCCTTCACTGGGCCTTGAGTAGGGAATTTCACTCCTTTCGTTTATTACATGCTGGAATGACATAAATGAACCTTGACCTTGGGGCACGCTTTGCTCCAGTGATTCTGACATATTGCATTTTGACAAGCCTGGGTGCTATGCTGCTATTATTTCAGCTCTCCTCTGGGCAATTTCCTCCTGCTCTTCCTTCTATTTCTATCCATGTAGTTGTGCCATTTTATCCTCCCGTCATTGTCCTCCTCTTCTGGTGCTCTCATAAATGGAGCTCGAGACTGAACAATGGGCTTTTGCTGATGAATAGATTGTTAAAGGCAGAGAAGTGCAATTGGGATTTTGGAAAGAGCAAAGAATCTTAATGTGTGAACCAGCCTCTTACTTCTCCAGCCTTCCACTTCAGTAACACTGGCCAACAATGTTTTTGTTTTTTTGTTTTTTTCTTGCATGAACTTTGAGAAATGGATTTAGGGTCATTTTGGGGTGCTGAATCCGAATCTCAGCTCAGATTTCTTCAATCATATCATGTTTTTTTTTTTTTTTTTCATTTGCTCACGGATTTGATGCCAGTAATCATGCACAAAAGCAGCTTCAAAAGTATAGTTTCTAAACCAGGTTAGTGAAATGTGAACAAGAGCTGTAATATAATTTATGGTGACGAAGAGGTGTGCAAGACTGCAACTTTTGCTTCAATGCTTGATATGAGAAATATGTTTTCATATCTCAAAATGTGATGTAATTGGCAAAAAGTAACACAAAATTTGGATTCAGTGCCCCCAAATTACCCCAAATCTGTTGAAAAACTCTATTTAAAAATTATGTGACCAGTGTAATTTGATTTACAAATGTCATTTATTTTTTACTTGCAAAAATCTGGATTATGTGCACACATGTTGAAATTTGGGGCACATTGCTTCTGTTGTTCAAACACAAATGTGATTAAAACATGCAAAGAAGACAGTAGCCTTGGAGAAGTGATATGAGTAATGTACAAATGACATCAAATCCATGAGTGTGCATGTGTGTGATGTTTGTTTAGAACAAATCAGTGCATGATATACAGTGGTGCTTGGAACTTTGTGAACTCTCGATCTTTTATATGTCTGAATTTTGAAATAAAATAAAAAAGAAACATAAAATTTAGAAAAGGCTTCCTTATATTAAAATTTAAAAAATGATGCCTTTTAAACTCACATAAAATTTTCAACAGATGTCAGCAAAGACCCAAATAATCCACACTTACAAATAAATCAAACAATAGATAGTCAAACAATAGTCCATAAATTACATGCAATAATGTGAAATGACACAGGGATACCTGAAGAGTGGCATAGAAAGCCAAGACAACAGCTGAACTCTAGCAAATAGAAAGCAGTCCTGCCTCTTCTCAGTGCAAATTACTATCAGCTGATTCAGGCCCAACTGAGGGCCTATAAAAATGTGTCTTAATACCAAGGTGCCACACAAAACGTCTCATTATGGGTAAAAGCGGGTCAGTCCATCTCAAGTCACCCGGCAGCTCCCAGGTCACCCTCTCAGATTTTTATGAAAAAATTCACAGGTGGTACTATACCAGAGATATATATATCCAAAATATTAGGTCTGTATCTTAAATAGTGTTGAAGGCACAGCCCCTGGAAATTTTAGTTAATTATTTTAATTTTACCAAACAAGGCTCCCGGTGCACTTTCCAACATGAATATATCCAATTAAATGGCATGCACAGCTTTGAAAGTAAATGTCTAGGGCTGCCCTGTAGAATTCAAAAATCTTGTCAGATTGTGTATATCTTATACCTATTTCCTTCACAAGGCTCTGAACATGGTTGAAAATCAAAAACGCAAAACAATTCTACTACCTTTAAGTGCTTATTACTCCAAAAGTATGCTAGATAAAGCAAAGATTTTGTTTCTCCTATTAATTTGACATATTAGACCACATCCATAAGAAAATCAAAGTTATTGACAGAACAATGTTTATTAATATGGTCGTTTTTTTATTTTTTTAAAAAATTGCTTGTTTTTACAACCTCATTTGGCCATGTGGCCATTTGAATAACAGTTTCACATTTTCCCAATGAGTTCTTATATATCTGAATATGATATATAAATTGTGTTGTTACTGTTATTTTGTTTTTGTGTGTATATATAAATTCAGGCGTTATAGTTGTCAGGCTGGATCATACAGTGAGAATTATTGTATGTGTACTTTGCATTCAATTTTTGAAGTGCATTTTAATGCAATGGTTGCTATTATGACTTTATTATTAGCATCATATCCTTGGTTCACATGTATTGAATAAAAAGTCATGGATGGCTAAATCAATGATTTGTATTTAATGATTTTGTAAATACGAGGTCTGTTAGAAAAGTATCGGACCTTTTATTTTTTCAAAAACCATATGGATTTGAATCACGTGTGATTGCATCAGCCAAGCTTGAACCTTCGTGCGCATGCGTGAGTTTTTTCACGCCTGTCGGTTGCGTCATTCGCCTGTGAGCAGGCTTTGTGTGAGCACTGGTCCACCCCTCTCGTCATTTTTTTATTGTCAGAAGAATGTCTGAAGGACTGCCGTTTTGTTGCATTAAAATTTTTTCAGAAAATCTGCCAGACAACCAGCTGGAAACCATTTCAAAGATTCGGTTGGCTTTCGGTGAAAATTTTATGGGCTTCAGAGAGATTAAGGAGTGTTACTGCCGCTTTAAGGACGGCCCATAGCGCCGGAGGGCGCACTGCGCTCCGTGCCGTGATCGACAGGCTGAAACGAGCTGATCTCTTCCAAATTTAAGGCTCTGTTGATGCAGGACGTCATGTAACTAGCAGAGAAGTTTCATAAAAGGTCGGGATCAGCACTTTATCGGCACATTCCACTGTTAAAGGAGATTTTGTAATGAAAGACGTGTGGATGGATTTGTGCATCACGACGCAGCCGCTCATCGCGCGACGGGACAAAAAACACCTCCGTGTTGGAAACCATTTGTAAGATTCAGACGGCTTTCGATCGCTTTTCAGTCGAGTGAGTATCCGAGAAATTGTTTAACAGCTGGGCATGTTCCAACTTGTCCTGTAAGGCTTCCAACACGGAGGTGTTGTTTGTCGAGCACCATGAGCGGCTGCGTCTCGACGCGCGAATCCGTCCACATGTCTTTCATTACAAAATCTCCTTTAACAGTGGAATGTGCTAATAAAGTGCTGATCCCGAACTTTTATGAAACGTCTCTGCTAGTTACACGATGTCCTGCATCAACAGAGCCTTAAATTTGGAAGTGATCAGCTCGTTTCAGCCTGTCGATCGCAGCTCGGCGAGCGGCGCGCCCTCCGGCACTGTGGGCCATCCTTAAAGCGGCAGTAACACTCCTTAATCTCTCTGAAGCCCATAAAATTTTCACCGAAAGCCAACCGAATGTTCTAAATGGTTTCCAGCTGGTTGTCTGGCAGAGATTCTGAAAAAGTTTTAATGCAACAAAACGGCAGTCCTTCAGACATTCTTCTGACAATTTTTAATAATTTATTTGTATATTTTGTATATGTTACTGCTGCAAATAAGCATTTGAACACCTGTGAAAATCATTGTTAATATTTGGTATAGTAGCCTTTGTTTACAGTTACAGAAGTCAAACAAATTTCAGACCCCTCCATGATTTCTAAGTGGGAGCACTTGCAAAATTGCAGGGTGTTCAAATCTTTATTTTCCTCACTGTATACCTTGTCAGGCTTTTCTGTACATGTCCAAAGTCAATGATACATGTCAGTACTTGTCTTATTTCATCTGATGTCAGCAAAATGTACATGATCTTAGGTCCACTCTTGTCTGTACATGTCCAAAGTATTGCATAAGTTGTGCCCCCTATATAAGCCAGCTAATCTGGTATGATCATAATCACTCAGACTATTAAGATAGATACAACTAAGTGTCAACTTGGAATTGCACTGGATGATACATGTCATAAAACCAGTTATTCAAGGCAACAAGGATTTTTGAAATTTAGTTCTTTCTCTGATGAGAGTAAGGCTTTAATTACATGGAGATCAGGAATTTCATTGAATGAGAATGACAATGTATGTTTCCATCATGAGCAATTATTTCTGACAGGTTTTGAGAGTCGTCAGCGTTCTTGTGCAGATCCAAGAAACATCCATAAGAAACAAATAATAATTATTGTTTGTCAACTATGGTGTTTGTAACCTATTACATTTAATAAATGTGCTGATCTGTAAAAAGGTTGCTGCTTTTTCATTGTTTGCATCTAAGATAAAACTTGGTAATTGCTGTGAAAAGTCTATGTGGTAGCTGTGAAACTTGCATTTAACTTTAAAAAAATAATTTAATAATTGCACTTACATTAACATTTACGAGTACCTTATATGGAAAAAAATCGTAACTAGTTTGGGAACCACAGAATCTCGTCTCTGCTGTTTGTGGACGATGTGGTTCTGTTGGCTTCGTCAAATCAGGACCTTCAGCGTGCACTGGGGTGGTTTGCAGCTGAGTGTGAAGTGTCCGGGATGAAAATCAGCACCTCCAAATCCGAGCCCATGGTTCTCGACCGGAAAAAGGTGCTTTGCCCTCTTCAGGTCAGTGGAGTGTCCTTGCCTCAAGTGGAGGAGTTTAAGTATCTCAGGGTCTTGTTCAAGAGTGAGGGACGGATGGAGCGTGAGATCGATAGATGGATCGGTGCAGCATCTGCAGTGATGCGGTTGCTGTATGTAGGGGGGCAAAGCTCTCGATTTGCCGATCGATCTACGTTCCGATCCTCACCTATGGTCATGAGATTTGGCTCATGACCAAAAGAATGAGATCGCGAGTACAAGCGGCCGAGATGAGTTTCCTCCGCAGGGTGGCCGGGCGCTCCCTTAGAGATAGGGTGAGGAGCTCGGTCACTCTGGAGGAGCTCAGAGTCGAGCCGCTGCTCCTCCACATCGAAAGGAGCCAGTTGAAAGTGGCTTGAGCATCTTTTCGGATGGCCCCTGGATGCCTCGCTGGAGAGGTGTTCTGGGCACGTGCCATCGGGAGGAGGCCCCAAGGAAGACCCAGGACACGCTGGAGGGACTATGTCTCTCGGCTGGCTTGGGAACGCCCTGGGGTTCTCCCGGAGGAGCTGGGAGAGGTGTGTGTGGATCCGCAGGTCTGGGCGGCTTTGCTTGAGCTGCTGCCCCCGCGACCCGACTCCGGATAAAGCGGAAGAAAATGGATGGTTGGATGGATGGATGTACATTTCCAATGTGCTATGGAAAATTTAATAAAAAAAATAGAAAAAAATAATAACCATAAGTTAAAACTGTATGCCTCTGGATGACTTGGATGATATTGCCAGGAAGTTAATATGGTGTCAAAAGAAATGTTTTTTTTTTTCTTTTTCTTGTTTTCTTCTCTGACTACAGACGATAAAGCAGTTTCTCCTGAAATCAGCTCTCCTTTGTTTGCAGAGAGTAGAATTGTGCATCTGCTATAAAACATTTAACAGGTAAGCACTAAAATCTTTGGTATCAGACTTCACAAATGTTTTTAACTGTTAAAGCTGTATTCACTATACCTGCAAAAATATGTTAGCAATCTAAAAATTATCAGACCAAAATTTATCGGAAGATAATTGGTCCGCTGATGGTTTTCAAAGTTATCTGAAAAGCTAATCCAATAATGAAAACATTAGCTTTGATAATTAGTGGTAGCAGAACTTTGCCCACCACTCTCAGATGGTGATGCAAGCACCAAATTAAACAACAATACTCCTTAGACATTATTCTTTTGAAAACAAAAAACTGACTTGCCACTTGAATTTTCAATAGGCAGCTAGGTCGGGGTCAGTTGAGGAATTATACAGGGTTTAAAAATGAAAACTGCTCCATTCATATTGAAAACTATACCACATTATTTGTCTGATCATAAAGATTCCAAAAAGGTAGTTTGGACTACTCCTGTCACCATTCTTACTGTTTTTACCCCATAACATTCAGTCATAGACAGTCCAAACTATACCTTTTTCTCTAAATTTGTTTTGGTGTCTTTATATGTGTGGATTACTTGAGTTGTTACGACATCTGGTGACAGTTTTATGTCAATAGGACCATTACAAATATATGAGTATTTAAAGAGAAAAATGCTGACGTTTTCAGTTCTTATTTTACGCACTGCAAATAAAATAAAAATGTCAAAACAATGATTTGTGTAAGTGTGTAAGCCAGGTTACTTTTAGACACGTCAGGGGATGGATACCATATTTTCCGGTGCATAACTTCCATGGGAGTATAAGTTGCATTTACTACTTCATGTAACAATAACCAAAATGAATTTAATCACAGCATTATTTATTTATAAGGCACACACATTAAGGAACTAATTAATGTTTCTATTCCAGGCACAGAATGTGACTAAACTGCTCCTTTCAGCCACTGAACCAACAATGATACGGTGCACCCAGAAAGTATTCACAGCTCTTCACTTTTCCACATTTTATGTTACAGCCTGATTAAGAAATAAATGTTCATTTTTTTCCCTCAAAATAATTGTAAACACAATACCCCATCATGATAATGTGAAAAAAGATTTTTGTGGGTTTTTTCAAGTTTATAAAAAAATAAATAAATAAATAAATAATAATAATAATAATAATAAAAATAAACAAAGAAATCACATGTACATAAGTATTCACAATGTTTGCCATGAAGCTCAAAATTGAGCTCAGGTGCATCCTGTTTCCACTGATCATTCTTAAGATGTTTCTACAGCTTAATTGGAGTCCACCTGGAATAAATCCAGTTGATTGGACATGATTTGGAAAGACACACACCTGTCTACATATCAGGTCCCACAGTTGTCAGTGCATGTCAGACAATCCACCAATCCACAACAACAATCCACCAATCAGGCCTGTATGGTAGAGTGGCCAGACGGAAGCCACTCCTTAGTAAAAGGCACATGGCAGCCCACCTGGAGTTTGACAAAAGTCACCTGAAGGACTTTCAAGCCATGACAAACAAAGCTCTCTGGTCTGACGAGACAACGTGTGAACTCTTTGCCGTGAATGCCAGGCATCATGTTTGGAGGAAACCAGGCTCCTTCCCTACAGTGAAGCATGGTGGTGTCACCATCATGCTGTGGGGATGTTTTTCAGCAGCACGAACTGGAAGACTAGTTAGGATTGAGGGAAAGATGAATGCAGCAATATACAGAGAAATCCCAGATGAAAACCTGCTCCAGAGCGCTCTTGACCTCAGACTGGGGCGACGGTTCATCTTTCAGCAGGACAATGACTCTCAGCACACAGCCAAGATATCAATGGAGTGGCTTCAGGACAACTCTGTAAATGTCATAGTAGAGAAGCTTGAATCTTCGACTGGACTGGGTTGCTTGACACAAGGACATTTCGCTTCTAATCGCAGAAGCTTCATCAGCTAAATTTCTTGCTCTGGTAGTCTGACTTCTGTTGTGACTCTTAAGCCCCGTTTACACACAGACGGTAAACTCTCCCGGAAGCGTCCCGGCAGAGATTTTGCCCCCTCCGGGCCGTTTTAGGGATCACACGACGTAGTTAACGCTAGCGCACAGGGGCGTGGTTTGGTTCCAGCTTCACCGGGAATCGTCGAAAAAATTATTCAACATGTCGAATAATTCCGGGAGCGCTCCCGGAGAAGTGGCCTGACGATGGAGACAACGCGAACAGTGGCGTTTGATACTTTTTAATCGCCGTGTCATCCCGCCCCTTCCTGTAGTCCCGCAGTTTACACCGCCGTAATTGGCGGCCGCCGTTGTATCCCTAACCAATGGCGTGTAAAACGACGATAGAGCCCACATCGGCGTCCTCAAAGGCGTTTTAACCGGCGACAGAGGCAGACAAAACGGCGGCGCTAGCGGACAGTACGCTGTTCTAAACACCACCTCCCGGTCAACGGCGTTCCAAATGGCCGATAGGCGGCGGTCAGTATAAAAACGCTAGTGCGCTGCATGCAGGTCTCTCACTCGCGGCCAGCTCCAGATATTTTTGCAGAGAAGCTCCAGTATACCTCCTAAAATAAAATTGGCAGCGGCAAGGACTTACCAAGAGGTCTGGTTCAGAAGCATAGGGTAGTCCTGTGGTGCAGACGAGCAACACGTTGAGGAGGGAAAAAAGGAGAAAAAAAAAAGGCTGAGAGATGAGCTCCCTGTCACTCCCTCCCCCTGTACTGACACATACTGTTACATTCCACTACATTCCACTGTTCTCTTTCCATGACAAAACTCCTGTAACAGTGGAATGTGCCAAAAAAGTGCTGATGTCCACGTCTTCTGCCAGTTCTGTGGAAGTCAGACGACGTCCCGGATCAACAAAGCCTTCACATTGGAAATGATCTGGTTGTTTCAGTGGGGTTTCAGCCTGTCTATCGGCGCTCGGAGTGCGCCGCGCTCTCAGCCGCTGTGGCCGGTCTTTAAACCGGCTGGAGCACTCCTTAATCTGTGTAATCCCCATAAAATCGTCCCTGAAAGCCATCTGAATTTTCCGAATGGTGTCCACCTGGAGGTCTCTCACAGTTTCTGGAAAAATTTGATGCAGCCTGCTGTCCTCACGTGGAAATACATGAAACATCTTTCGCCTTTGCGCCAGGCTGCAGTGGCCACACACCTCATCGATGTCCTTGTTGATGTCAGGCATTTTGTCACACCATTTGCAGGCCAGCGATGGTACCACAGTGGTAAAGTTTCTGCTGGCAATCAGAACTTTTTCAAATTGCAGGTTTGAATCCTGTGGGTGGCATGCATTTTTGTTTTTTTTTTGTTTTTCCACAGCATTGGACAATGTGGTTACACATGCTCCAGCTGCTCACACTGTGTTCCCGCTCTGACGGTTTTGTGCATGCTCATGCATGACACTGTCGCATGCACAAAACCATCACAGTGGTATCGTTCACACCTGCCTGTTGCTTAATGTTTTTGTAGTTTGCTCAAATGAGCTGTTCCACCGTGATTTGCCTTGATTTGTACTTATTCATACTTGGGGATGGGTATTGATAAGATTATATGGATATCGATACCATTATCGATTCAGCTTATAGATCTGATTCCTTATCGATTCCCTTATCGATACCTCTTGTGAATTTTCTGTGTACTAAAAGTAGGCTTTACAGGTTTTCTATGTCAACAACATTTTATTGAGTCTCAAATAATATGAAATTGGTCACTGGATCTTAAAATCTGGACATAAATAACCTCTACATGGTGGATCATTGATCTCTGGACATAAATAAGAATAAACAAAATCTGTAGTTTTTGTCAACATTTTATTGAGTCTTAAAGTAAATAAATATGAAATTGGTCACTGGATCCTTAAACTCTGGACATAAATAAAGTACATGGTGGATCCTTGATCTCTGGACATAAATAGAAATAAACAAAATCTGTAGTTTTTGTCAAAAGCATTTCCTTTCAGACATTATTGGCACAAATGTTTTTCCATACGTCTGAACTGAGCTCTTGCAGCCGGCTGTGCTGCACGTCGGGATGCAATTCATAAAGAATGCAGGACCTCTCATTTTGGGAGGAAAAAACGTTTTAGTCGATTGTAGTTTATTCTCTGTATTACAGCATTTGGAAAGAGGTGTCATTTTATTTAAAGCGGCAATTCGTTTTGAAGTTATTAATTCCGAGCAGACTCTGTCTCAGCAGAGAGCTGTGCAGTGTTTGGAGCTGTGCCAATGGAACAAAGGATGATTTTTGTTTCTTGACTGCAACAAGACAAGTTAGTGACTTTATTCCACACAAAAGTGACTAACAATTTACATATTTTAATGGCTTTGAGAGGAGTTAAGAAGCGGACTTTGCTTCTGAAGAGCAGCGACCAACGAGTCAGCAGAACAAAGCATCGTTTCCTTGGTTCACGCTTCAAAGTGGAGTCATGCTGCAGAAATGGTTGATTACAGAGCCACTGCAGGGTCTGTAATCAACGTAGAGGAATGATCATTTTCCCAACAAACGCCCTCAAAAACAACGGCCGCTCTGAAGGACCAATAAGGGAATCATTAAGCCAAAAGACTATTGATATCAGTGGATCAAATCATATGTTAAAGAACTGGTTCTTGATACCCAACCCTATTCATACTATGTGTGAAGGGGCCCTTAGGAATATCCCATTTTAGCTGAGAAGTCAAGTTCAACATATAGGTTGCTACAGGGTTGTTTACCCTTCTTCAAATGAGAAGCCATCTAAAGAAAAAATCACAATACCCGACAGACAACAGTGCCATGCAGACCTTTCTGTCCAAAATGGACTTTTCTCAGTGCAAATGAAGCAAGGCACACTGAATCATCTTATGTTTTGGACCTGCAGGTGAACCTAATCAATGAGCAGTGGCTTCATTAAGCACCAGTGGAGCCAATTATCAGCAGGTCATTGCAAATGCCACAGAATGCTGTGATACCACCAACATGTTGGCCTTCATTTACTGCAAGTGATTTAAAAACCTCAATAAATATCACAGAAGACTGGACATATCCAATTCTTCATTTTAGTTTAAAAGATATGTCTAAATCAAGCATATGCACATAACTGGTGCTCAAGTGGCTGTGCATGTGAAAAATAAATTATGCACAGAAGTGCTTTTCCTCCAATCTATTGTCATTGCTTCTTCATGGGAAGTACTTCCCTTTGTGTTTTCTCTTGTGCATCATATATTTTTAACATGCACAGACACCTGTGCACCAGTTATGTGCACACCTGATCTAGTACAATTCGATTTTAGCAAAATTTAGTCCAAATTTCAACCATGTTAACTGGGACATGCATTCGGTTTCATACCCACTCTCGGTCACATCATTATGTTTCCTTGTAATTTCATGTAAAGCGTTGAGGTTGATATTTGCTTTGTTTATCTTTAATTAGATTCGGATTTGTTTTGTTCCCTTTTTGTGCTTTTGATTCTCACGCTTTTCGGTGATGGGGAAGGTGCAGGATCTTTGTCTACGTTTTTTCGATGATTTGTGACTTTTTTATCCTTTATTCAACTATTGCCGTGTGCCATGTGACCAGGCTCTAAAATGCACTTTGTGTTCAGAACAGAAAAGCACAAAGACCCTTTTCCACTTAGAAGGCAAAGACAGATATGTCTTTGCCAGTAATGCAAATTGAATGAATGACAGAATTGAATGAATCTTTACCCTTTTCTTGTTGATTTATATTCTAATTGAATATACATTTTTGTCAATCTAATTAACATGTTTGTTCATGAGAATATTCCCATATTGTTATGTGTCGGACGCAGCTCGGAGAACCGACCAGCGTTTGAAGGACCCAGTATGAAATAAGCAGAGCACGGTACAAAGGCTAACTGAATTTAATACATAACAGTGATAATATAATAACAAAAGGTGCGGCCTGGCGTGGTGCGCTCCCAGCAGCGCTAACGGTCCGGAGCCAGAAGCTGTTTCGGACCCAAGGACCCCGCCGACACCCCCCAGGTGGCCGCAACAACCAAGTCTGTGAAAGAAGGAACCATTATGTGAGTCCACACTCTACACACAGAACACTTAAAGGTGTACAAACAGCAAACACTTCCTGGCTTGATTACTGATCAGCTTCCCAACCTGCAGGCATGGAACAATCAGTTCACAAAACTCCACTGCAGTGAAAGCTGATATATGACTAACAAACAGCTCAATACAATAAGGTGTGAGGGACACCACATTTACTGACTGTATAACTGTTAGTCACAAAATCTAACGTACCTCAGGAAGTGTGCTGACGAGCGTGAGACCTCACCCCCTCCTCTTTCACAGACTGTGCATCAAACCTGGACGTTCTCAGCATCCGCTGCTGATGAGATGGCTCCCGAGACGACGATCTCACCCGTCTGGTCACAAGGTCGAGTCTCTGGCAAATACACTCTGTGCACTCCAGTCTTAAATGCCAACATGTTCCAATCCATCCAGATGCACCACAGCTGTGAGTCCTGACGAGTCGCAGGTGATCAGGGTGAGGTCCTGACAGCCTCAGCAACACAGCCACTCAGTCCCAAATGCACGCCACCTGGGAGGAAAACCAAAAGACAGAAACAAACCGGCAGCCAGGCCCCCCCAGCCATATAACACATATTATAATGTTTTTTTAATTAAAAAATCCCATTAATTCATGGCTGGATCAGGCCCCTCCTGCCTACTGAAAGTTACAACTTGGATATTTCATGAGTAATTGTGTATTAACTGGACCTAAAGGATCAAGCTATATTGTTGCAAACACGGTCCACCACAGCAGCTACCGGACCTCTGAGCTCCACTCAGCACCAACACATGAGCTGTCACTCAAAGTGACCACAGCCCCATTTATGCATAAAATTTGACTTAAAATGTCTTAAAGTAGATTTTTTATTTTTTTTTTCAGTTAGTCTGCATTGTTCCAGTCCACTTAGCTGTAAATGGGATCCATAACCTGCAGTAGACTAGCATTCCATTCGGGGGGTGTTGGAGACTCTCATCCACTTCACAGGATTTAATCCGGGGATTTGCACCAGCTCCAAACGGCTTCAGGGCCAATATAGAACTTTCCTCTTATTACTCAAGTCAAGTTTTTGTGTGAGCATGTGCTGGTGCTGCACATCTGTGTATCCACCCACCTACAGCAGCGGTCCATCCCTACCCCCTGAAAGATATGCCATCTGTCTGCTGGAGCCAGGTGATATGTAGGCATGTCTTTGGGTTTTTTTCAGGCGCTGGGGTTCTCATTACTGAGGCACCTATGCACTGAAACTGTTCTGTAAACTTGTGTGTACTATTTACACATAACTGCATACTTTTTTCAATGTCTAAATAATTATGGGCCTGGTGTGTTGGTTCTCGTTCTTATTCCATCATACATTTCCATTGGTGTTCATAAAAGTTAGCTCATTAATTTCACTAATTCTAATGAAAGCACAACATCTTGCGTGAGATTATTTCAAAGACATTTTATTTACTCCAAGTTGTATTGATGCCCACTGAATATTCAATCAGCTAACAGCCAGAACAGGAATGAAAAACAATATGATTGGGGAAGTTGTATTAAATCAATCCACAGTGATTAAGTTGACATTTTTCACATTGGAGCCACAGGCGTGCAGGCAGAGCTTTGTGTTGAAGTCCTCCCTCCTTTCTCGGGTCGGGTTTTACGTCATTCAGCAGAGCCGCCACTGGCACTACCTGTGGCCCTTCATTATGACCCCATTCAGTCAGCCGGGCTTCCTGCCAGCACTGCATTGCATCTGCTCACAGAAGCAGAAAGAACCACAACTGCTCCTAATCATCGCCGCTTCAGTGTTTCTGCAAGCCGCCGAGAAGATTATGTCTTTCAGGCTGGAGACAAAAAAGAAAAGTGCAGAACTGGTGGAGAAACAGTGAAAAATAAGCACAAGACAATGTGAACATGATAGCCACATGGTCTACAATTAGAATTAAACAAATGACATGTTTCAGAATTTTGCCCAGCTCAGAAAATGAAACAAAAAAGAGCCTTCAGACACTTCAGGAAATGTATCATTATTACTTGATTTAAACACCGTTGTCACATGGAAAAAAACTTTTTCCAACCATCAGTGCAGACAGCCCATCCTTTCGACCCCCTCGGTCCTCTGAGTAACATTTGCATTTTCAATATGCAAGCTTGAAGAGATCAGGGCTTCAGAATGGGATTTACGGATTGATTCCTTGTGCAGTCATTACCACGAGCTCCTTATAAAGAACCAGGCCAGGGCTGCGGTCAGCAAAGAGGTGAACATAGACATCATATTTCCCAAGATGACTGGGTTTGATGGATTGGTCTAAATTTCACAGGCTACATCAATCAATTCACACTGGCAGGAGGAGCTAATGGCAGAAAAGTTGAGCTGAAAAATTATCCACAATGAACAGGAGGAAAATTTTCTGCCATTAGCTCCTCCTATATATATATATATATATATATATATATATATATATATATACACACACACTCAACAAAAATATAAACGCAACACTTTTGGTTTTGCTCCCATTTTGTACGAGATGAACTCAAAGATCTAAAACTTTTTCCACATACACAATATCACCATTTCCCTCAAATATTGTTCACAAACCAGTCTAAATCTGTGATAGTGAGCACTTCTCCTTTGCTGAGATAATCCATCCCACCTCACAGGTGTGCCATACCAAGATGCTGATTAGACACCATGATTAGTGCACAGGTGTGCCTTAGACTGTCCACAATAAAAGGCCACTCTGAAAGGTGCAGTTTTGTTTTATTGGGGGGGGGGGTACAAGTCAGTATCTGGTGTGACCACCATGCCTCATGCAGTGCAACACATCTCCTTCGCATAGAGTTGATCAGGTTGTCAATTGTGGCCTGTGGAATGTTGGTCCACTCCTCTTCAATGGCTGTGCAAAGTTGCTGGAATTGGTACACGCTGTCGTATACGCCGGTCCAGAGCATCCCAAACATGCTCAATGGGTGACATGTCCGGTGAGTATGCCGGCCATGCAAGAACTGGGACATTTTCAGCTTCCGAGAATTGTGTACAGATCCTTGCAACATGGGGCCGTGCATTATCCTGCTGCAACATGAGGTGATGTTCTTGGATGTATGGCACAACAATGGGCCTCAGGATCTCATCACGGTATCTCTGTGCATTCAAAATGCCATCAATAAAATGCACCTGTGTTCTTCGTCCATAACAGAAGCATGCCCATACCATAACCCCACCGCCACCATGGGCCACTCGATCCACAACATTGACATCAGAAAACCGCTCACCCACACGACGCCACACACACTGTCTGCCATCTGCCCTGGACAGTGTGAACCGGGATTCATCCGTGAAGAGAACACCTCTCCAACGTGCCAAACGCCAGCGAATGTGAGCATTTGCCCACCCAAGTCGGTTACGATGACGAACTGGAGTCAGGTCGAGACCCCGATGAGGATGACGAGCATGCAGATGAGCTTCCCTGAGACGGTTTCTGACAGTTTGTGCAGAAATTCTTTGGTTATGCAAACCGATTGTTTCAGCAGCTGTCCGAGTGGTCTCAGACGATCTTGAAGGTGAACATGCTGGATGTGGAGGTCCTGGGCTGGTGTGGTTACACGTGGTCTGCGGTTGTGAGGCTGGTTGGATGTACTGCCAAATTCTCTGAAACGCCTTTGGAGACGGCTTATGGTAGAGAAATGAACATTCAATACACGAGCAACAGCTCTGGTTGACATTCCTGCTGTCACCATGCCAGTTGCACGCTCCCTCAAATCTTGCGACATCTGTGGCATTGTGCTGTGTGATAAAACTGCACCTTTCAGAGTGGCCTTTTATTGTGGGCAGTCTAAGGTACACCTGTGCACTAATCATGGTGTCTAATCAGCATCTTGATATGGCACACCTGTGAGGTGGGATGGATTATCTCAGCAAAGCAGAGAAGTTTCATAAAAGGTCGGGATCAGCACTTTATCGGCACATTCCACTGTTAAAGGAGATTTTGTAATGAAAGACATGCGGATGGATTTGCGTGTTGGGACGCAGCCGCTCATGGCGCTCGACAAACAACACCTCCGTGTTGGAAGCCTTACAAGACAAGTTGGAACATGCCCAGCTGTTAAACAATTTCTCGGATACTCACTCGACTGAAAAGCGATCGAAAGCCGTCTGAATCTTACGAATGGTTTCCAACACGGAGGTGTTTTTTGTCCCGCCGCACGATATATATATATATATATATATATATATATATATATATGGCCAAGTGGTTAATGCGCTTGGTTTCAGTGCAGAAGGCTCCGGGTTCAAATCCCACCCCTGCCACATTTCTCCATGTAATGTGGAGTTGCGTCAGGAAGGGCATCCGGCATAAAACCTGTGCCAATTCAACATGCAGATCCACCTTGGATTTGCTGTGGTGACCCAGAGTGCAAACAAGGGAGCAGCCAAAGGGACTTACTTAATATATATATATATATATGTGTGTGTGTGTGTGTGTGTGTGTGTGTGTGTGTGTGTGTGTGTGTGTGTGTGTGTGTGTGTGTGTGTGTGTGTGTGTGTGTGTATCCTGATAAATGATAACAAAGTCTCTTATCTTAACAGGTGTTACCTGAACGTGTACGCGCGCGCGTGTGTGTTGGGGTGGGGGGGGGGGGGGGGGTTGTGCTGGGACAGCAGCCCATCCCGTACGCTAATCCACCAGGTGATTTCACTGATTAATATCGCTTTGAGCAGATGGAATCAGTTAATCAGTGGAATCAGTTAATCCTGGGGAAGACCCAGGACTAGGTCGAGAGATTTCATCTCCACACTGGCCTGGGAATGCCTCGGTAACCCCCAGTCAGAGGTGGTTAATGTGGCATGGGAAAGGAAAGTTTGGGGTCCCTTGCTGGAGCTGTTGCTCCCAAAACCCGGTCCTGGATAAGCGGTTGAAGATGAGTGAGATGATAAGTGATTATGTGAGTTATCTGCTCACAGATTTCGTTAATGAAGAAATTCACAAAGTTGAAAGTGTAAGCCCCGGTCGCACGGCATTAATGAAGGCCTCCGACGCCAAAATGAAACAAGAAATCTGGACTTACGCTAACCTTCGAAGACATCATTTAACCATCGTCCAGCTTCGTTTCTGTAGCTGGCGCTTCATCAGAATTTTTAAACTGTTGAAAAATCTGAATGAATCCTGACGAGAACGTCAGTTTGTCCTTATTCTGTTTTGCTTTCTGCCTTGACGGTTCCTGTTGTTCTGCGCATTAAGATCCACTTTTCAAACTGTTGGAGAACAATGAAGACCAAATGGAGATGTGAGTAGATTGGTACTCTCAGTAAACTGTACTACAGGGGTGGCTCATTAAAAGTCTTTCATTGGATTCAGGTGTGTTGAAGCAGGGAGACAACTAAGAGTGTCAAGAAGGTGGCTCTCGAGGACCGAACTTGGCCACTCCTGCTGTAGTAGATGTGAATATTTGGGTCATATTTTTTTGTGTAGAAGTTTGTGTTTCATGTTGTGTCCGAAGTACAGGGTGGGCCAATAAAATGTTACCACTTTTTTAATTTATACAATTTCCAAAATAACAAAAATTTGGAGAATCCCTCTTGAGATGTGTGGCAATGTCATCACAAACTTCAATGTGTGTGAATGGTCTATTTGAAGAGTTTCAGTCAGGTTTCAGAATTCATCATAGTACAGAAACAGCATTAGTGAAGGTTACAAATTATATTCTTATGGCCTCAGACAGTGGACTCATCTCTGTGCTCGTCCTGTTAGACCTCAGTGCAGCTTTTGATACTGTTGACCATAGAATTTTATTACAGAGATTAGAGCTTGCCATAGGTATTAAAAGCACTGTGCTGCAGTGGTTTGAATCATATTTATCTAATAGATTACAATTTGTTCATGTAAATGGAGAGTCTTCTTCATGGACTAAGGTTAATTATGGAATTCCACAAGGTTCTGTGCTAGGACCGATTTTATTCACTTTATACATGCTTCCCTTAGGCAGTATTATTAGAAAGCATTGCTTAAATTTTCATTGTTACGCAGATGATACCCAGCTTTATCTATCCATGAAGACAGAGGACACATACCAATTAGTTAAACTGCAGGAATGTCTTACAGACATAAAGTCATGGATGACCTCTAATTTCCTGCTTTTAAATTCAGATAAAACTGAAGTTATTGTACTTGGCCCCACAAATCTTAGAAACATGGTGTCTAACCAGATCCTTACTCTGGATGGCATTACCCTGACCTCCAGTAATACTGTGAGAAATCTTGGAGTCATTTTTGATCAGGATATGTCCTTCAATGCGCATATTAAGCAAATATGTAGGACTGCTTTTTTTGCATTTGGGCAATATCTCTAAAATTAGAAAGGTCTTAGAGTGATACTGAAAAGCTAATTCATGCATTTATTTCCTCTAGGCTGGACTATTGTAATTCATTATTATCAGGTTGTCCTAAAAGTTCCCTGAAAAGCCTTCAGTTAATTCAAAATGCTGCAGCTAGAGTGCTGACAGGGACTAAAAGGAGAGAGCATATTTCACTCAAATTGGCCTCTCTTCATTGGCTCCCTGTTACTTCCAGAATAGAATTTAAAATTCTTCTTCTTACTTATAAGGTTTTGAATCAGGTCCCATCTTATCTTGGGGACCTCATAGTACCATATCACCCCAATAGAGCGCTTCGCTCTCAGACTGCAGGCTTACTTGTAGTTCCTAGGGTTTGTAAGAGTAGAATGGGAGGCAGAGCCTTCAGCTTTCAGGCTCCTCTCCTGTGGAACCAGCTCCCAATTCAGATCAGGGAGACAGACACCCTCTCTACTTTTAAGATTACGCTTAAAACTTTCCTTTTTGCTAAAGCTTATAGTTAGGGCTGGATCAGGTGACCCTGAACCATCCCTTAGTTATGCTGCTATAGACTTAGACTGCTGGGGGGTTCCCATGATGCACTGAGTGTTTGTTTTTATTCACCTCTTTTTGCTCTGTATGCACCACTCTGCATTTAATCATTAGTGATTGATCTCTGCTCTCTTCCACTGCATGTCTTTTTCCTGGTTCTCTCCCTCAGCCCCAACCAGTCCCAGCAGAAGACTGCCCCTCCCTGAGCCTGGTTCTGCTGGAGGTTTCTTCCTGTTAAAAGGGAGTTTTTCCTTCCCATTGTCGCCAAGTGCTTGCTCATAGGGGGTTGTTTTGACCGCTGGGGTTTTTCTGTAATTATTGTATGGCTTTTGCCTTAAAATATAAAGAGCCTTGGGGCGACTGTTTGTTGTGATTTGGCGCTATATAAATAAAATTGATTTGATTTGTTGTAGCTGTAATCCAAAGAAGAGGAGCGTGGATTGAACATGTCATCAATTACTTAACTATGTGGAAAACAAGAGACAAAGTGGGAAACCCATCCATCCATCCATCCATTTTCTTCCGCTTTATCCAGAGTCGGGTCACGGGGGCAGCAGCTCAAGCAAAGCCGCCCAGACCTCCCGAGCCACACACACCTCCCCCAGCTCCTCCGGGGGAACCCCAAGGTGTTCCCAAGCCAGCCGAGAGATGTAATCCTTCCAGCGTGTCCTGGGTCTTCCCCAGGGCCTCCTCCCAATGTGGGAAACCTTTGGTACCAAATGTTAATTTGATGTTTCTGTTAAAAGTTCTCATTTCAAAAACTTGTGTACAATCAAAAAGTGGTAACATTTTATTGGCCCACCCTGTATGTCTCAGGAGGTCAGAATGGATGGGAGTAAGATAATCCAAATGGACAGAACCACCATGCCAGAACGTTGCATAAAAGCTCAGCTACTTCAAAGACATTAGATTATACAACGTCTGGCACTTTCCACTTTTCTCCATTATTGTGCCTGTGAAGAATGAGTGCGGCATATTTGCTCATGCAGTGTAATTATAATCTAATTACGATCTGTTTTGACATGATCATCTGAAGCACTTCACTGAGTGTGTCTGCATTTCATTCAGAAACACAGTGTCGGGGTGAACCAAAGCTGTGATGACTCCAGCTGATTCTAATCTGAGCACATGGAGAGTTCAAAGGAATAAAGTTTCTTTATCAGAGTTCTCAGCAAAAATTAACATGAGCTGTTTTTCCACAAGCTTTAATCACAAAGGAATATTAATATGAATATATTACTTTGAATTTTAGATTTCCTTCTCTTATTCTGTGTCACAGTCAGACTCAAAGGAAAACAATCTGTCAAACAGCGTTCACACCAACATGTCATAGATGTGACTTTTAAAGTGATTTTGGATGACTGCTGGTGATTTGAAGAGCTTCTGACCAGCACCACCATCAGGCCAAAACATTGGCTGATACACAGACAAACATCTCTGAGACCACAGTCTCAGCTCCTGGAAAAATCAGGTGTTAAGGAAAAAAAACAAAACAGAAATACAAAAATCCAGGTGAAAATCTGATCTAATAATTCCATCTCTGTATTCTGCAGTTGTAGATCTGTAGTATTCATAGGAGTAAAGCAGAGTGTTAAGATGATGGCTATGTGGGACAGGAGCTGGTGCTTTAGTACATGGCCCTCATTTATCAACTGTTTGTCGAAATTTTTGTATACGCAGTTCAAGCACAAATCTGTATGTACAGAGTATGGAATTTACCAAAATTTGTAGGCGCAGCATCTTCTGGTACAACTGAGAAGCTGCAACGAGACCATCAATGCTGCCATCAAGATCATGCAACCTCATCCAGATAAGTTCCTTATTTCCTTGAATTAATAACTACATACACAGTTAGTAATTATGTTGTGTTGTGAAAGTGTAGGAACACGGACCCACAACAGGGGCGCAAATGAACGGACAATGGAGGAAGTCAAATAACACTTTACTGTTGTGAAGAAGCACAACCAACACGACGAATAACAATTGTAGACAAGTAGTCAATTCACAAAAAATGTGTCACGTGGGCAGGCTCGAAGATAAGAGACGTCCGTCCAAAGCAGAACCGGAACCACACGATTTCCTCTGCCACTGAACCCCGGGAATACTGGAGCCGCCAAGTCCCGAACACCCAGGTGGCCACTGCCTCCGCTTGTCGGATCTGGTACTGCTGGCGAGGAACAAAAACAGTTAGATGTGGGTGTGTGTGCACCCAGCAATACGTATGGTGGGAAAACCACCTCCACCTCTCGTCGAAAAAAGAAACAGAATATCTGCTGTCCAACACACACAAGCAATAGATATTCCTGTCAGAAAGTCAACACAGTCAGCTGAGAACGTTACCTCCTTGGTAGAGCGATATCTCGGCAAAGAAGTGGAGATGACGTCTTGCAGATATACCGCTGCGGATCAGATGATTGGTAACAGCTGTCGTAGGTGACAGCTGTCACCCCGGCTGCTCCTGTGAGATGGCAGCGCCCTCTGGTGCCTGGAGCCCGCACTCAAGGCAGGGTGCCCTCTGGTGGTGGTGGGCCAGCAGTACCTCCTCTTCAGCGGCCCACACAACAATGTTGAGTTAGAAACAGAAGTGTAGCCTCATTGGTGTGGACGTCCCATTGATATTAAGATGCTTTTTCATGTTGGCATCAGAAAGGTGACATGAGGCGCAGTGCACACCAGCAGTCTTAACCTTCACAAAGCTAGCCATTGTCCCAGAAGACTTCCTGTTTTCTTTCACAAGAGTCTTTCAAAATAAGAGTGCATTTCAACATAAACTTCGATTTCACTATCAGCGCATACTGATGACACCATCACAGGTAAGACGTGGAAGAGAAAACATTGTGAAAACTAATGTTTTTGTTTTTTTTTGGGGGGGGGGGTTCTTTTTACGTATTGAGGATCACCAGATTAAAGTTCTGTTGCCATATATGGTTGATTGAGGATGTTTCTGAATGCAAATGACAAAGAACATGCACAGGCATGTACTTTAGAACATGTGGGCTGTTATCAACAGCTGTTGCTTACTATGGGCAGTACAGTGGCTTAGTGGTCAGCACTGTTGCCTCACAGCAAGAAGGTCATTTGATTGCTTCCCACCTGTTCCTTTCTGTGTGGAGTTTGCATGTCTTCCAGTGTTTACATGGCTTCCCTCTGGATGTTTTCTCCCACTTCCAGAAACATGCACATTAGGTGGATCAGAAACTCTAAATTGCCCATAGGTGTGAGAGAGAGTGTGATTGTATATGTCTCTCGTTGTGTGCGATCGGCTGGCATCCTGTTCAGGGTGTAAATTGCCTCTCAGCCTATGACTGCTGGAATAAGATCCAGCTGCCCAGCCACCCCAACCCTTAACTGGAACAAGCATGGATAGAAAATGAAAGACAAGCAGTTTGAAGCACACACCTAGGACATTATTTATTAATGTGTGCATCAAAAAGGTTCAAAATGCTGTAATATGAACAAAATTTAGTATGTGTGTAAGTACAAAAAAATAACTCATCAGTCAGTGTCCTTGGACAAGATGCTTGTCCCATTGTTCCAGTTCACCCAGCTGTAAATGGGTTCATGCCTTTTTTTGGGAAGTGACCTATGATAGGCTGGTGTTTCATCTAGGGTGAAGTCATAGACTCTCAATCACTTTACACTATGGTGTCCAGGGATAAACACAGGTCTGCGGGCCTCAGGGCCTTTATAGCACTTACTACTACTTAATTTAAACAGTTTAACCTCAACAGCTTCTTGTTTGTGTTTATTATGAGAAGTTGATCATTTTTTTCCATTTCAGGATCCATAAAAAAATTATAGTTTCAAAAAACAAAATATATGAAACAATAACACCAAACCTAAACTAGAATGTCATAGAGAGAGTCAGATGAGGAGTTGCATCACTTGCATCATGAGGGACTACCAGCTAAGTCACCAACATGTATTCTCCAAAGAGACTTGGTACTATAGACATCCAGTCGTCACCTTAAATCTCTGGTTAGCGTCCACATCTCACAACCATTAATAAAGTAAGGACGAGTACCTGAAAGACTCTCATATTCTCCTGCAGGGGCATTAACATTGAGAAACACTGTCCAGCAAACCTATGATATACACATATCATGAACTTGAAACCTCCAGAATATACGGATTCAACACAGCCTCACTACCAATTTTTCACATTTTGATGCAGAACTGTCGTTGTGACCAAATGTCATTATGTGATGACATCAGTGCAATGGTTTCTGATTGAGCAATTTGAGATCATAGTACTGCCAGGACCACATTGGAACTTTTATTGACATCAATCAAATTTCTGGGCCATGAGGGGATGCCACTTAGAGGGCATACTCACCACAATGACATCCTCTGGCAGCTTATGTTTTGGAACCAGTGCAGATAGAACGACAGACATCAGTGCCTGCGAGCTATTCTCATGTTGTTTGCAGATTCAGATTTAAGTGCATAGAAGAACTTGTTTCTTATATTTTACAATGTGTCTGACTTATCAGCTAAAACGTTGTTTTCTTGCATTAAGTATCTATTCCATCATTTAAACATGCCCCTGGAACATTTGCAAAGGTATTGTTTCAACAATGCATCCAATGTGTCTGGCCATTTACATGGTGTTCAGGCAAAACTGAAAGCAGAGTGCCCAGAATCCCTATATGTGTGAGACACAAGGCACAACCCAGGACCCGTTCACAGGTAGCAACTCAGGTAGGTGTTTTAAATGATGTTAAATGCAGTTCGGTTCTCCAGAAGCAGTAGCAAACAGTTATGTTGACAATGCTGATAGTTATGTACAGGCAGTGACGGATTCCTTTAGTCTGTGAGGCAGGCAATGGCAGAAGCAGAAAGGCAGTCAGCATGGGTACCAGAGTCTGAAGGGGAAGGTGAATATTCAGTATCAGGGACAAAACACTGGGAACGCAGGAAAGCTGTTGTGACAGTGTCGTGACACGGACCCACAACAGGGGGCGTTAATGAACGGACAATGGATAAGCCAAAAAGTAACAATTTAATGTTGTGAATCACACAACGATGTACAGACAATAACAATACAGTGACTGTCAATCATACACCAGGTGACGTGTGGGCAGGCTCGACGATAGAAGACGCCTGGAGAGAGAAAAGTCGGATCCACACAGCTTCCACTGCCAACGGAGCTGAAGAACACCGGAGCCGCCAAGCCCTGCGCCCCAGGTGGCCGCTGTCTTCAGCAGTCAGACCCGGTACTGCTGGCAGAGAACAGAGACAGTCCAGATGAGTGTGAGGTCGCACACTCAGTAATCCCACAGTCTGTATTCAGTAAAGGAGGGAGAACCTCCACCTCCAATCACACACTCGTGCAGCTCCTGAGTTAACCACTTATCTGAGTGGGGTGTGAGGCGAAGCTGTCGCAGTCCACACCAAACGCCAACTCCGCAGATAAGGCACACCACAGGAAAACGGCTGCAAAAAGAGATCAGACTAATACTCAAAGTTTAAGTCAGCAGAGAAAATTACCTGATTGGTAGTTGATTTCTCGGCGGGGAGGTGGAGTTGCAGTCCGGCCTTTATGGTGGTGGTGATGAGTAGTGGATGAGTGACAGCTGGTACGGATGATGAGTGACAGCTGTCACTCCTGGTCACTCCGACGCCCTCTCGTGCTTGAAACCCGCACTTCAAGCAGGGCGCCATCTTGTGGTGGTGGGCCAGCAGTACCTCCTCTTCAGCGGCCCACACAACAGGACCCCCCCCTCAACGGGCGCCTCCTGGCGCCCGACCAGGCTTGTCCAGGTGACGGGTGTAGAAGTCGGCCAGGAGGGCCGGGTCCAGGATGAAGCTCCTCTTCACCCAGAAGCGCTCTTCGGGGCCATAACCCTCCCAGTCCACCAGATACTGGAACCCCCGGCCCTTTTGACGGACGTCCAGGAGCCGGTGTACTGTCCACGCGGGCTCCCCGTCAATGATCCGGGCAGGAGGCGGCGCTGGTCCCGGGGCACACAGTGGGGAGGTATGGCAGGGCTTGAGTCTTGACACATGAAACACGGGGTGTATCCACAGTGAAGCTGGCAGCTTCAGCTTCACTGTGGCCAGACTGAGGACTTTGAGGATGGCTAATGGTCCGATGTACCTGTCCTTTAGTTTGTGGGATTCCACCTTCAGGGGGATGTCCTTAGTAGATAGCCAGACCTCCTGCCCGGGCTGGTATGCAGAGGCCGGGGAACGCCAGCGGTCTGCATGGGCCTTAGCCCTCGTCCGGGCTCTGAGCAGGGCAGAGCGGGCGGTACGCCACACCCGACGGCACTTCCTCAGATGGGCCTGGACCGAGGGCACCCTGACCTCTCCCTCCACCAGTGGAAACAACGGGGGCTGGTACCCCAAACACACCTCAAACGGGGAGAGGCCGGTGGCAGATGAGACTTGGCTATTATGAGCGTACTCGATCCAGGCCAGATGGTCACTCCAGGCCGTCGGGTGCGTGGAGGTCACGCAGCGGAGGGCCTGCTCCAGTTCTTGGTTAGTCCGCTCTGCCTGCCCGTTCGTCTGGGGGTGGTACCCAGACGAGAGACTGACGGTGGCCCCCAGTTCCTTGCAGAAACTCCTCCAGACCTGGGAGGAGAACTGAGGACCACGATCCGAGACAATGTCTGATGGAATCCCATGCAGACGCACGACGTGGTGATCCAGGAGGTCTGCAGTCTCCTGGGCCGTCGGGAGCTTCGGGAGGGCCACGAAGTGGGCCGCCTTGGAGAACCGGTCCACTATCGTTAAGATGGTGGTGTTGCCCTGGGACGGCGGGAGGCCAGTGACAAAGTCCAGGCCGATATGAGACCAGGGGCGACGAGGCACAGGCAGAGGCTGGAGGAGGCCTTGGGCCTTGTGATGGTCGGCTTTGCCCCTGGCACAGGTGGTGCAGGCCTGGACATACTCCCGGATGTCGGCTTCCATAGACGCCCACCAGAAGCGCTGCTGGACCACTGCCACGGTCCTTCTCACCCCTGGGTGACAGGAGAGCTTGGAACCGTGACAGAAGTCAAGGACCGCAGCCCTGGCCTCTGGTGGGACGTACAGTTTGTTCTTCGGACCTGTCCCCGGGTCCGGGCTCCATGTCAGGACCTCCCGGATGGTCTTCTCCACGTCCCAGGTAAGGGCGGCCACGACAGTGGACTCGGGGATGATGGTTTCAGGGGGGTCTGACAGCTCGGTCTTGACCTCCTCTTTGTGCACCCGGGACAGGGCGTCAGATCGTTGGTTCTTTGTCCCGGGGCGGTAGGTGATCCAGAAGTCAAAACGCCCGAAGAACAGCGACCAGCGGGCTTGCCTGGGGTTCAGACGCTCCGCGGTCCGGATGTACTCCAGGTTCCGGTGGTCCGTGAAAACCGTAAATGGTACCGATGCTCCCTCCAACAGGTGTCTCCACTCCTCAAGAGCCTCCTTCACCGCAAGAAGTTCCCGATTGCCGACGTCATAGTTCCGTTCAGCTGGGGTCAACCTGCGGGAAAAGTAGGCATATGGATGGAGAACCTTGTCGGACTCCCCGCTCTGGGACAGCACGGCTCCTATCCCTGAGTCAGAGGCATCCACTTCAACAACAAACTGGCGCTTGGGATCGGGCTGCACCAGAACCGGTGCAGTCGAGAACCGGCGTTTCAACTCCCTAAACGCGGCTTCGCACCGATCCGACCAGGTGAAGGGGACTTTTGTGGAGGTCAGGGCTGTCAGGGGGCTAACTACCTGACTGTAGCCCTTGATGAACCTCCGGTAGAAATTTGCAAAACCGAGGAACTGTTGTAGTTTCCTACGGTTCATTGGTTGGGGCCAATCTCTCACCGCCGCAACCTTGGCCGGATCAGGGGCGACGGAGTTGGAGGAGATGATGAACCCCAAGAAGGACAAAGAAGTGCAGTGGAACTCACACTTCTCGCCCTTCACAAACAGCCGGTTCTCCAACAACCGCTGTAGGACCTGATGTACATGCTTGACATGGGTCTCAGGATCCGGAGAAAAGATGAGTATATCGTCTAGATATACGAAGACAAACCGATGCAGGAAGTCCCGCAAGACATCATTAACCAATGCTTGGAACGTCGCGGGTGCATTGGTGAGGCCGAACGGCATGACCAGGTACTCAAAGTGACCTAACGGGGTGTTAAATGCCGTCTTCCACTCGTCTCCCTCCCAGATCCGAACCAGGTGATAAGCATTCCTAAGATCCAATTTCGTGAAAATTTGGGCTCCATGCAGGGGCGTGAACACTGAATCCAACAGAGGTAACGGGTATCGGTTGCGAACCGTGATCTCGTTCAGCCCTCTGTAATCAATGCATGGACGGAGTCCGCCGTCCTTCTTGCCCACAAAAAAGAAACCAGCACCCATCGGGGAGGTGGAGTTCTGGATCAACCCGGCAGCTAACGAGTCCCGGATGTAGGTCTCCATTGATTCGCGTTCCGGACGTGAGAGGTTGTACAGCCTGCTGGAAGGGTACTCAGCGCCCGGTATCAAATCAATGGCACAATCGTACGGACGCTGCGGGGGCAGCGTGAGTGCCAGATCCTTGCTGAAGACGTCAGCAAGGTCGTGGTACTCGGCCGGCACCGCCGTCAGATTGGGGGGGACTGAAACCTCCTCCTTAGCAGTCACACCGGGTGGAACCGAGGATCCTAAACACTCCCGGTGGCAGGTTTCGCTCCACTTAACCACAACCCCAGACAGCCAATCAATCCGGGGATTGTGTTTTAACACCCATGGAAAACCCCAAATCACTCGGGAGGTAGAAGGTGTTACATAAAACACAATCTCCTCCCTGTGATTCCCAGACACCACCAATGTCACTGGCTGTGTCTGGTGTGTGATTAGTGGAAGAAGGGTGCCATCTAGCGCCCGCACCGACAATGGTGACGGTAAGGCCACTAGAGGGAGCCCAACCTCCTTTGCCCATCTGCTATCCAGCAGATTCCCGTCTGAGCCCGTGTCCACCAGTGCTGGGGTGTGAAGGGCTAGATCCCCACTCAGGATCGTGACTGGGATTCCTGCAGATCGTCGGGGTTTCCCCACGTGGGTGTTGTGACCCACCCTTAGCCCAGTCTCTAAGGACGAGTGCTGTTGTTTTGACCGTTTGGGGCATTCTCTCTGTATGTGCTCGGTAGAGCTGCAGAGAAAACACTCTCCACGGATCAGCCTCCTTTGTCTCTGATCGTTTTTTGTCCCTGCTCGTTTCCATAGCAACGTCAGCAGGGGGAGCTGTTGTCACGTGGAGAGCCCTGGCAGTGGAGCGTGGGGAAGTCGGCTTCCTTTCGGACCCGGGAGGAAGAGGGACGGCTTGTGCCTGGCCACGCCCCTCGTCTCGTTCCCGTCGGTGTTCCGTTAATCGGGTGTCTAACCGTATAACCAGGTCGATAAGCCCATCTAAGTCCCGCGGCTCGTCCTTCGCCACCACGTGCTCCTTAAGGACCAGAGACAGTCCATTTACAAAGGCGGCGCGGAGCGCAACAGCATTCCAGCCGGCTCGCGCTGCCGTGATGCGGAAGTTGACTGCATACTTCGCTGCGCTCCGACGCCCCTGTCGTATCGACAGCAGCACACTTGAAGCGGTCTCGCCTCTATGAGGGTGGTCGAACACCTGTCGGAACTCCCTCACAAACTCAGTATAAACCGTTAGGAGCCGTGAATTCTGCTCCCAAAGCGCTGTAGCCCAGGCGCGTGCCTCTCCTCGAAGCAAATTGATCACATAAGCCACCCGGCTGGCGTCTGCTGCGTACATGACAGGACGCTGTGAAAAGACAAGCGAGCACTGCATCAAGAAGTCTGCGCACGTCTCCACACAGCCTCCGTACGGCTCCGGAGGACTTATGTATGCTTCAGGGGAAGGTGGGGGGGTTCGTTGAACGACCAGTGGAATGTCTGTTTCTGGCACACGGTCAGCAGGAGGAGGTGCTGCAGCAGCGCCCTGAGCACGCGCTTCCACCTGGGCGGTGAGAGCCTCCATCCTACGATTGAGAACACTGCTCTGCTCGGTAATTAAATCCAACCGAGCGGTAAAGGCGGTTAAGATGTGCTGCAGCTCACCCAACACGCCTCCTGCTGGCGCCTGTGCACCTCGCTCTTCCATTGGCTGTTCAAGCGATGGTTGACGCCCCTCGGGATCCATGACGCTGGCCGAGAAATCCTGTTGTGACAGTGTCGTGACACGGACCCACAACAGGGGGCGTTAATGAACGGACAATGGATAAGCCAAAAAGTAACAATTTAATGTTGTGAATCACACAACGATGTACAGACAATAACAATACAGTGACTGTCAATCATACACCAGGTGACGTGTGGGCAGGCTCGACGATAGAAGACGCCTGGAGAGAGAAAAGCCGGATCCACACAGCTTCCACCGCCAACGGAGCTGAAGAACACCGGAGCCACCAAGCCCTGCGCCCCAGGTGGCCGCTGTCTTCAGCAGTCAGACCCGGTACTGCTGGCAGAGAACAGAGACAGTCCAGATGAGTGTGAGGTCGCACACTCAGTAATCCCACAGTCTGTATTCAGTAAAGGAGGGAGAACCTCCACCTCCAATCACACACTCGTGCAGCTCCTGAGTTAACCACTTATCTGAGTGGGGTGTGAGGCAAAGCCGTCGCAGTCCACACCAAACGCCAAACCCGCAGATAAGGCACACCACAGTAAAACGGCTGCAAAAAGAGATCAGACTAATACTCAAAGTTTAAGTCAGCAGAGAAAATTACCTGATTGGTAGCTGATTTCTCGGCGGGGAGGTGGAGTTGCAGTCCGGCCTTTATGGTGGTGGTGATGACTAGTAGATGAGTGACAGCTGGTACGGATGATGAGTGACAGCTGTCACTCCTGGTCGCTCCGACGCCCTCTCGTGCTTGAAGCCCGCACTTCAAGCAGGGCGCCATCTTGTGGTGGTGGGCCAGCAGTACCTCCTCTTCAGCGGCCCACACAACAAAAGCTTTGCATAATGTGAGGAGATAATCCTGCAGAGAGTGAAGGTGGAGAGAGAGGTCAAATGGACTGGGACATGATTACACAGATGAGATTCACCTGGGGAGACACAACAAGACTGGAGCCATGACCATGCATAAGAGACTAGGGGTTTCAAAATAGCACAGACAGTGGAGAACACAGGACAGATGCATGACAATATGTTCACTGTCACAACAGGAGGTGCAGGAAGTGAGACTCATCACAGACTTTGTTCAGGGAGTTTCTGTTGTCATCAGAGAGTCAGCCCAATGCAAGGAGTTGTTCAAATATCTTTCTGGCTCTGAAGAGGTCATTTGCAGTGTCTTGGGACTCGAGTTGTCATGATGGTGTTCCAGACCACTGGATTGTATAGGCTCACTGGTGCATACACTACATCCCTGGAGACCATAAAGATTTTGAAGCAAGACAGGACAAAGGACTGTGTTAACAAGCAAGGGCATATTTTGGATTCACTTGTAGCGAGATGCTTTAGGCCGCAGCTTCTGAAGCTGTGGCCTAAAGTCTGCAGAGCAAAACATCTACTGCACACACAGCCCTGGAGTGCCTCAGAGTCCTTCAG
The DNA here is from genome assembly GCF_902500255.1 of Thalassophryne amazonica. Classification (NCBI taxonomy): domain Eukaryota; kingdom Metazoa; phylum Chordata; class Actinopteri; order Batrachoidiformes; family Batrachoididae; genus Thalassophryne; species Thalassophryne amazonica. The sequence continues at coordinate 15,676,493 of NC_047104.1, forward strand.
CAACATGCCCTAAGGGAGGACGGCTCCATAAACAGCTCATGTAGAAGGTTAACCCTCAGAGCCCAAAGGGTTTTTTTTTAAGGATTTTATGATACCTTACAAAATTCCTCTCTTCAGGTACTTTCTTTTCATATCATGCCTATGTGTTGCATATCAAAATATTCAGAACAATCTCAGCTTTCTAAATGTGAGGCATATATTTCTCTCAAACACTGTATCAAGATATGAGCTATTAATTGAAATGTGAAGAAGAGCTAACCAGTACACAGGAGAGGATCATTAGGGCCCCAAGTGTTAAGACATATCTGGGCGACAACAATCTCAAAATGCCCCATCCCTCCAGGGTGAGAAAAACCCCACTCACCTGTGCAGCACCACCAAACCAGAGGCTCTGGGGTATGAGTCCAAAGAGGCACAGTGGAGGCGTCAGTTCTTTGAAGTTGTGAGTTGAATTGAAATGGGGCTTAGGCAAAGATTTGATCAATTCGGAATGAGAGTGGCTGCACAGAGAGAAACCATTCTTATCGGTGCTGGCAACCAAAACATATCTGCACCGAAGAAAGTTCAACTGCTGAAAAAGTTTGATTGATCAAAGCCATAAAGGAAACTGAATTTACAGGGCAACTTGACAAAGGGGAAATATTCACTACAGTCACAGTTTGCTGAATTTATTTCAGAGTTGCATTTTCAAACAAGAGAGCTGTTTAAAGACGTTGATGCATTTGTTGAACTATGTGTCTAATGGTGTCAGCTGCCCCATCAGAAATATTCTCAGTCCTTAGAAGACTGGAAACTTCACTGTGAAGTACCATGAGCAAGACGTTGATACATCTAGCATTGATGCATATTCACAGTAACATCTTAGGCAGACTGGATACACCATCCTTTGTTAAGAGCTTCATGAGCAATACCCCTGAACGCAACGCCACCTTTGGCGCAGTGTAAATCCAGAAAAGGCGTGGTTTGGATTCCTAACACAGCTGCAGAGCATGTTTGCTTAATTTTTATGTGTGCAAGTCTGTGTATGAACATCATATTTAGGTTGGAAAGTAAGAAATCTCATCAGTAAAAAGTTTGAAAAAAGGTCTCGACAGCATTTTCTCCGAGCTATCATCAAGTGATCATAATACGGAAAATTGGATGCATTATGTTGGGACCAGGAAGCAGAGTTGTAGTCTTACACACCTCTCTGCAGCTTCTCTCCCCCTGCCATCCCCTCATTACCCCATCCCCGTAGAGACGGTGCCTGCTCCCAGACTACCAATAACCAGCAAAAATCTATTTAATCATAAAATTCAAAAAGAAAAAATAATATAGCACCTTCAACTGCACCACAGACTAAAACAGTTAAATGTGGTCTATTAAACATTAGGTCTCTCTCTTCTAAGTCCCTGTTGGTAAATGATATAATAATTGATCAACATATTGATTTATTCTGCCTAACAGAAACCTGGTTACAGCAGGATGAATATGTTAGTTTAAATGAGTCAACACCCCCGAGTCACACTAACTGTCAGAATGCTCGTAGCACGGGCCGGGGCGGAGGATTAGCAGCAATCTTCCATTCCAGCTTATTAATTAATCAAAAACCCAGACAGAGCTTTAATTCATTTGAAAGCTTGTCTCTTAGTCTTGTCCATCCAAATTGGAAGTCCCAAAAACCAGTTTTATTTGTTATTATCTATCGTCCACCTGGTCGTTACTGTGAGTTTCTCTGTGAATTTTCAGACCTTTTGTCTGACTTAGTGCTTAGCTCAGATAAGATAATTATAGTGGGCGATTTTAACATCCACACAGATGCTGAGAATGACAGCCTCAACACTGCATTTAATCTATTATTAGACTCTATTGGCTTTGCTCAAAAAGTAAATGAGTCCACCCACCACTTTAATCATATCTTAGATCTTGTTCTGACTTATGGTATGGAAATAGAAGACTTAACAGTATTCCCTGAAAACTCCCTTCTGTCTGATCATTTCTTAATAACATTTACATTTACTCTGATGGACTACCCAGCAGTAGGGAATAAGTTTCATTACACTAGAAGTCTTTCAGAAAGCGCTGTAACTAGGTTTAAGGATATGATTCCTTCTTTATGTTCTCTAATGCCATATAACAACACAGTGCAGAGTAGCTACCTAAACTCTGTAAGGGAGATCGAGTATCTCGTCAATAGTTTTACATCCTCATTGAAGACAACTTTGGATGCTGTAGCTCCTCTGAAAAAGAGAGCTTTAAATCAGAAGTGTCTGACTCCGTGGTATAACTCACAAACTCGTAGCTTAAAGCAGATAACCCGTAAGTTGGAGAGGAAATGGCGTCTCACTAATTTAGAAGATCTTCACTTAGCCTGGAAAAAGAGTCTGTTGCTCTATAAAAAAGCCCTCCGTAAAGCTAGGACATCTTTCTACTCATCACTAATTGAAGAAAATAAGAACAACCCCAGGTTTCTTTTCAGCACTGTAGCCAGGCTGACAAAGAGTCAGAGCTCTATTGAGCTGAGTATTCCATTAACTTTAACTAGTAATGACTTCATGACTTTCTTTGCTAACAAAATTTTAACTATTAGAGAAAAAATTACTCATAACCATCCCAAAGACGTATCGTTATCTTTGGCTGCTTTCAGTGATGCCGGTATTTGGTTAGACTCTTTCTCTCCGATTGTTCTGTCTGAGTTATTTCATTAGTTACTTCATCCAAACCATCAACATGTTTATTAGACCCCATTCCTACCAGGCTGCTCAAGGAAGCCCTACCATTATTTAATGCTTCGATCTTAAATATGATCAATCTATCTTTGTTAGTTGGCTATGTACCACAGGCTTTTAAGGTGGCAGTAATTAAACCATTACTTAAAAAGCCATCACTTGACCCAGCTATCTTAGCTAATTATAGGCCAATCTCCAACCTTCCTTTTCTCTCAAAAATTCTTGAAAGGGTAGTTGTAAAACAGCTAACTGATCATCTGCAGAGGAATGGTCTATTTGAAGAGTTTCAGTCAGGTTTTAGAATTCATCATAGTACAGAAACAGCATTAGTGAAGGTTACAAATGATCTTCTTATGGCCTTGGACAGTGGACTCATCTCTGTGCTTGTTCTGTTAGACCTCAGTGCTGCTTTTGATACTGTTGACCATAAAATTTTATTACAGAGATTAGAGCATGCCATAGGTATTAAAGGCACTGCGCTGCGGTGGTTTGAATCATATTTGTCTAATAGATTACAATTTGTTCATGTAAATGGGGAATCTTCTTCACAGACTAAAGTTAATTATGGAGTTCCACAAGGTTCTGTGCTAGGACCAATTTTATTCACTTTATATATGCTTCCCTTAGGCAGTATTATTAGACGGTATTGCTTAAATTTTCATTGTTACGCAGATGATACCCAGCTTTATCTATCCATGAAGCCAGAGGACACACACCAATTAGCTAAACTGCAGGATTGTCTTACAGACATAAAGACATGGATGACCTCTAATTTCCTGCTTTTAAACTCAGATAAAACTGAAGTTATTGTACTTGGCCCCACAAATCTTAGAAACATGGTGTCTAACCAGATCCTTACTCTGGATGGCATTACCCTGACCTCTAGTAATACTGTGAGAAATCTTGGAGTCATTTTTGATCAGGATATGTCATTCAAAGCGCATATTAAACAAATATGTAGGACTGCTTTTTTGCATTTACGCAATATCTCTAAAATCAGAAAGGTCTTGTCTCAGAGTGATGCTGAAAAACTAATTCATGCATTTATTTCCTCTAGGCTGGACTATTGTAATTCATTATTATCAGGTTGTCCTAAAAGTTCCCTAAAAAGCCTTCAGTTAATTCAAAATGCTGCAGCTAGAGTACTGACGGGGACTAGAAGGAGAGAGCATATCTCACCTATATTGGCCTCTCTTCATTGGCTTCCTGTTAATTCTAGAATAGAATTTAAAATTCTTCTTCTTACTTATAAGGTTTTGAATAATCAGGTCCCTTATCTTAGGGACCTCGTAGTACCATATCACCCCAATAGAGCGCTTCGCTCTCAGACTGCAGGCTTACTTGTAGTTCCTAGGGTTTGTAAGAGTAGAATGGGAGGCAGAGCCTTCAGCTTTCAGGCTCCTCTCCTGTGGAACCAGCTCCCAATTCAGATCAGGGAGACAGACACCCTCTCTACTTTTAAGATTAGGCTTAAAACTTTCCTTTTTGCTAAAGCTTATAGTTAGGGCTGGATCAGGTGACCCTGAACCATCCCTTAGTTATGCTGCTATAGACGTAGACTGCTGGGGGGTTCCCATGATGCACTGTTTCTTTCTCTTTTTGCTCTGTATGCACCACTCTGCATTTAATCATTAGTGATCGATCTCTGCTCCCCTCCACAGCATGTCTTTTTCCTGGTTCTCTCCCTCAGCCCCAACCAGTCCCAGCAGAAGACTGCCCCTCCCTGAGCCTGGTTCTGCTGGAGGTTTCTTCCTGTTAAAAGGGAGTTTTTCCTTCCCACTGTAGCCAAGTGCTTGCTCACAGGGGGTCGTTTTGACCGTTGGGGTTTTACATAATTATTGTATGGCCTTGCCTTACAATATAAAGCGCCTTGGGGCAACTGTTTGTTGTGATTTGGCGCTATATAAAAAAAATTGATTGATTGATTGATTGATTATGTGACAAAAACAATCTTTAGTCCAGCTCTTTGAATCCCCGACATATTGTTTCCTATAGGCTTCATTGTAGCTATTTCTGTGGACATCATCTTGCATGATGGAAGAAATTAGCATTGGCCGAATGATTTATTTCTTCTGTGTTTGAATGCTGTTGAGTTGCAGGACGTGTGTTTTTCTGATGTTTTATTTTCGGTGTAATGTACACTGTCTTTGCTCATGATTGGATGAGGGGGTTTGAGTTGTGACTCATAGGCCTTTGTTTCACATGATTGGTTGCCCAAGGGAGACATTAGAGTGGCTTCATGCTTTGTTCAGGTGTAGTTTAACCCTCTGAGGTTGATGGACATGACGGCACAAGCAACTCATGTTTCTATTAATAAATCAGTGACAGTACATCACAAAGACTTCATTCAATCACTTCCTGAAACTACAGTGTCATCTCTAGTTTCAGTCCCTCTTCTGGACTATCTTTGCCTTACAACCAATTCTAGTGACCAGAGAAGGTCACAAAGGTCTGACTCTTGCCGTCTCTCTGCCTGCCACTTCATCCAGATTGTTACCAGTAAGTTCAAAAGCCAACATCTGTGATGGTATGGGGGTGTGTTAGTGCCCATGGCATGGGCACCATCAATGCTGAAAGGTACATCCAGGTTTTGGAGCAACACATGCTGCCATCCAAGCAACGTCTTTTTCAAGGACATCCCTGCTTATTTCAGCAAGACAGTGCCAAGCCACATTCTGCAGGTGTGCGGGTACTAGACTGGCCTGTCTGCAGTCCAGACCTGTCGCCCATTGAAAATGTGTGGCACATTATGAACTGCAAATACGACAACGGAGAACCCGGACTGTTGAACAACTGAAGCTGTACATCAAGCAAGAATGGGAAAGAATTCCACCTACAAAGCTTCAACAATTAGTGTCCTCAGTTCCCAAATGCTTATTGAGTGTTGTTAGAAGGAAAGGTGATGTAACACAGTGGTAAATATACCACTGTCCCAGCTTTTTTGAAATGTGTTGCAGGCATCCATTTCAAAATGAGCAAATATTTGCACAAAAACAATAAAGCTTATCAGTTTGAACATTAAATATCTTGTCTTTGTGGTGTATTCAGTTGAATATAGGTTGAAGAGGATTTGCAAATCATTGTATTCAGTTTTTATTTACATTTTACACAATGTCCAAACTTTATTGGAATTGGGGTTGTAAAACCAGAGACAAAGTATACTGTCATATCAACATGTGAATGGAATTATGTGAATAGAATTCTATAGAGTAGAATGGAATTCTGTTTTATTTTCTTTTTCCAGGATCTACAAGCTCCACCCCCAAACAGAGCAAACAGGCATTTTTCTGTGAGGGAATTTCCACTACTAATCCAATGACTGATATTTGACAGAAAACATCAAGCTGAAAAATGATGGGTTTTCCTTTATTTGCATTGATATACAAATTTATTGATATATTACACTACTTTAATGACTCAAAGACTATGGTGAACCCATTCCAAGCACCAAAACCAGTTCATCTACATTGAATAAAGGTGTATTTTCAAAAAAGATTTGAATTTTTTTTTTCTGAAAAATGCACTTCATTTTTTTCAGATTTCAATCCAAAATGCTTCAGCATACAGCATTCTTGACAAATATTTGATGATTATAATAATAACAGCAATAACAACAAATACATGTGTGATCACACATTTTACCTCCACCCCAGTTACAACACCTTCCAGCACTTGAGAACACAGACAGGTTTTATGAATAGTTTGGCATAAATAAATTTCTTTTTGTCTGGCTACACATTTCACAATGACTTACTGAACTTGAAGATTTGGGAGATTTCATCAGAGTGTTTTGATTGACTGTGCACTTCAATAAATAAGACAAAGACAAACACATCCAAACTACAGCATCCGAGCTTGGCTAACAGTGCCAACACCTCCCCATCAGGTCCGGAGGATGGAAGAGAAATACTGTTTTCTACTGAAACTAAACTGACTGGGTTTGCAGGAAGATTGTCTCTAACTGAAGTTCTGCATCAAGTGTTTCAAGTCCTATGTTACAGGTGGGGTTTTCTCAGGCTAAACTAAATCTATTACAAGAGAAAATCAATCACTGCAGGACTCTGTTTTCTGACATGATGGAGGTCAGCTTATTAGGGATGGTATTAACAAACAGATGAAAGAGACAATTCTGGAGACAATGATCTTCAATCATGCTGTGTGCCTGCAGTCAATATATCCATCAATCTAAATCAATCAATCTTGTGTTTTGTGGTATTAAAGAGCATGGACCAGATGACCATGAAGGAGTTTATAGTCAAAGAAGTTAAAATACCAGCAGGTACTGTGGAGAAGATCATGGTTCACTGTATTCACTGGCTTAGACCCTCATACGCAATCCATCATCACTAAATATGAACATTACCATGAGACAGTATTTGTTCAGTGCCATGGCAGAGAACTGAAGGGGTCTGATTCCAGAATGAATGACTAGTTCCCACTTGAGATTCTGGAAACACACGAGCCTTAAAGGACGGTAATAAAGCTGTTATATGAAGAGAGTACATATTAATGAATAACTATATTGTGACACAGAGGAAACACCATGGCTTTTCTAGTCTAACCCCCCACCCCCAATGTTTTTCAGATGAATAAATGCTTCTGTAGTCAAACTCAACTGTTCTTTTTCATGTTTTGATGCATAATGTACACAGTAAATTTTGGAGATTAAAATTTACTCTGCTGGGATAACATTTGGTCCCAGTCCAAATACAGTTAAATATACTCTATCACAGTGCTAAATCGACTCTAACAGTGTAAAATCAAGTCTTATTGGAGTAGAAACACCTGATTTGACAAGATGGTAGAGCTGATTTCACTCTATAATGGAGTGCATTTTACTCTCTTTAGACTGGGACAAATGTTATCCTGGCAGGGTATATTTTACCCAGAAAAAAATTACTGTGTACTCACAGTATGCCTTGCTGCACATCATGCTCACAGGCTTCATGGGTATTTTGGGGTTTGTACTACAATTGCCTCAGTGTTGAGGACCCCAGCAGCTAGAGAAGGCTGAGGTTCCATTTGACATATAGGTGGTCGATTTCAAGAAGTGGGGTTGGACCTATTGTCTGCCTGTGTGATTGTCATGTAAGACCCAAGATTAATGTGGTGCATGCAACGCGCACCAACACAAGCTCCCAGACCTGACCTGCGAGTATTTTTTTGTCCTCTGAAAATAACAAGACAATGTATACCAGAGGTGGGAAACAGTGTGCCATGTGAGATTAAGATGACTGAGGTTTTCTTTACATCCGGTCAACTCAGGTGAACTTCTCAACTTAAATTCCTGAGCATTTATAAAATCACCTGTGCTGTCTTGGACCTTCATGCCTTCTCCGATGTTTACAAATGTGGCCATTTGTAATTCAGTAATTCAAGTCAAGTCTGGCAGCATGCCCTGGTGTTGCGCTGAGCTGCATCCACAACAACAAGGAACTGTCTGGGTCCTAGATGACAACCACCTAGGCCAGTGGTGTCCAAAATATTACAGAAAGGGCCAAGAGGGTGCAGGTTTTCCTTGCAGCCACTGACTCCAGCAGGTGACTTCACTGATGACCTCATCCCACCTGCTCACAGTGATGTTAATCAGTGAAATCACCTGGTGGCTGCAAGGAAAACCTGCACCCTCTTGGCCCTTTCAGGAATACTTTGGACACCACTGACCCAGGCAGTCAACTGGTCCATTTACACATCCCTAAAGTAGCCATCTATCTGCCACAACCAGGTGAAGCATGGGTATCCCATTGGCCTTCTCCAGCTTCTGTGGTCTTCAACACTCAGGCACCTCCGTGCTGGATCATGCAGATCAGATAAAGGGGCCACATGGCCAAAATGTCAAAGCTGACCTTCCCTCACAATGCAAGTGATACTCCTCATCTTAGGCTCTTAGTAACCACTCATTTGATACAAAGCCATTTCAGTGGTACCCAAGGATCTCTGAAGAGGCCGAGTATCAAAGACATTCAGTTGTCACCTTAGGTCACTGTTTAGCATCCAAGTCTCACAACCAAACAGCAAGATGGGCAACATCAGAAAAGACCTGGATCTTCGTTCCCCTGCAAACACATCTGCATCACCTAAAATCTCATTGCAAATTTACTGTGATGGTGCACAGAGAAAAAGTGCAAAAATAGTGTCAATGTCAATACTTGTGCACCTGTCTGTAGATACAAGAGATACTTTATTATTAAGTTCTTGTGTCCTTGCATACATTGAAAAAGTAAGAGAAATACTGCTCCAGTTTGATAATGATACTCATTTTAATGCCAAGCGGAAATGGGGCCAATCAGGGAATAACACACCCGATCTAGCTCAACCAGCAGCTGTCCAGTTGCTTTTGGCCAACTAGCAAATATGTGGTTGGTCAGATTGTGCGGATGGAAAGATATAGAACGATTGTAGTACCTACAGAATAATTATGATCATGAAAATGTTTCTGCTAGTTTCCTGTCCAACTAAAAGCTTTGATTTTCATATGACACACTACCTTTGGCCAGTTTCAGTCTGACAAATAAGATTTGAAACAAACAGCAGCAGTACAGATAAAAGAGGAGAGAGGGGAGATAACAACAACTCTGATCATTCTGCTCTAATGCTGTTCATTGCCTGTAACGGGGTCTGAAGAATGTGGATTATGGATATGGGAAGGTAGACTAATGACTAATGGCTTTGGTTAAAACTGGAGGCAGAGTGAGGATGAGGACAAAAAGAACCTGTTTCAAGGATCAATGGAGGGGAGGATCCAAGGATTTGGTGAGCTTCACAGATTTGTTAATTAGCATTAAGTCATTTAGAAGCAAACTCATTTTATTGGAGATTCCCACCAAATCCTGTGAATATATTGTGTCATCATCCACGAGACGATCAATTTAACTTTTTTCTAAAAGTTGTGATATTTGAAATTTAAAAAAAGAGCATAATATAATAAAACACAAGTAGAATAAAAAAAAATTAACGTGAGAAAAATATTTTGATTGCAGGACACTTGAAAACAACAGACCCAAAAGCAGAGTGCAGACATATTTCACACGGAAACTTTCTGATCACCAGCTCTACAGTAAAGCTCCTGTTACAGATTTATGGCACCAGTTTGCTTTGTGGCTACAAAAGTGAGTAAATCAGACCAGATTCATTAAAATAGCAGGCAAAATTCATGTTTTCTACCATTATTGCAAACTACACCCAAATATGGGCGAGTCCCATGGAACAAATGCTTGTGTGCACTCCATGCAGTGTATGTGGTATCCCATGGTTAATACCACACTTTTCCATAAAGCTAAACTGTATATGTTTACATCTCAAAAGTGTCAACTCCGAATCAGGAGGCTTCTGCTCACAGAACAGATAAATCCCTATCACTGCATGTTGTGTCCACATGTCCACTGTCAGCTATTTTTGCTGCATAGACATTATACACATGTATGATCTACATTATAATAGCCAAGTGCCCTTTGTGTGTGTGTGCGCGTTGTATAGTTTTGATCACAAGCTTACATTTGCTGTTTGGTGTGCTTATGTGTTTTGGGTCAAGGAGGAATGCTGCAGAAATGTAAAGTTGATAGGACTAATGTTTTGGGAGAAATGAGCAATATACAACAGTGAACAATAGACATTGTGCTGCAATGCATCATGGGAGTTCTCGGTTTAAATGTTATTGTGGGTCATCTTAGTTTAACAGTGTTGTTAGTGTTATTGATTTATTGTGTTTTTGTAGTTCACTTGGTATAGTCAGTTTAGTTAAGTGTTATGTTGCTGCTACCATGACTGAGTTAAGTGTCATGTTGCCACTACCATGAGTGAAACCTGTACTGCATTTGATGTGCCTGTGTACAAACAGAAGCACCTGCTTGTGGCTGAATGTAGAAAAGACAGAAAGCTCTGCCTGCATGCATTAGTGTGTGCATGTGTATAACTTCAATCATGGACAAATTGGGTAAAGCTGACATTTACCGTTTGGTATGTGTTTGGCATATTTTGAGTCAAGGATGAACACCACCAAAACGGAACACTGACAGGCCTAATATGTTTGGAGAAACTATGGATATTAGCTAACAACATTGAACAATGGATGTTGCCAATTACATTCTGGACTCACACGCCACTCCAGCAGTGTGCGGTAAATCATCTTTATTTTAAAAGCATGAGTGCATGCAAGCATGCATAATTTTATTTATTAAGTTCAATGTAAGTACATAATATAATTGTAAATATGTCAAAAATTCCTGGATGACACAAGAAATAAAAAACATGTTTTTCCATTGTGGTGTATGTAAAAATCAAATGACAACATAGAAGTAATAATAAAATAAAATAATAATTATACTGATGATGATGATAATAATAATAATAGTGTGAATATGATAACAAGAACTTAAACAATTTATAAATACATTAAGACAACAAATTGATATTTAAAAAGTATGTTATTAACAGGAAATAAAAGGGTTGAGTTCTTCTATAAACTGTTGAGGTGTAAGGTTCTAAAAACATTTTGGAGTCACTCACCATTCCAACTAATTATAGAAACTTATAATAGCATAATTTATTACCACCCTTAAAAAAAGTCAGCTACCTATTTTATAGACACTACCCAATCTAGAGTCCGTGGATCCCCACAGGAAACGTGTTTCCTGTGTCTATTCTTTTCCCAGAGTAATGAGTGGAGCTGTGCACATTTTGCACAGACCGGGTCTGTGCACAAGAAAATAAATAAATAAAAATTCATTAAAGAGTGGAGACACAGTGGAGCTATTGTTCATCAAGCAACAACATTCGTTTTCTGTCAAAACAGCCTTTCAATGACTTATAAATAATTAAATATAGAGTGGACACAGTCACCTTGGTTCAATTATTATTTGTGTGACCTCAAGCATAAGGCTAGAGGTCTAGAAAGGAAATGGCATAGTTCAAAATTAGAAGTATTTCATCTCAGGTGGTGTAATGTTATCTTAGACTATAAGCATGCACGACTGGCTACAAAGTGAACCTATTCCTCTGATTTGATCAACAAAAACAAGCTTAACTCAAAGTTCTTGTTCGACACAGTGGCAACACTTATATATGGACAACCACCTGTAGTTCGCTCTCCTTTTACAGCACAAGATTTCTTGAATTACTTCAAGAAGAAAATAGGACATTAGGTTGAGCATATCCCAGCCACTACAAGCTGCACTGAGGTGGGTGCCATTACTGAGGTATTACCTAGATTTACAGAATTTGATAGCATCTCACTAGATGTGTTGGCGAAACTCGTAACGTCAACAAAAAGCACTACCTGCTTAATTGATCCTATACCAACAAAACTGTTGAAGGACCTGTGGCCCACTCTTGGGCCGACTGTGCTGGAAATTATTAATCTCTCATTAACCTCTGGATCTGTCCCTAAATGTTTCATATCTGCTGTACCTTTTCCAGATTTTAGAGCAAAATGATAGATTTGATATCAGCCTATACTTTTTCAATATATAGGGTCAAGATTAGATTTCTTAAGTAATGGTTTAATCACTGCAGATTTGAAACATGTAGGAACAGATCCAGAGGTTAATGACAGATTAACCTCAAATTAAAGAGCAGAGACGCAGCGGAACAGTCATCCATCGAGCAACAACATTCATTTTCTGCCAAAACAAACTTTCACTGACTTAAACATAAACAGAGTGGAGCCGTCGTCCATCAAGTAACGGCATTATTTTTCTGCCACCATGTCAAAGTCAAAGTCAAAGTTGGCTTTATTGTCAATTCTTCACATATACTAGACATACAAGGAATCAAAATTTCATTTCTCACCTTCCCTCTGTGATGACAGGACAAGATATTTCGACAATGAGGACAAGTATTTAGTATTTACAGTGTAGTGTCTCAAATTCTGTTTCCACCACGACAACGCAGAGTCCGTTTGAAAAAGTAATACAACCCCAATTCCAATGAAGTTGGGACATTGTGTAAAATGTTAATAAAACAGAATACAGTGATTTGCAAATCCTCTTCAACCTATATTCAATTGAATACACCACAAAGACAAGCTAGTTAACGTTCAAACTGATAAACTTTGTTTGTGTGCAAATATTTGCTCATTTTGAAATGGATGTCTACAACATGTTTCAAAAAAGCTGGGACAGTGGTATGTTTACCACTGTGTTACATTACCTTTCCTTGTAACAACACTCAATAAGCGTTTGGGAACTGAGGACACTAACTGTTGAAGCTTTGTAGGTGGAATTCTTTCCCATTCTTGCTTGATGTTCGACTTCTGTATTTAACAGTCCAGGGTCTAAATTGTTGTATTTTGCGCTTCATAATGTCCCACACATTTTCAATGGGCGACAGGTCTGGACTGCAGGCAGGCCAGTCTAGTACCTGCACTCTTTTACTACGAAGCCACACTGTTATAACACCTGCAGAATGTGGCTTGGCATTGTCTGGCTGAAATAAGCAGGGACGTCCCTGAAAAAAGACGTTGCTTGGATGGCAGCATGTGTTGCTCCAAAACCTGGATGTACCTTTCAGCATTGATGGTGCCATCACAGATGTGTAAGTTGCCCATGCCAAGGGCACTAACACACCTCATACCATCACAGATGCTGGCTTTTGAACTTTGTGCTGGTAACAATCTGGATGGTCTTTTTCCTCTTTTGTTCAGAGGACACGACATCCATGATTTCCAAAAACAATTTGAAATGTGGACTCATCAGACCACAGCGCACTTTTCCACTTTGCGTCTGTCCATTTCAAATGAGCTCGGGCCCAGAGAAGGTGGCGGTGTTTCTAGATGTAGTTGATGTATGGCTTTCGCTTTACATGGTAGAGTTTTAACTTGCACTTGTAGATGTAGCGACAAATTGTGTTAACTGGCAAGGGTTAGGGTTAGGGTTAGGGTTAGGGTTGGTTTTCTGAAGTGTTCCTGAGCCCACGCAGTAAGATCCTTTACACAATGATGTCGGTTTTTAATGCAGTGCCGCCTGAGGGATCAAAGGTCATGGGCATTCATTGTTGGTTTTTGGCCTTGCTGCTTACATGTAGAAAGTTCTCCAGATTCTCTGAATCTTCTGATTATATTATGGACTGTAGATGATGGAATCCCTAAATTCCTTGCAATTCAATGTTGAGAAACATTTTTCTTAAACTGTTGGACTATTTTTTTCACGCAGTTGTTCACAAAGTGGTGATCCTCACCCCATCTTTGCTTGTGAACGGCTGAGCCTTTTGGGGATGCTCCTTTTATACCCAATCATGACACTCACCTGTTTCCAATTAACCTGTTCACCTATGGCAACTCCTCACACAACCCGAGCCACATGTCAAGCCACTGGAACTCATCCTCGTTGAGGAAGATTTGCTCTGGAATGAACAGCTGGGTTGTCTTCTGGTCATTCACCTACAATGCAGAAAGCACAAAAAGACATCACCCATAAACATTAGTCACATGAAGGTCAGGAAACAAGACAAATGTGTATCAACTGATACACAGTAATTTCACCAGTGTATAACTAACACTAACTGTGTTAATTTAACACTAGTGATTGTACTGTGTATTCCGACACGTACATTGATGACATAGCCATCCTGGTCACTACCCTCCCTCTCAGCCTCCACCTCACACACCCATGTTTTTTTAGCACACCTGGGCAGTGCCCATAAATGGAACACACAAATGCTGTGAAGTGGCCATAACATAGGTTGTGTGCAGTGGCTGTGTTGTTTTTGGCTAGTACAGGGGTGGCCAAGTTCGGTCCTCGAGAGCCACCTTCCTGACACTCTTAGTTGTCTCCCTGCTCCAACACACCTGAATCCAATGAAAGTCTCATTAAAAGTCTGCTAACGACTCTTTCATTGGATTCAAGTGTGTTGGAGCAGGGAGACAACTAAGAGTGTCAGGAAGGTGGCTCTCGAGGACCAAACTTGGCCACCCCTGGGCTAGTACCTCTTAAAACACAAGTAGGCAAAATCGTCAACACAAAGGTTACTCACCCTTGGGGAATGTTGGGTCTGCACCCTGTTTTAAAGAAATGAGAGGCACAGACACTGTAAAGAAACCAGTCAGAGAGATGCAAATATATTTTATGCTCTGCGCAGAGGAGGAGAGTAGGAGCGGGCAGTAGCAGCTTGTACGTGCTCAGCTCCAAAGCTCTCCTAAAATCTCCTCCTCTGGCTCGGCTTTTTATTTAGTTCACCAACATGAGAAAAAACAAACAAGGACAGTCAGGGAGACGTTACACATGAGTCATGTCTGCATGGGGGAGATAGCAAAGCAAGGTAGCGGCTGGAACCTTCCATTCCTGCAACATGAGCCTTGTGGCTTGTCAAAAACAGGATAAGGCACTTATGCAAAATGAAAAATAGTTTGCTCAATCATGAAGAATGCAGACAACAAGTCTTTCTTTTTAAATCATCCTCTTCTCACAAAGAGGAAAAGTACACGTAGTCATAAAAGGAAATAAATGATAATATAAGCATGAACTATATAAAATCCTTGACATAATCCTCCCTGTTTATCGTTTATTTACATAAATTTGTCATGTCCAAAACACACTTCAATAGAAAATTTGTCCACTTTAACCACTTGTCTTATTACATTTTCAGCTAAAGCTTCATAGGCTAAGAGTGTGTTAACTCATCACGTCAACAGTTCAAGCTTAAACTGGAGTTGTGGGCTTTTCAATATCATCATAATTCTCAACACAGTCATTATAGTTTTCTCCACTAAGGTCTGACTGTTTCAATGCTTGATATTTTTGGCATAGTTTGTTGGAAAGCCAGATTACATTGCACAAATATATTTGAAACCATTTTGCCAACCATTGTTTTGATACAAGGGATCACACAACACAAGCAAAGTCCAATCAGAATTAGGACTACAATAACTGGTGTCATTATTTTCAATAGTAACTGCCACCATGGTCCTGAAGTCAACCAGGACCAGGGATGCCACTGGATCACGGCTAGAGTGTCTTTATGCATTGCATCACGAAGTTTATTCAGCTCTTCCAATGCATCCTGCACATCCACTGAATGAATGGAGTCTGGGATGAAAGTACACCATGTTGTGTTCAGCAGAACACAAACTCCTCCCTGTGAACCAGTAAGCAAGTCAAAAACCATGCGATTTTGCATCACCATGGTACATAAAGCATCTATTTTAGTATTTTGAGCTGCTACTATTTTCTCAGTTACATTCATGAACAGACCCAATCGATAATTCAGAGTTTCAATCATTAATGAAATTTTTTTACCACTCCTATCCAGGGGAACAGTGAATGTGCTATTTTATCTCCTACAGACCACAACCTTTGGTCCTCCGGTACATCCGAGCGCCGCATGTGATCATGTGGCAACACATCTGGGTATATTGATCTCCTCCGTCTGGTGCTGCCATTCTTTTCTGTGGAGGTCCTTGGCACTACCACTTATGTATGGTCAGTCACCTGGGTAGGTGCACACACACCACCCCAATTTGGTGGGAGACTCATGTACAGCCTGGAACCACAAAGCCAATAGATGTCATCGTACACCGGAGTACCATTTATAGGTGGTAGCAAAAACTTACTAACATAAGCATACGATTCATCTGTTCCCCATGGACAGGAGCCTGTATGATTACATCCACGTCCAATGCAATGAAAATAAGTATCATTCTCATAATATATGTTTTGGTTACGCTTAAATCATTTGATAAAACATAAGTTTGGGTACACAGACGTTTCCTAATTTTACCTAAAAAAAAAAAGCAAAAAAGCAAATCGGGAATGGCCGTTGTGATGACAGTTTAACGTGTGATGATATTTTTGCGTTTCCCTTCAGTCTAGTCAATGGAGCAGCACTTGGGCACGCTTGTACATCGTCTGTTGGAGTCCCTATCATAAAAGTGGTTGCATTGAAACAAGTGGTATTACGTCTTGTCAGATTAGCTGAGAACTGTTGTCCCTGAAATACAGTTTGATTATGCATCCATATGATAAGACATTCTGTCACCCTAGCGGAGTACGGTTTAGCCATCAGAGCTGGGTGTGTTGAGGACATAGGCATATGCGAACAAACATAACAATTAGTAACATGTAATTCCATAGCCAATAAATGAATATATCTGTACCACGAATTAGTATGGTATATGAGGGTGTCCATCTGTCTCATTCACATTATGAATAAACCTCTTCTGACGTTGCGTCCGTTGTTCTCTGGCTTGGTCCACAGTGAGCTTCAATTCTTGGGTCAACCACCAGGCCAGGAATCCGAGGAGCACGAAACACACTAAGGTCACAGCGCAACCGGCTGCCCTACCAACAGTCCGGCAACGGCGGCGCTGAGCACGCCACTCCGGGGTCTGCTGTAGTTCAGTCATGATTGCTAGGATACAGTGCTGTTGACCAACCTCACCTAATAGTGCAAGGATCTCCCTGCTTCACTGGCATTGAGACAATCTATTGCTAATTAAATAGACTCCCTTTGTAGCCAGACTACACTGTGGAGGCAGCCAACACACGCTGTATCTTACAGTGACTTAGATGTATCCACGTTGATCTCTCTGCTATCTTTACTGTAGTTGGTGTTATTAACAGCACTTGGTATGGACCTTCCCAACGAGGACTGGACCAGTTCTTCCTCTTAATCACTCTGATGAACACCCAGTCTCCTGGTTGGACTACTGGAAGGCCGTCCTGTGGAAGATCAGAATTATTCTGATCTTCTCAAAGCGTCTTTGAGTGTCCAGAAAAGCGCTATACAAATAAAATGTATTATTATTATTATTATTATTCGGCAGTAAATTTGTTTGAGTTATCTCTTTCTGTGTTAATGTCTTTTTCCTAAAATCTGCTAATGTTTGTTCCTCATCTGCTGTTTTAGTATCCATGTCAAAAATTGGTAGACGATATGGTCGTCCATAAAGTATTTCAAATGGTGTTAAACCTGATGGTGTTGGTGTTATTCTCATATACAATTTTACTAGGTCCAAACATTCAATCCAGGTTCGTTTTGTCTCTTCCATACATTTCCTTAATCTTGTTTTTATTGTGCCATTTGTCCTTTCCACTAATCCTGCACTTTGTGGGTGGTAAGCACAATGATGTTTTAACTTAATTTTCATGTGTTCTGCTACTCTTTGTACAACTTCATTTACAAAATGTGTTCCATTATCACTGTACAATGTCTCTGGTATTCCATAATACGGAATAATTGTCTTACACAGTGCTTTTGCTACTGTTAAAGCATCTGCTTTTTGTGATAGAACGATTTCTACCCATTTTGAAAAAGCATCAATTAATACTAGACAGTATTGATAAGGTCCACATCGATTTAGTTCAATAAAGTCCATATGAACAATTTGAAAAGGATACTGTGGTTTTGGGAATTGCCCTCTCCGGGGTCTTATATTTCCCTGTGAGTTGTGTTTCACTCAGGTAACACAGGCTTTACAAAAAGTTTTTGAGTATAAATTAAATCCATAGGTAGTAAAGTGTTGATCTACCATATGTACCACCCCCCCTGTCGACACATGTGTTGACCCATGTGTCGCAATTGCAGCTGCTTTGAATAAGCTTTTGGGTAGGATGGGTTTGTTATGTACACAATAAAGTCCTTTGGGGTTTGGGGTTGCCCCGTTTTTCAACCACAGATTTCGTTCCTGTGTTGATGCTTGTTTTTGCATATCCAGTAAAAGGTCAGAGCCTATTAATGGTTCATTGTCTGTCTGAGCTGTGTAAATAGAAGAAGTGCCATATCGACCAGCTGCTGCTTCTTTCACTATTTTGTCTGTGAGACAGTTTCCTCTGGAGACAAAATCTGTGCCTCTGGTGTGGGCTGCGCATTTACATAATGCCAGGTGTGATGGTAATGTCACTGCTTCTAGCAAATTTGTGAGTAAGCCTGCATGTGTCACTGGTTTCCCTGTAGAGGTTATCATACCTCTTTGTTGCCATTGTTTTGCAAAGAACCAAATTGTTGAAAATGCATATTGACTATCTGTATAGACTGTCAGTTTCTGTCCTTTAGCCAAGATACAAGCTCTGGTTAATGCAATGAGTTCTGCAGCTTGGGCTGATTTAAAATGATCAATCTGTTTTGCTTCAATAACAGTATTTGGTAATTGAATAACAGCATAGCCTGTTAATGTCTGTCCTTTCTGATCCTTGAAACATGAGCCATCCACAGAGTAATGTAATCCATCTGTAAATGGTTCGTCTGTTAAGTCTGGTCGAGGTAATTTTGTTTCTGTGTGTCTGCCAAACAATCATGTGGTTCACCATCTGTCTCAGTAGGTAGGAGCGTGGCGGGATTCAAGATGTTGCATCTTTCAATGGTAATGTGTGGCTGAGACAGTAACATTGCTGTATAAGCAATCTGTCTAGCAGGCGATAAGAATGTATCCAAACGTCTGGAATAATAGCCAACTGGTTTATTTTTATTACCATGTTGTTGTAGCAAGACTGCACATATGAATCCCTGTTTTGTGCCCACCATGAGAGTGAATGGCTTGGCATAATTGGGCAGAGATAATACTGTGGAACTCACAAGTTCTTGTTTAAGAGCTGTAAGCTGTTCTTCAGCTTCTTTATTCCACTGTATTTTGTCAATCATAGCCATTGGTATAGAATGTATTAAATCCTGCAATTTCTGCACCTTCTCTGCATAACATGGAATCCAGGCTCTGCAATAATTACAGATACCTAAGAACGTCATCATTTCCTTTTTTTGCTTCAGGTTTTAACAGATATTGTTTGATCCGTGGTCTCCAATCAGATCGTGGCTTAATTTTGACTGGCGGAATATTTTTCAACAGTCCTACATCTGTGAGTGTATTCACCCAGGGATGAGGAGGCAGTTTGGCCAATAAAGTCTCTTCTTCCTGTGTCAACAACACAGATGTTGTTAAATTTCAATCGTCCAGATCTACTTCATGTATCACCGGTGTCGTCCAAGCACTTACAAACGTATTTCCGATACAAGCCTGTGGATGGACTGAAATCCCACACCGACCTTGCATCTGCTTAGTGCCAATCAGTCGCTTCCTCAGCTATTTTAGCAATTCCTCCAAGGTCCTTCCAGGACTGAGTGTCTGCCCTTGTCAGTGAAATATGCGGCACAGCCTCAGGTTTTCCTCTGTATCATTTGTCTGCACTTTGGGTCAGCACTACACTACACACAGAGGTGGTTTTTCTGTCTGTGTATAGGTGTGCTACTGTCTGTAATTCTGATGGAATTTGCAGAAATCCTGCTCCATACCTTTCATCCTTTTGTGGAGTGAATAGCATAGTTATGTGTAGATCTTTTGGTGACATCATTACTACGTGTTCTCTGTTTTCACAGGTCGTCAGACCTTCCTCCAATAATTGTTCAGTTTGTCTCAACTCTGATAGATGGAGTTATCTACAGTATTACAGTATACAGTCATAATTCCATTTAGTTATGTACTTCAGATTTTCCGGATTACGTTTGTGCATGTATTTTTCATCGCCCTGAAATAGGGGCTTATTTTCTAAGCATGTGTTTCCCATGTTGGTCACCTATTCCCCTTCACTCTGCAAAGTTCAGGTCAAGCTTCTACCCCGTAGGGCGGACCTTCCTTGGAATCCCCCTCTTTGCAGACTCGTCGGGAATATGTGAGTGTGGTGTATATGGACTTAAAATGACCTACTTTGCAGACGACAGCTTCACTTTTGTCCCCTGATAAAATGGGATATCAAGCTGTCCGTGCTTCAGTCACTCACAGTCCCATTCTCTCACATTCATACGACAAACACACTTAGTTTCACTTTTGGAATATTCAATTAATTCGCGTCTCTCTAACTGCTTCTCCTGAATTTTATTTTTACTCCTCCTGTATTTCTTAGCCGGATGGGGACTCGAACCCCTCTGCCAAATGTGCCGGCAGGACCGGAGACTCTAACTCCCTCCCCCGCACTTTATTCCGGATGGGGACTCAAACCCCTCTGCCAAATATGCCGGCAGGACCGGAGACTCTAACTATCCTCACAGGCAGGCAGTAATTACTTACATTAATTTGTTGCACCTCTCATTTGGTTCGGAGGCATCATCAATCTACTACGGCGAGTGGAGGTGGACGTCTATGGTCACCGGCCCGATGGAGAATTCACTCCTCAGGACTTTCTTCAGTGCGCGCTGTCAGCGGTGCGTCTCCCTCCGTTCACTCGAGAAGATCTATCGACGCCCCACGTTGGGCGCCAGGAAAAATTGTTGGGTCTGCACCCTGTTTTAAAGAAATGAGAGGCACAGACACTGTAAAGAAACCAGTCAGAGAGATGCAAATATATTTTATGCTCTACGCAGAGGAGGAGAGTAGGAGCGGGCAGTAGCAGCTTGTACGTGCTCAGCTCCAAAGCTCTCCTAAAATCTCCTCCTCTGGCTCGGCTTTTTATTTAGTTCACCAACATGAGAAAAAACAAACAAGGACAGTCAGGGAGACGTTACACGAGTCATGTCTGCATGGGGGAGATAGCTAAGCAAGGTAGCGGCTGGAACCTTCCATTCCTGCAACATGAGCCTTGTGGCTTGTCAAAAACAGGATAAGGCACTTATGCAAAATGAAAAATAGTTTGCTCAATCATGAAGAATGCAGACAACAAGAGGAAAAGAGGAAAAGTACATGTAGTCATAAAAGGAAATAAATGATAATATAAGCATGAACTATATAAAATCCTTGACAGGGAACTATAACAGAAAGTACAAATCCATCACCATGATACAGTAAATGAATGAAATTTGGGAAGACTACAACCCTTACCAAGCAGATCATCGATGTGCTCTTTTTTGCAGCCATGAGCCAGGTCCTCTTCCTGGACTTGACCCTGATCTGATAGAAAACCACCTTCCGCATCTCTTGAAGCTGTGCCTGCACCTCTCAGATGATACCAGTAATTCGGTTGCTGGTGAGGCTGAACAGATAGGGCTTCCTCTCCTGACAGTACTTCAGAAATTCAGTAACATTCTTCAGACAGTGGTTTGCAGTTGTTACAGTCACGTCGGTTTCCAACAGACTTTTGATCCACCTGCAAAAGCATGGGTGGGGTTTTAATTGCTCTACATATCGTCAGGCCTGAATATCCAACCCAGTCTCAGAGCAAGTCATGATACAGCAGCACAAAATATACATTAATCTATTGGTTCATGATATTGTGACGAAAAGCGCCTCATTTTCGTCACGGCAGCACGAATTCATTGTAATACATTCTGTGATGGCTGCACAAAATTAAAAGTGAAGCTGGGGGAGGGTGGTTAAGGTTAGTGTTGGGGGTAGGAGTAGGGTTCATAATAGTGAATTATAAAAAGTTAATTAAAATTTGAATTATTTATTGACGGGGGCACGAAAAAAAATTTGAGACTGGGCTGGAATGCAACACAGTATGACAGTCAGTGTACCATCTGATACCATCAGGGTCTGTCAGGAGTCAGGACAGACCAACACCACAGGTCCATTTTATGATCAGACGAACGCCAAGAAGCCCTTCACATGACTAAGCTTGCTGAAGGCAGCGTCTCTGCACTAACTGGTCATGTCTGTCCTTGATTGGTACCTCAAGTACTCCTTTAGGTATGCTTCTGTGAATGTAAACGAGATAGTGCATGACTGGACATAGGTGCTGCGCAAGAAAACCCAACCCAGTCTCACGGCAGTTTGTGGGACCTGGTTATGAAAAGTACATTAATCTATGGGTTTGTGACGGTGGTATGAAAATGGGCTGTTGCAAAATAAAAAACGGGTGCAGGAAAAAAAACAAAAAAAACATGAGACCGGGCTATTAAAACCACAACTGCATTGGTTGCAAACCAGCAGTAATACTTACATTGTGCATTGCTTTATGCCAGGTGGCCAATTAAGCCCAATATCCCAGGCTACAATTCCAGTGAAATTTAGGATTGGGGTCTTTGTGGGTTTTGTGCAAACTCCCCATTACTGGTAAAACTTTGTGTGCTGTGTTATTTTGTAAGGTCACTGGATTAAAACACAATTACTTAACAAAGTTGTAATAAGACTGACTAATTGCTTCCACTGTAACATATGATTCTTAAACAAGATGACAGCTCTTTGTAAGTCTAACATACACCATTAAATGTTATGAGCAGTAATCACAAGGCTTGTGAAGAAATTTATTCCATCCACGCATCATTATTCCATTGTAGATTCAGACTGCAGCTGCCTGGGATTTTAATGTTCACTTATATCTTATCTGGTGGAATAAGTGTCGCTGATCCCTTTTTGCTAATTAGGATTACATAATTACATAAGACCTTTCATATCTCTAGTCAGGGTCCCTCCTCCCCTTTTATGAGGGTCAACTTTTCAAATTAATTTGGAGTCATTGGGGCACACAACCAAGTTATGTTGGCTGCAGGCCCTGATCTACTGGGTGATTGCATGTTGCGAAAAGGATCAATTGGGTAGATGTTTGTATTAAGAGAAATGAAGAAATCGATCAGCCAAAATTGTAATGTATTCTCAATTATAACAGCTTGGCCACACGGAAAAGATCACTGGGGACAGTATTGACTTCATTGGCAGATCCCTCTGGACTCCAGAGTAAAAATAGATGTGCAGAGGAGAGGAAAGAGGCTGGAAAGCAGCATAATGAAAAATGTGCAGAGTGAAATTAGAGTATGAATGGTAATAACAAAAATACTGGCTTTCAGACAGGCCAACTTATTTCCATCAGTGCCAATTTATTTGCTTCTGTTTCATCATTGTCTAATGCAGAGAGTTCAGTCACAGCACAGCCAATCTTAACCTCAACTAACACTGCTTTTCAGGGACGATAATTTCCTTGAAACCATCATGTTTTCTAATCATGTACTGCAGCAACTCTGAAAGAGGAAATCTACTACTGCGACATATTAGAGTAATAAATTACGGGGAGAGCGTGAAACAAGTATTGCAGTGCACAGAATGTGGCATAATAGTCAAAAGGAAGTTACGGTTCATTGTAACAAAGGGAAAGATTTTTGGAAATAAAAGCAGTCATACCATTCTGTGGGGTTATTACACAGTCATGGACCGGTACGGTGCATCCAGAAAGTATTCACAGCACTTCACTTTTTCCACATTTTGTTATGTTACAGGCTTATTCCCAAGTAAATTCATTATTTTTCCTCACAACAACACACAATACCCCAAAATGATAATGTGAAAAGGTGGTAGCACAGGTAATTGACAGCCTGCTGAGCACTGCTGCTGGCCACACCTCCGACAGTGCCATAGTGAATAGGGTCATCAGCCGGGAGCCACCCTTCATTTATATTTCACTCCATTAATCCTGGAACATCTCACGGTGGTGGAGCAGTGGTAGGGATGTCTTCCTGCCACCCCCTGAAGCTGACCTTAACACCCTTGCTTTCCCCACACCTGGTTCTTCCTTCTTAGCCAAAGCCAGAAGCTTCCCTGCTCAGCCTACTTGACTAGATCTTTCAGGGCTTTTTCTGAGTTTGGGGTCTTTGACCCCCATGCTCTTCAGGAAGTGCTGAGTGGAAGTGCAGAGTGGATGCTCCCATGAATCCCCTGCAGCCGACTTCCACCAGGTAGCTAACAGCTGAGCACCCAGCATCTCTTCACATGGTTGTGAGGTCAAGGTACCGTTCTTTTTTCCTCTCAAATGTTGCCTCCATTTCTCCCTCCCATGGGACAGTGAGCTCTAACAAGATCACTGCCTGAGTTGTGGCAGACCAAAGAAAAATGTCTGGTCAAAGGTTGGTTGTGGTAACAGTGCTGTTCTCTGCAGTATGATGTAAGGGGCTCTTCCTCTGCTTTGTTGTAGATGGTAGGCACTCCAGGACAGTTTTCACCCTACGAAACTCCAGAATGTCTACCAGCTTCTGCAGGACTTGATCATGGTGACACCTGTACCAACCCTGTGTCAGTGCAGTTTTACAGCTTGACAGGATCTGCTGCAGGCTCGGATTTGGGGCATTGCAGAGTTGGCAGCTCTCCTCTGAGCCATACCACAGACAAAGGTTGCTTGGGGTTGGGGGGAGTCGTAGGTTGATCTTATGAGATAACTGAGCCTGGCTTGGGGATCTTACACGTCAGCCCATCCTAAGGTCCTTCAGATCACTCCCTCCAATACAATAACATTAACTCTAACCTTGTTACCATGAAATATGGGGCTGACAAATTCATCCCATCCACTCAAAGTGACATTAATAAGTGAAATCACCTGCTGGAGTCAGCGGTTGCAAAGAAAGCCTGCACCCTATTGGCCCTGTCTGGAATGTCTTTGGACACCACTGACCCACACATTAGTGGTGTTTTCAGATTCTGAAGAGACATTCAAATCCAGACTACAGACACATCTGTTCTCCCACTCATACGTATGGCTAGCATACTGACATAGTATGGAACTATGCTTTCTGTCCCTTTAACTCATCTTATTTGTGATGGAACAGGTCTTATGTCATATAAATTCTGGGTCTGTTAGTGAAGCTCAGGGCTAGCTGCCGGCGATCACCTTAGTACTCTCTCTGCTACCTTGTTGATTTACTGTTGGTGAACTCATACCTTAAATGCAGTTATTTCTTTTGGTCTCTGTTCAAGGCACTGAAGAGACTGTGTGAGGCTGATCGCTGTACACCACAGGGCACTGGACTAACCGTGAGATGCCCTGGCTGATACAGATGCAGCTGCCCATGGATCACCTTGCTGAGGGTGACCTCTCTAAGACACTGCAGTCTGCTTTTGGAATGCAGTCCTCCATGAAGACAGCTTTTACGAGAGTGAAGCTAATGAGGTGAAGGATGGATGCTGGCCCTGCAGCCCAGGGCAGTGGACTTATTTCACAGTGCCCTGCCTGTGGTGCCAGTGATTGCATGCTCACCATACTGCACTTTGCTTTTGATGCTATTCTGCATTTTCTGTTTCATGTTTCTTCAGCTTGGTAAAACTTTGCAAAAACCTTGTAACTGTTAGAATGGTCTAAGCAGTGGGTCACCCTCTCAGAGTCTGGTCTGCTTAAGGTTTCTTCCTCAACATCATCAGATGGAGTTTTTTCCTTACCACTGCTTGCTCTAAGGGTTAGTAAGGTTAGACCTTATTTGTGTGAAGTCTGTATTACAAGTGCAAAAAACAGTTGTGTGCAATATTCCATTTATTGGCAGCCCACTCTCACGTTTTTTTTCGTGCACCTGTGACGAAATGAGTCAAATTTTCGTGACAGTTTTTTTTAACTCACTATTGCTAACCCTACTCCTACCCCTAACCCTAACCTTAACATAACCTAATCTTACTCCTTCCCCCCACCCTAACCATAACCCCCAACCACCCCCCGCTTCACTTTTAATTTCATGCAGCCATCACGGAATGAATTAGAATGAATTCATGCTGCCGTGATGAAAATGAGGCGCTTTTCATCACAATATCACAAACCAGTAGATTAATGTATATTTCGTGTTGCTGAATCATGAGTTGCCGTGAGACTGGGTTGTTAGTGGACTGGGAGATAGTAGTATGTGTGTGTGTTTGGAGGTGGGGGTCACAGTTCCTGCAGCAGTCTCTTCACAGCCATGGGAAAAAAGCTGTGTTTGAATCTGTTGGTGTGGGCTCGCATAACCGTGAGTATGCCAGAGGGAAGACTGGGGGCGAGGTAGTCCCAGATCTTTGTTGCCCGTCAAAGGAGATGGCTTGAGTAGATCTCCTCTAGATGTGGGAGTGGAGAGCCAATGATCCACTATGGAGTCTTAATTACCCGCTGCAGTTGTTTCTTCTTGGATGCAGAACAGCTGGCATGCCACTCTGTATATCCAAAGGTCATGACACTCTTGGACCTCTTCCCTGTATGGTGCCTCATCATCGTTGTTGATCAGCCCTACAATGGTTGTATTGCCTGCAAATTTGATGAGGGTGTTGGAGCCAAGGGTGGCAGTGCAGTCATGGGTGTACAGTATGTACAAGACAGGACTCAGAACACAGCCCCCAGGAACACCAGTATTGAGGATGATGGTGGAGGATGCGGAGGTGCCCATCTGGACATGTTGGGGTCTGTTAGTCAGGAAGTCATTGATCCACAAGTGGGCTGATGGAGTTAAGTGCTGAGCTAAAATCAACAAACAGCACCCTGATGTTTCTTGGGGCTTTCAATGTGGCTGAGAGTGGTGTGGAGGGCAATGGAGATGGCGTCGCCTGTGGATCTTTTGGACCTGTTGGCAAACTGGTGTTGGGCAAAGTTGGGTGGGATATGGGCCTTGACATGCTGTATCACCAATCCTTCCATGCATTTCATGATCATGTGTGTCAGGGCCATTGGCTGGTAATCATTTAACTGTGTGATGTCAGAGGATTTGGGCACAGGGATTTTGGTGGCAGTTTTCAGGCAGGTAGGGACCATGGCTTGCTGCAGGGAATGGTTAAAGATGTTAGTGAATACTGCAGCAAGCTGATGGTTCTGGTGCTTTGCTGATGTCAGTGCCACACAGGACTCATAGTACCTGATGTTGCTGGATGGTGGGGGCCGGTCATGCTCTGATGGTGTCAGCTGTGTGTCCTCTGCCTATCTGCTGTCCTCTTCAAAGTGGGAGAAAAAGGTATTGAGCTGGTCTGGGAGTCAAGTGTTGGTGGATGAGGGAGTGATGTGGCACTGTTTATGATCCATAATGTTCTGTATGCCTTTCCATATTGAGCGGAAGTTGTCTTCCCTGAAACTGGCTTCTATCTGCTTCCTGTACTTTGTTTTAGTAGGCTTGGTGCCTCTGTTCAGGTCGGTTTGAGCCTTCCTGTAGGCCTCCCTGTCTCTCGACCTCAGTGCTGAATCCCTGGCCTGGAGTACTGCTCTGATACTGGTGTTAAACCAGTGTTTTTGGTTGGGGAATATTTTCACCTGTTTCCTTGTTGTTACATTGTCCATGCAGAAACTCACATATGACAGCACAGAGGACGTGTGGAACTCAATGTCTCGGTCCTCAAAAAGCTCCCATATGATGTCCTCAAAACAGTTCTGCAAGGATAGTATAGCCTCCTCAGTCTAGCACTGCACTGGCTTGTACTGCGTGCAAATGAGGAGCTTGTAAGCTGGTGTCAAGAACAGGGCAAGATGGTCTGAGTGTCTGAGGTGAGGGGAGAGGTGGGCTTTGTTGGCTTCCAACATGCTGGTGTAGACCTGGTCTAGTGTTCGGCCCTTCCTTGATTCAATGTCCACATTGTTGTAATATCTGGAGAGCACAGTCTTCAAGTTGGTGTAGTTAAAGTCTCCAGCCATTATGAAGAAAGCCCTCTGGGTGTTTGTTCTGCTACTTGTTGATGCTGTCATGCAGACTGCTCATAGCTACATTACCATTAGCCCGTGGAGCAGCCCATGGACTAGCTGTGGAGCTAGCAGGCAGCACATCAGACTTGGATAAGATGAGACCTGTACATCTATATTAACAACTGTTGGTGCATCGACACTACCGTAATTGAGAGACACTGCTGTCCAGACCTGGAATTTTTACTGTTAAAATTCTGACATTTTTATCTGTCCAGGGAATTCACTCAAGGCACTCAAGACAAGGATCCACTCAGCCGTTATATAATGCAGAATATACAGTAGTGTTCAGAGTAATAGTAGTGCTATGTGACTAAAAAGATTAATCCAGGTTTTGAGTATATTTCTTACTGTTACATGGGAAACAAGGTACCAGTAGATTCAGTAGATTCTCACAAATCCAACAAGACCAAGCATTCATGATATGCACACTCTTAAGGCTATGAAATTGGGCTATTAGTAAAAAAAAGTAGAAAAGGGGGTGTTCACAATAATAGTAGTATCTGCTGTTGACGCTGCAAACTCAAAACTATTATGTTCAAACTGCTTTTTTAGCAATCCTGTGAATCACTAAACTAGTATTTAGTTGTATAACCACAGTTTTTCATGATTTCTTCACATCTGCGAGGCATTAATTTTGTTGGTTTGTAACCAAGATTTTGCTCGTTTACTAGTGTGTTTGGGGTCATTGTCTTGAGATTAAATTATGGGATGTTAACAACTAGATAGACAGCTGTATTGTAATAATGGAGACCTGACTGCATGAGAACATCATGGACCTAGCTGTGGAGCTAGCAGGCAGCACATCAGACTCAGGTAAGATGAGAGGAGAGGGCGTGTGCATCTATATTAACAACGGTTGGTGATTTTGATTCAGTAATGGTAAAAGGAGCAGCCGCGCTCCACCGTGAGAAGACTTAGCCTGTTATAAAGAGTATCATTGAATGGTCACTAACAGCCTAAACATAACTTGTTATGATTTTGGTGGGACATGTCCTTTAAAGGAGACCTGCATTGAAATAAATGTGGTCAGATTTCTGAAAAGAAATAGCTGATATGTATTTATAAGACCCTTGTGAATGCAGTAAAGTAAATCTGTAAACCCAAATTTGTAATTCAGTGGAGAAATATTTGTTTAAAAATGACAAATTTGGAGCTAACATTTAGCCCTCTGTGAAAACAGTTTGTACATCCGGATCATTTCCATGACGTCGGTGACAAGACGACGCGTTCCCGCCTTCAGTCCGATCCCGCAATGAAATTGATTTTATCTCTTAGTAATGTTACTGTTATACACATCCTGGTTTCAACATCCAAAAGTAAGCTGCAATGAATGTGAGATACAGCTCTGCTTGCTCAGATCCGGGGATCAGATCAGCGGCGGCATCGACAGCGGGCGACATTATTCCCCGACGCCTCGCTCTCACTGCCCCCGATATGCTTACCGAGTGCATGCGCTCGTTAAATTCCGCCGCGGCACTCACACCCCCATGTCTGCTGTGCAGCCAGCACCACCTCTCTGTCTACTGAATGGAGTTGCAGCCAACTTGGCACAAGTCCAGAGACTATGCTCGCCGTTTTAATGCAGTGCGCGCGGTGACACCTGTTGCTCGCAAGGACAGACTTCTTGCTGCAAAATCCGCAGCGCCGCACGTCTCGGTAATCGGAGCCGCAGAGCTCCGTGGCCGCTGAGAAAGGTTTATATATTTTTAATGACTTGAATTCTTTGCGGGTCTCGCCTCCGTAGCCCGCAACGGTACACCGGAGGTGAAAGACAGTAGATTTTCAATGCGACACCACTCAATCAAACAGGCGTATGAAAAAGTCCACAAAAATAATTTTCAAGCACAAATAAAAGAAATGTGTACTCACCAAGTGTACCGCAAGACAATATGAAGTTTTAAAAAGTAGATCCTTCCGTATAAGACAAGAAAAAGGTGCAGATGCAAACTGACGTAAATCCACAAATTACAGTTGGCGCACGCAATGCATGCTGGGAGAGGGTCTTGTCCCTGACGTCTCGGCAGCGTCCATGATGAGAGGGACAATTTTCAGAGGGCTAAATGTTAGCTGTAAATTTGTCATTTTCAAATGAAGATTTCTCTGTTGAATGACAGATCTGGGCTTGCAGATTTACTTTACTACATTCAGAAGGATCTTATGTGTAAATATAAGTCATTTTTTGGTCCAAAGATCTGATTGCATTTATTTCAATGCAGGTCTACTTTAAGGACATGACCTGCAGTCTGAACACCACCGGCAAATTCAAGAAAGCCCTATATACTGTTCTTCCTGACAACCCTGAGACACAGCAGACCTCCCCAGTGAGTGCTGATCAGCTTCTACCGCTAATGCTTCAAGAAGCATTTCAGTTCTAAACAAAGCAAAACATATTCTGGACCACAACTCACTCCGCATTCTTTACTGCTCACTGGTTTTACCATATTTACAGTACTGTGCAGAGGTATGGGGTAATACTTATAAAGGTACAACACAATCACTATCAGTAATGCAGAAAAGAGCTATAAGAATTATTCATAATACTGGCTATAGAGATCATACAAATCCACTATTTTTACAATCCAAATTCTTAAAATTCACAGACTTGGTTCATTTTCAAACAGTACAAATTGTGTATAAAGCAATAAACAATTTACTTCCAGCAAATATTAAAAATATGTTTTTTAACAGATCAGGGGATTACAGTCTGAGGGGGAAATTTAATTTAAAGCATCAGTGGGCACGAACAACATTAAAAGGTTTCTGTATTTCTGTCTGTGGGGTGAGGATGTGGAACAGATTGGGAGTGGGGCTCAAGCAATGTCCAAGCATGAACCAGTTCAAACAGCGGTACAAAAATATGGTTTTTTCTGGGTATAGGGAGGAGGAAGGGTAATGAGGGTTAGGGTGTTTTTGTTTTTTTGCTTCGGCTTGTAAATATATAGTATTTTGTATGTAAGTAGGTATGTGTAGGTGTATATTTATGTTTGTGTATATATATGTGTATATATGTATATGTGTATGTATATGTGTATGTATGTTGATGTGTGTATGTATATATATATGTGTATGTGTATGTATATGTATATATATATATATTGATATCGGTTTAGGTGTGTAGGAATCTATGTGTATATGTGGCAAAGGGTATTACTGGTTGTGGGGAAGAAGGGGTAGGGATAAATAAGCTGATGCTTCACCCTACCCCTTTTCGGACATGTTGGGTACACAGTAGGAACTTTTTTGTTGTTGTCTTTACTGATCTATCTTGTAATTGTTGTTGTATCAAATGTTCGAAATAAACAGTTTTCATTCATTCATTCATTCATTCATTCATTCATTCATTCATTCATTCATACTGCTGCACAATAGAGAGCATATCGACTTACTGTTGTACTGTGTGGTACTCCAGCTCCACTGCTGCAGACAAAAAAAGACCTGCGGTGGGTTGTAAAGACTATTGAGAGGATTGTCAGCTTTCCCTTCCTAAAAATAGGTAAATATAGTAAAATAGGAGAGTAGAAAAGAGTAGATTAGAGCCACTTAGGTGCCTAGTCTTGAGAACCAGGGATGATAGGTTAAAAAGCTTTTTTATCCCATGGGAACTCTCCCTACCCACCCAAGCACCTCAAGAAAAGGTATATATAATATAATAAGTAATAAGACATAAGAAGGATAAGACATCACAGGAGAAGATTGTTATCAAACACAAAGGAACCTGTTGGGAAAGTGTAGTGACATGGACCCACAACAGGGGGCGTAAATGAACGGACAATAGAGGGAGCTAAATGTGAACACTTTACTGTTGTGAATGTCACAACCACACACAGCAGATTATAGAATAAATACAAGTCAATGAATAAAGGTGTCGTGTGGGCAGGCTCGACGATAGGAGACGTCCGTCTGGAGATGAACCAGAACCACACGATTTCCACCGCCACTGAACCCGAAGGATACTGGAGCCGCCAGGTCCTGAATTCCCTAGGTGGCCACCGTCTCAGCGTGTCGGATCTGGTACTGCACTTATCTGGTGGGAAGTAGAACGAAACAGCGGCCCACGCCGGTCCTCTGGGTAGACAGCTGCAACAAAGTAGCTCTTGAAATCAATTAGTACGATACGCAGGCAGAGAAAGTTACCTCCAAAGAAGTACGATATCTCGGCGACGTGGTGGAGGTGTCATCCTGCTTTTATCCGGGGTGAAGTGCAGATGATCGGTGACAGCTGTCAAATTTGATGAGTGACAGCTGTCACCTCAGCTGTTCCAGCGCCCCCTAGTGCCTGAAGCCCGCACTTCAGGCAGGGCGCCCTCTGGTGGTGGGCCAGCAGTACCTCCTCTTCTGGCGGCCCACACAACAGGAACTAACTATTTTGTAAGCTACGATGAACGTTGCTAAGGCCGGCTAGATAAGCTAACATTAGCTGTTAGGTATAACTGATTGTACCCCACTCCTCCAATATTTGCTTAAATATAATAATATTAAAAAGGGGAGAACAAGAAAAAGTAAAGCGTGTACAAATGTATATGGAGACATAAGTACATATATTTGCAGAAAAGAGAAAAACGGCGGGCGTTTTAATCACCAAACCTGCAGCTGCCAGCGTTACGTGTTATATATATTAGAGCATTTATTACAACCCTGGTCGAGTCACCTGGGCGAGAGTGTCTGAAGTTGTGAGACCCTAAAGACCCAGTGACCCCCACTGATGATGTGTCCCAGCGCAACAGCAAGATGTATGTTTGAGCCACATATTTTATAATGTTGTGGGTATTAATGTGTATGTGGTGGTGAGTATGGGTGAAGTTTCACTGTATAACCTGCAATGACAACAAATCTATCTATCTTTCATGTAAAACTTTAAGGCAGTTGTTGACATATTAAGTTAACCCAGCAAATGTTCGTTGACAGCATGGGGTATGCCATACTTCACTATGCACAATTCAGACACAGGGCCTGATTTTCTAAAAGGTTTTCATCCTGTTCAGGGTGTACCCTACCTCATGCTGACAGCTTCTAGAAGTTCAAAAGTATTGTACACACCAATCACGTGTGAATTTTAAAACCCTTGTACACACTAATCGTGCATGATTTAATCACCATACATGATCACCCATTGAGGATAGGAATAAGTGTACTGATGATCAAGTGGGTTAATGATTTATATGTAGTAGCAGGTTTGGATGACGTTACAACTAATCCATACATCGCTCAGATATGTATGGTTTGCAGGGTTGCAGGCTGAGCAATGTGTCTGTCAGCAGCAGTTTTTGACACGGGCGAACCGGGCAGCCGCCCAGGGTGACATTTTTTCATGACACGTGGGGAGGCAGCATGAGCACAAAAAAAAAAAAAAAAAATCAGCTGCGCCACAAAGCGGTTATCATATCTCTGTGTGTGGAATTGGCAAACTGGTGCTCCCTGCAATGGCAGCAGGTGCCCCTGCTTGTTGAGGTGCACAGAACAGAACCAGTGTGTGTGCAGTCAACAGTTGTCTCCTGCATTGTCCCCGGGAACAGGCGCTCTTCCCCCTGTGCACTCTGCTCTACTTTGGCTCTGCACACTCCCGTTTCCCCGCTGGTCCACTCAGCAGGAACCTACTGTCCGGCTCCACAGCATCTCCTCTGGCAGGGCAAAGGATGCAGCAGCACAGAACCAACACTCTGTGCCACATTTCTCTGCAGATCATCCAGCATCAAAATGACAACAACCAGGCAACCAGTTTATGAAAGTAAAGCTGGTTGAAAGCAGACAGACTGGATGTAAGAACGGGTTTGAATTTCACCTGAGAGGACAAACTGCCCACTTGTGGGGAAAAAAAAACATTTGCAGAAAGGACAGCCTGCCTATTTGTAAGGACGGTTTAGAACTTGAGCTGTGTTCAAATTACTAGCTGAATTCACTTGAATCTGCCTTTTTTTGTGTGTGCCTGCCTGTGATGCAGCAAATTACAAGATATACGTATGTACTTAATCTATAGTTTTATTATCCCTCACCACATAACATGGTTGTTCAACAAAATAGATAATTAATTTAGTAAAATATACAATTAATTGTATTGTATTTCACAGTATATTCTGTTTAAACAACTGAGATATGTGGGACCGATTGACAGAACTAGATTAAGTGAACATAGCAGAGTGAATGTGCCACATGAAATTATCTGATGTGAGATTTGGCCTCTCTACTGTCTTTTGAGCCGTCTGAACATGTCAAGTTTAACTAATGTATTTTTTCCTGTTACCTTCCTTTGTGTATGTGCTCGGAGTTCAGATTCAGTTCTGATTTCATTCTGCTTTCAGTGTCATCACTGGTGATATGCCTGTTATGTCAGACAATGGTCACTTACAAACACAAAGGCCAGAAGGAAAGTCAAAGTAGCACAGGCATCTGTCTTAATATATCAGAA
Organism: Thalassophryne amazonica; assembly: GCF_902500255.1. Lineage (NCBI taxonomy): Eukaryota > Metazoa > Chordata > Actinopteri > Batrachoidiformes > Batrachoididae > Thalassophryne > Thalassophryne amazonica. Next base: position 15,710,836 of record NC_047104.1, read on the forward strand.
ATGCCATAGAGGATGTAAATCTGATGCCGCGTTCAGACCGGGCACGACGCGAGCGACAGGTTGCCATGTAATCCATATGTAAGGACGTGTCTTGACAACAAGTCACGCAGCAGCGCAACGCGATGAAACGACGCGAGTGAAGCAATTTTGAGTGATTGGCGTGTTTGTGGCGCAATATTGCGTTGCGTCGCGTCACGTCGCGTTGCCCTCCTCCCCAAGTTAGGGAGACAATAAGGCAAACACTGCATTATCAAATTTCTGCAGACTTTAGCAGATTAGTTAATGTATTTACACATTTAGACACATTGAGACAAATATGCACCATAATAAAAGAGCTAATTGTTCCTCCCTGAAAGACAGATTAATAGTCTAATCACAGACAACATTTAGTATGTAAGGGCATGTTTATTCAATTTGCTATTCATGGATGGTTTGTATAAGAGTCAGTGGTGGGCACACTAACTGTTAATTAGCAAAGCTAACATTTTCGTTAGCGGATTAGCTCTTCAGCTAATTTTGAAAACCATCAGCAGACCAACTAGCTTCCGTTAAATTTAGTTCTAATAACTAACAGTCCGCTAACATTTTTTGGCTAGTAAAGTAAGTAAATTTAATGGTCAAAAATGTTTGTAAATCCTAAAATCATACATGTTAGTTCCTGTTTATGGATGCAGAGAGCTAGCTAACACTTTCAGTTCACAGGCACACATCATTGGTAAGATGATAAGAAGTTAAACTGTGGACAAAAACGGAAGCAGCTCAAAAGTCAGCATTTTTATTTATATTCCGTGGACTTGTTTTGTGTTTGTGAATGCAATACAGGTGAGCCATAGCTCCATTAATGGTTTATAAATATGTAATATACAGATAAACTGTGAATTCTAATACTGTGATTTTTTTGCTTTTGATAAAGATGATGACAGGGTTTAGGGTTTTATTTCTTATTTATTTATTTTTTGTTCATTTGTTTTGTGTTTGTGATTGCCTTTGAATTTACCCAGCAGCCCCTGCAGCGCTTAAACTCGAAACTGGCTTATCATTAGCCGACAGTGTAATCTAATGTGGCTGCAAACATGTCAGTCCTTAAAGTTAGCAGTGACTTCCGTTAAATTTTTTAGTGTTTTATCGGTTAAGCATAATAAAAGTTAACTTTTCAGTTAACGGTTTAATGGTTATCGAAGCTAGCTTTTTGGTTAGCTGTGCCCACCACTGATAAGAGTTACATTCGAGCCTACTATCTTTTGATGTAAATTTCAATTGCAGTTTCAGGGGCACTTATAAAATATTAAAAATAATTATATAAATAATGTAAAAATGGCTGCTTGTGCAAAATGTTGAGGTTTTTTAGGGGGGATGGGGGTGCACTCAGAGGGGGTCTTGCCCGGGGAGTAATTTTGTGTGACAGTGACTCAATCCGACTCAGACTGTGGGCATTTGAAGACAGGTTGCCTCCCAACAGACGACATGTGCAATTGTGTTGTGACTGAATGTGGTTGCACGGGATGTGAGGGTGCTGCTTCCACCAGGCCCGGCGCCAGAAAAAAAATATTAAGGGGGTGATGAGTTTATCACCGGGGGCGGGGTCGCCCCCCCCCCAAAAAAAAGTGCGCACCGGAGGGTACCTGCCTCTGAGCATGAGTAATGAATTGGGTGCGTGTTGGGTATTTTCTCCTCCAAACATTTTTAAAACCTTTAACAAGACAGAGTCAAGAAACACCAGTGAGACAGAAAGTCAAATTTTACGCGCGGAGTGCAGTCAGGCTGTACACCAAGGCTACACTAAAGTCTGGCCTGCGCTCCGCTCTTTTTATTAGTGAATCCCTCATCACATAAACAAAAACTTGTCCTAAGGGTGGGGGAATGACGCAAGACAAGTTTCTTCCCGTAACATAAACACACACGTCAATAAGTGCAGCTGTAAGCAAAAACAGTTTCTTTCTTTTACTCTTATCATCGAAGGTCAGCACATCTCGTTCGTCTGTTGCAGTTATCAGCTGTTCTGCATCTGCCTGGAACACTAAGCATCACATCACAATCAGTCAAAATTCAACCTTCAGTTCTTTTACTCCCAGTCGTTAGCGGCTATGAAAACAAGTTGTATAATAATAATAATAAGTACATCCAGCTCCTCATTCCCAGTTCAGATTGACCCCAGCATGCTAAAACAAGGTTGAATAACACGTACATTCTCGGGTTTAAGTGCAAACAGCACAACACCATTCTCATCAGGAAGAAGACAAAAGGTACAAATGTTTAACAGTGGTAACATATATATATATATAAAATCTTTAACAGTGCGCTCCTAGAAAGCTCGTGTATTTAGGCTACACCATTGTAAGAGGCTGACTGAGTAAGAGTAAAGAGTGATGACAGTATTTTTTTAATTATTATTTGAATGTATAGACCCTCGGTCAAGTGATCTCCTGCATACCACAAAACCAAACCAACAACTGATCTGAGAAACGACACGAGACAGTAGATTAACCCCACATACAGCCCTCCATCACAAGCGCAAACACAGCGCAATTGGGCATGACAGTCACACAACGGGTCAAAGATAAACCTTTCATATACGGTCCCTCGTTTATCGTGGGAGTTACGCTCTAAAAATAGCCCGCAATAGGCAAAATCCGTGAAGTAGACAGCTTATTTTTTATAATTATTATAGACGTTTTAAGGCTGTAAAACCCCTCACTACACACTTTATACACTTTTCTCAAACAGGCATTAACATTTTCTCACTTTTCTCTCGTGTGTAAACACTCTCAAAGTTCAAACCTTAGTAGAAAAATAAGACCAACCTGTTTTCAGGCCCAAACATTTGAGAAATAAAAATAGAACGTTTTCCTATAAATAATTATAATGGCTTTTAGAACTAACGGATTTAATTTTAACGCTCAACCTGCAAGGTTGGACACATAAGAAATGTCGTCCTGGCACCGCGCCACTGTCGCGCCTTTTTCCACTCACACCTCGCTGCAGGTGTCTTTTTCCGAGTGAAGAACACAGTTATGGGTAGTTGTTGGCGCTCTTTTTTCTTCTGGGCGAGAAGATTCTTATAAACAGACACGTAGAACACAATGCGTGTACTTTCCCTTCGCGGTGCCGCACCAGGTGTCCCGTCATCTCGACAGAACAACGGCCTGCTTGATGAGGACGCAGAGCACAATGCGCTGTAAAAAAAAAAAAAAAAAAAAAGCATGCAAAATTGGACTAAAAAAATCCGCAAAACTGCGAGGCGTTATATTTTCCAGTATTTCTTTTTCTTTCTTTTTTATTTTGATTTTTGATAACTCTCACATCCAAGGGGGCAAGGTTGATGGCGTGAGGGGGCGTTGCCCCCAAACGCCCCCCCGTAGTGCCGGGTCCGGCTTCCACATGACCAGCTTCCACATGACCAGCAGGTTGATGCACACCTTTGCAGTCATTCGCCGGCAGTGACACAATTCATTGCAATCAACAAGCAACCACCATTATTTCCTTGTCACAAAGAGCTTACCATCACATTTTTACTCTTGTGTGATTGGGGCCTCAGACAACCAACTGGGTTGTCTGTATTCATAGTTTGTGGGTTCGTAGGCCTAACAGATAACCAATATGTGTGCAAAAGCACTGAAAAAGTGAGTGTTTCATAAGATGTGTTGTGCATGCTTCAGAATCAATAAGATATTTCTGTTTGATTTATGCTTGTAACAATAAATTTGTTTGGTATTTGTTTCCTGTTCAATATTACCTCATTACACATTTAATTGGTCTACTTTAATAGAATAATAACTGTTACACCTTTTCAACAATTACAAATAATATATGTTCTATTGATTTACATCATGGTGATCTTTGGACAGGAGACAATGAGTAATAGTTCCTGAACTCTAATATTAACTATCAGCATTATGTGAAATCAATAACATTACTATGGCCATGGTTATAATGATTATTTATATGGCAGTTACAAAAATGGAGAGCAAGTGCTTTTGAAAAACAATGAACTAACAATTTAAGCAAATATGATGTAATAAAGAATGAAAGTTAAGAAGTATGTTTGCATCTACAGCTCTGAACTGTATAAAGAATGAACAAATTTTACAGTTTATTTATTTAAAATGTTCAGGGTGGTTCAATAAAAGAAAAACTACAATTGAGCCAACTCATCACTATCATTCATGTTATTATATTGTTATCTTTCACACTCTGAACATAGATTCATAGCTTTCTCGTATGGAAATTCAGTAAGGTATGTCTTCTATAATATATTCCAATTCTAAGGTAGAACTCAACTAGTGTATACGAAGGTATATCTGACTATCTAAAAAAGAAGAGCAGAATAGAAGAGTAGAATAGAGTAGAGTAGAGTAGAGTAGAGCCACTTAGGTGGCTGGTCTTGAGAACCAGGCACCTAAGTGAAAATCTTTTTTTTAATCCCATGGGAACTCTCCTTACCGACCCAAGTGGCTCAAGAAAATGGACATATCATAATCAGATATCATAAGACATATCATAAGAAAATGGACATCATGTATATCAAGGTCAAGGTTTACTTTATTATCCCAAGGGAAATTTGTCTTGGGCTTGCAATGCTATGATTAAAAAGTAAAAGCACATACAATCATGCAACAACCACATAATATACCATTACAAAAAAAAAACAAAAAAAAAAAAACACAGGAAACAGTCAGTTAAAATTAGATAAACTTCAGTGAGGCCCCTCAATGTCCAGTAATGCGTCTGTAGGTATTATCCAGATTTATTCAACAGAGCAATAGACAAAGGAACAAAAGAATTTTTAAATCTATTGCTTTTATACCTGACAGCCCGATACCGTCTCCCTGATGGCAAGAGCTCGTATTCACTGAAAAGCAGAAGGCTCCTTAAGAATATTTTTAGCTTGCGCCAGGACCATGGTTTCGAAAATAGTTTTTAAAGAAGGATACTTTCTCTTGCCAATAATTTTCATGGCGTATCGAACTAGTTTCTCAATTTTGGATTTGCTCTGGACAGTAAGAGAGCCAAACCAAGCTACCATGCCATATCTTATTAGGCTCTCCAGCACAGCATTATAAAAGGAAGCCAATATTGTTGAACTCACACCAAACAGTCTGAGTCTTCTTAAAAAAATGAAGCCTCTGGGACAATTTGCAGCATAAAAAAAATCCACATGCGCATTCCACTTGAGAAGACAGTCCACATAGACACCAAGATATTTAAAAGACTCTACCTGTTCTATCTCACTACCTCCAATGATGACCGGGTCATGGAACAGCAGCCCTTTGGGGTCAAAGACCATCTCTTTAGTTTTTACAACATTAAGAGTCAAGTGGTGTCTCACACACCATGAATGAAAAGAGTCTATTTCATCCAAGTATATGGACGGACTCTCACCTGATGTCAACAAACTCATAATGATTGTGTCATCAGAGAATTTCAAAATTTTGTTGTAACATGAAACATGCTTTCAGTGTCTCCACACTGTCCTCAGTCCACACCAGCACAGATTTGTGCTGTGGCTTTGGTGATTTAAGCACAGTTTTATATGTGGGCATCAGCTGGACAGTGGCATGATCTGAGTTTGCAAGTGGAGGAAGTGCCTTTGCTCTATAAGCACTTTTTATATTTCCTAAACATTTGTCCAAAACTTTGTCCTTCTGAGTGCCACATTTAATGTACTGATAAAAACCAGGCAACGCCTGCTCCAGGTGGCAGTAATTAAAATCACCCAGAATAAAGACAGCGGCTGCAGGGGTGCACTGAAGTTGATTCTGCGCGCACTCAGACAACCGATTTGCAGCTCTTTTTGCGTTCCCGACAGGCGGAACATAAGCCGCCAAGATTAAGATGTTACCAAATTCCTGGGGTAAATAAAACGGACGCAGGGACAAACAAAGCAGTTCCAAGTCCTGGTCACATGACCGTTCACAGACAGTGTACTGTTTGCACCATTCACTCTTAATATAGACACAGAGCCCCCCTCCTCTGGTCTTTCCCAATGATGCAGTCCTGTCTACGGGCACACAAAAAAAGCCTTCGATGTCAACTAAATTGTCTGGAATTTCTGGCTTTAACCATGTCTCTGTTAGCACGATAGCGCATGACTCCCTGTACTTGTGACAGTAACGACAGTTTAGACACAGCTCATCAATCTTACCAGACATGTTGTATGGCTGGGGGGGCCTGGCTGCCTTTTTGTTTTTGTCTTTTGGTTTTCCTTCCAGGTGGCTTGCATTTGGGACTGAGTGGCTGTGTTGCTGAGGTTATCAGGACCTCACCCTGATCACCTGCGGCTTGTCAGGACTCACAGCTGTGGTGCATCTATATGGATTGGAACATGGTGGCATTTAAGACTGGAGTATACAGTGTGTATTTGCCAGAGACTCGACCTTGTGACCAGACGGGTGAGATCGTCGTCTCGGGAGCCATCTCATCATCAGTGGATGCAGAGAACGTCCAGGGTTTGATGCACGGTCTGTGAAAGAGGAGGGGGTGAGGTCTCATGCTCATCAGCACACTTCCTGAGGTACATTAGATTTTGTGACTAACGTTTATACAGTCAGTAAATGTGGTGTCCCTCACACCTTATTATATTGAGCTGTACGTTAGTCATGTATCGGCTTCCACTGCAGTGGAGTTTTGTGAACTGGATGTTCCATGCCTGCAGGTTGGGAAGCTGATTAGTAATTAAGCCAGGAAGTGTTTGCTGTTTATGTACACCTTTGAGTGGTCTCTCTGTGTGTAGAGTGTGGACTCACATAATGGTTCCTTCTTTCACAGACTCGGTTTGTTGCGGCCACCTGGGGGGTGTCGGCGGGGTCCTTGGGTCCGAACGGCTTCTGGCTCCAGACCGTTAGCGCTGCTGGGAGCGCACCGTATCACCACCACGCCAGACCGCACACTCTTTTGTTGTTTTGTATCACATCACTGTTATGTATTAAATTCAGTTAGCCTTTGTACCGTGCTCTGCTTATTTCATACTGGGTCCTTCAAACGCTGGTCGGTTCTCCGGGCTGCATCCGACACATAACAAGACAATGACCGCACGTTACTTAAAATCATAGAAGGGAGCGGTGGTTTATTCCCTCTCCTCCGAAGCCGCTGCCGGACACCCCCCATTTACCTCTCTTTTGCCATTTCTTCAAACCGGCGGCAGGTTTGCACTTTACCTCCGCTGGTAAACCACTTGGGGGCGAGGTGCTTTTGTACCGAAAATCCAGCAAAAACTCTCTTGAGTAGATTAGCTGTCGGGCGTAGTTTGATGTTGTTGAAGTGGCTTTGGCTTCGCTCACTGCCCAGAGTAGCAGAAACAGCAGCAGGAGCAGGTGCAGCCTCATGACTCCACCGGTAATTTGGAGCTTCCCCATTCGAACCGGCTACAGTAATCCACCACAATCTTGTAAAATTATGCAGAAGACACCAACTGTTTCCCGTAGCAAGCACACAATTCCTCACAACCACCTTAAAATAAGCTAAAATGTAAAAAAAAAAAAAATCACAGCACTACAGCCCCGGTCGCAACAGTGCTGCGCCCTGAGAAAAAGTCAAACAGGAAGTCGATATAAGTGATATTTACATAATAAGGGTAATAAACAACATATACAAGAAATATAGTTACTACATAATATTATAGGAGTTAGCTTCTAAAACCTAAATATTAATACTATTGGGGAAAGTGTAATGCACAGACCCACAACAGGGGGTGCAAATGAACGGTCAATAGATAATCCAATGAATACAATTTATTGTGGCAAATGTGCACAACAGGTCGAATACTGCTTTTAGACAGTCAATCACAAGATACAATAAGTGACGTGTGGGCAGGCCCGAGGGTAGGAGACGCCTATCCAGCGAAGAGTCGGGGCCCACAAGGTTTCGCCGCCAACGAAGACCTGCAGTATACCGAAGCCGCCAAGTCCCGAGTCCCTAGGTGGCCTCTGCTTCCAGCTGTCAGATCCGGTACTGCTGGCAGGAACAAAAACAGGTTAAGGGTGGGTGTGTGGACACCCAGTAAGCAGTCAGCAAAAATAAGTCACCAGTCCCTCCTGAAGAAATAATCCACCACTCCCAGGAAACAGGAACACTAAGTATGTGCAGCACCAATAGTATACTTAAATGATAAGGGAGTAGGAAACGCCGGATCCTTCCAATCTCCACCACCCAGCTCCAAGCTGCAAGTATACTAGGTTACAACTGCCAGACTTATAAACAGGAAAAGTGTGCGAACGGCACAATAACGGCTGAGAGTTTACCTGTGAGGTAAGCTGATATCTCGGCAGAGATGTGGTGTCTCCTCCAGGCTCTTATAGTGAAGCTGATGATAATTACTGACAGCTGTCAGTCCTGGCTCCTGGGTGGCCACTGCGCCCTCTAGTGCCTGAAACCCTGACAACAGGCAGGGCGCCCTCTGGTGTTGGCCAGCAGTACCTCCTCTTCGGATGGCCCACACAACAGGACCCCCCCCCCTCAAGGGGCGCCTCCTGGCGCCCGACCAGGCTTGTCGGGATGTCGCTGGTAGAACTTGGCCAGGAGGGCTGGATCCAGGATGAAGCTCCTCTTCACCCAGGAGTGTTCTTTAGGTCCATAACCCTCCCAGTCCACAGATACTGGAGACCCCGACCCCTCCGGCGAACATCCAGGAGCCTGCGGACTGTCCGCGGAGGCTCACCGTTGATGATGTGGGCAGGAGGCGGCGCTGGTCTGGGGGTGCAAAGGTCTGAGGTGTGGTATGGTTTGATTTTGGAGACATGAAAAACTGGATGGATCGGACTGATGATTTTGGTGATCTTAAATGGTCCGATATACCTGTCCATCAGTTTGGGTGACTCCGTGTTGAGAGGAATGTTCTTTGTTGACAGCCAGACCTCCTGCCCGGGCTGATATTCCGGGGCCGGGGCGCGTTGGCGGTCTGCATGGCTCTTCGCCCTCGTCCGGGCTTTCAGCAGGGCAGAGCGGGCTGTTCGCCACACCTGATGGCACCTCCTGAGGTGGGCATGGACCGAGGGAACCCCGACCTCTCCCTCCACAGCCGGAAACAATGGGGGCTGGTACCCCAAACACGCTTCAAATGGGGAGAGGCCGGTTGCTGATGAAACTTGACTGTTATGATATGACTGAATCATATCTTAGATCTTGTTCTGACTTATGGTATGGAAATTGAAGACTTAACAGTATTCCCTGAAAACTCCCTTGTGTCTGATCATTTCTTAATAACATTTACATTTACTCTGATGGACTACCCAGCAGTGGGGAATAAGTTTCATTACACTAGAAGTCTTTCAGAAAGCGCTGTAACTAGGTTTAAGGATATGATTCCTTCCTTATGTTCTCTAATGCCATATACCAACACAGTGCAGAGTAGCTACCTAAACTCTGTGAGTGAGATAGAGTATCTCGTCAATAGTTTTACATCCTCATTGAAGACAACTTTGGATGCAGTAGCTCCTCTGAAAAAGAGAGCCTTAAATCAGAAGTGCCTGACTCCGTGGTATAACTCACAAACTCGCAGCTTAAAGCAGATAACCCGTAACTTGGAGAGGAAATGGCGTCTCACTAATTTAGAAGATCTTCACTTAGCCTGGAAAAAGAGTCTGTTGCTCTATAAAAAAGCCCTCTGTAAAGCTAGGACATCTTACTACTCATCACTAATTGAAGAAAATAAGAACAACCCCAGGTTTTTTTCAGCACTGTAGACAGGCTGACAAAGAGTCAGAGCTCTATTGAGCCAAGTACAACCCCTGGCAAAAATTATGGAATCACCGGCCTTGGAGGATGTTCATTCAGTTGTTTAATTTTGTAGAAAAAAAGCAGATCACAGACATGACACAAAACTAAAGTCATTTCAAATGGCAACTTTCTGGCTTTAAGAAACTATAAGAAATCAAGAAAAAAAGATTGTGGCAGTCAGTAACGGTTACTTTTTTAGACCCAGCAGAGGAAAAAAATATGGAATCACTCAATTCTGAGGAAAAAATTATGGAATCACCCTGTAAATTTTCATCCGCCAAATTACCACCTGCATCAAATCAGATCTGCTCATTGACATTGACCCTATGCCATGACATTGACCCTATGCCATGACATTGACCCTATGTGTCTTTTTGCAAGGAATGTTTTTGCAGTTTTTTTGCAGTTTTTGCTCTATGGCAAGATGCATTATCATCTTGAAAAATGATTTCATCATCCCCAAACATCCTTTCAATTGTCCAAAATATCAACATAAACTTGTGCATTTATTGATGATGTAATGACAGCCATCTCCCCAGTGCCTTTACCTGACATGCAGCCCCATATCATCAATGACTGTGGAAATTTACATGTTCTCTTCAGGCAGTCATCTTTATAAATCTCATTGGAAAGGCACCAAGCAAAAGTTCCAGCATCATCACCTTGCCCAATGCAGATTCGAGATTCATCACTGAATATGACTTTCATCCAGTCATCCACAGTCCACAATTGCTTTTCCTTAGCCCACTGTAACCTTGTTTTTTTCTGTTTAGGTGTTAATGATGCCTTTCGTTTAGCTTTTCTGTATGTAAATCCCATTTCCTTTAGGCGGTTTCTTACAGTTCGGTCACAGACGTTGACTCCAGTTTCCTCCCATTCGTTCCTCATTTGTTTTGTTGTACATTTTTCGATTTTTGAGACATATTGCTTTAAGTTTTCTGTCTTGACGCTTTGATGTCTTCCTTGGTCTACCAGTATGTTTGCCTTTAACAACCTTCCCATGTTGTTTGTATTTGGTCCAGAGTTTAGACACAGCTGCCTGTGAACAACCAACATCTTTTGCAACATTGCGTGATGATTTACTCTCTTTTAAGAGTTTGATAATCCTCTCCTTTGTTTCAATTGACATATCTCGTGTTGGAGCCAGGATTCATGTCAGTCCACTTGGTGCAACAGCTCTCCAAGGTGTGTTCACTCCTTTTTAGATGCAGACTAACGAGCAGATCTGATATGATGCAGGTGTTAGTTTTGGGGATGAAAATTTACAGGGTGATTCCATAATTTTTTCCTCAGAATTGAGTGATTCCATATTTTTTTCCTCTGCTTGGTCTAAAAAAGTAACCGTTACTGACTGCCACAATCTTTTTTCTTGATTTCTTATAGTGTTTCTTAAAGCCAGAAAGTTGCCATTTGAAATGACTTTAGTTTTGTGTCATGTCTGTGATCTGCTTTTTTCCTACAAAATTAAACAACTGAATGAACATCCTCCGAGGCCGGTGATTCCATAATTTTTGCCAGGGGTTGTATTCCTTTAACTTTAACTAGTAATGACTTCATGACTTTCTTTGCTAATAAAATTTTAATTATTAGAGAAAAAATTACTCATAACCATCCCAAAGACATATCGTTATCTTTGGCTGCTTTCAGTGATGCCAGTATTTGGTTAGACTCTTTCTCTCCAATTGTTCTGTCTGAGTTATTTTCATTAGTTACTTCCTCCAAACCATCAACATGTCTATTAGACCCCATTCCTACCAGGTTGCTCAAGGAAGCCCTACCATTAATTAATGCTTCGATCTTAAATATGATCAATCTATCTTTATTAGTTGGCTATGTACCACAGGCTTTTAAGGTGGCAGTAATTAAACCATTACTTAAAAAGCCATCACTTGACCCAGCTATCTTAGCTAATTATAGGCCAATCTCCAACTTTCCTTTTCTCTCAAAAATTCTTGAAAGGGTAGTTGTAAAACAGCTAACTGATCATCTGTAGAGGAATGGTCTATTGAAGAGTTTCAGTTAGGTTTTAGAATTCATCATAGTACAGAAACAGCATTAGTGAAGGTTACAAATGATCTTCTTATGGCCTCAGACAGTGGACTCATCTCTGTGCTTGTTCTGTTAGACCTCAGTGCTGCTTTTGATATTGTTGACCATAAAATTTTATTACAGAGATTAGAGCATGCCATAGGTATTAAAGGCACTGCGCTGCGGTGGTTTGAATCATATTTATTTAATAGATTACAATTTGTTCATGTAAATGGGGAATCTTCTTCACAGACTAAGGTTAATTATGGAGTTCCACAAGGTTTTGTGCTAGACCAATTATATTCACTTTGTTATGTGTAGACGCGGGTTGAGGAGCGGACCTGCGTCTGACTGAACCCAGCGCTAAAATAACTAGAATGCGGTTCCAATAACAAAACAATTTATTTTCCCCCTTTTGTGCAATACTCGGTGTACAAACATAAAATGCATCTGTCTGGCGGTGTGAAGGACAGCGCGCTCTCCAGCACCCAAAGGGATCGAAGCCCGGCGCCTCTGGACCCACGTTCACCGCCAAACACCCCCCAGGTGGACACGACAAACCGACTCTGTGAAGGGTAGAAAAGGTGAGGTAAGTCAGCAGCTACAACTAATATCCTTCAAAGGCACACACTATCAGCAACACATTCAGGTCTGAATTTAAGCTTTATGTAAATGAGCAGCTTCTCACAACAGGTGGAGGATCATCTGTCCGCACGCCACAGGCGTGAGAAGCAAGCTGCACAACTCTCATCAATATTCACATCTCACAAACGAACATCCCAAGGTCGAGTTCCCGGCAATTCTGCTTGAATCACACATGGCTTAAATGCAGAACGCCATCTCATTATCTGCTTCAGCTGAAAGTCTTTAAGGTTGCACGTGAGCATCATCCACAGGTGCTGCATATCACGTTGATGAGGGTGAAGGACTCTTCTGCAAGCACCTTCTCCACAGACAATAAATCAGTTTGCATACCACCTGGAGAGCAAAGAAAAGAAAAGAACACCAAAATGTCCAGCCAAACCACCCCCAACACACAACAGTACCCCCCCTTTAACGGGAAGCCTCCCGGCGACCGAACAGACCAGGTCCGAGAACAGCACCTCCCTCCGGGGTCCTCATCAGGAAGCAGACAGCGTAACGCTCCCAAGGTCCACCGCAGACAGCAGGACAGGGCACCGCAGCTGGAAGGCCGGCTGGCATCAACAAAAACCCCAAAAGAGTCCCAAGTACAACCTAACATACAAGAAAAACACAAAACCCACCCAAAACCTTCCCAGGAGACCGTCCCATCCAACCCCGGGAAGAAAAAAAAAACTCCCAAATGCAAAAACCCAACACAGCCCCACAAACACAATACAAACATAAATGCACAAAGAAAAATAACAAACAACCCCCCCAGAACGACTTGCAGAGCCCAACACACCCCAGAAGGCCTTTACCGCCAGTTCCAGGAGAAATAGCCAAAGCCGGAATCCCACAGAGGTCCCCAGGTACACATGGAGCAACGGCGCCCCCCAGAGGACCGTACCATCAAACCCCAGGAGGCACCCTCCCCACAACCCAGGAACCCCAGACCCGGCCACACATGGCTAATCGGCCCCACAAGCCAATTCCCCCCCAGAGGACCGTCCCATCAACCCTGGAGGTGGAACCTGGAAGGAAACAGAAGAAACACAAAATTCCAACCCCCGGTGGACTACATTAAACAACCCCGGGGGCAAATAAAACAACCGATAAACCCTGTTACCTTCCCCAGCACCCCGAAAGACCCCAGAGCCCTCCGTCGGCTCAATTTTGGCGAACGGCAACAAAATTACCAAGCCGGGGAAGGGCCCTAACCAAACCAAAAAAAATGCCCCTGACAACCCCCCCCCCCCCAGGTGCAGAGGTCTTCTGAGAACGCTCGGCGTGACCAACCTGTACCACCCCACAACCCACAAGACGAACGGTCTTGGGGCGAGTGAGGTTGGGGTTAGGGAAGCAGGGAAATAAAAAATAAAACAAAACGACCCCAGACCCAAACAGAAAATACCTAAATACAAATAATAAAAACTAACGATCAACTGAGTCCAGCCGAGCTCCGAACCGCCTGTCGTTCACTCCACCAGAACCACCTCTGAATCCCCAAACAATTTATAACCCCTTTCAAAAAAAAAAAAAAAAAAACAGCCCAAATAATTTTTTTTTTTTTTTTTGTGTGTGTGTATTATTTTGCCTGTCCCAGAACTCCTGGAGATACGTCACCACTATTTTTCTTGACGCTTATATGAGGGGGCAATATAGCGGCTTCAGCTCGTCCGAGCTGCATGGGCTCATCCGCAAGAGGAGCCAGAGGTCCCGTCGGAGGAGTCTCAGTGGGGCGAAGAAGAGGCAGCCCAGATCTGTGTCGGGGAAAGCCCCGAGACGAAAAAACCCGTTCTGATGGCCGCCCTCTCTCGCGTCCACGCTCCTTTATCCGATCATCTAGACGAATCACCAAAGATATTAGCTCATCTAAATCCTTTGGTTCGTCACGGACTGCTAGCTCGTCTTTTAATGAATCATTTAAACCATCCACAAACACTCCTCGTAAAGCTGCGGCATTCCAACCGGACTGAGCAGAAAAAATTCGGAAATCCACGGAATACTCCGCCGCACTCCGCCTCCCCCTGCCTGAGATTCAGCAACCGTTGGGCAACGATATTTGTTTTCACCGGATGGTCAAAAAACAACGCAGTGACCCAAGCTAAGGCGTCACCTCGGAGCAAATTTGTCACATATGAGACATGGCTGCCATCAGAAGAGAAGGAAGCCGGTCGTTGAGCAAAAACCAGAGAACATTGCATCAAAAATGGAGCACAGGCTTCAACGTCTCCCGCATAAGGCTCCGGATGACAAATAATTGGTTCGGACGCCGAATCTCTGGGTGACAGAGTTATTTGCACCGGTATCGATGGTGCCGCAGCTGGAGCAGCAGGAAGCGAAACGGCTTGCGCTGCAAGCTCCGTAACACGGGCGTCTGTTTGTTTAATTTGGTTTGCGAGATGCTGTAATTGCTCCCATATTTTCTCCAAGTGTTTCTGAACTCTTTCGGCAAATGGAACCGCCTCTGCCGCTGGGTCCATTTTAGAATGGTTGGGAACTACTGTTATGTGTCGACGCGGGTTGAGGAGCGGACCTGCATCTGACTGAACCCAGCGCTAAAATAACCAGAAAGCGGTTCCAATAACAAAACAATTTATTTTCCCCCTTTTGTGCAATACTCGGTGTACAAACACAAAACGCATCTGTCTGGCGGAGTGAAGGACGGCGCGCTCTCCAGTGCCCAAAGGGATCGAAGCCCGGCACCTCTGGACCCACGTTCACCGCCAAACACCCCCCAGGTGGACACGACAAACCGACTCTGTGAAGGATAGAAAAGGTGAGGTAAGTCAGCAGCTACAACTAATATCCTTCAAAGGCACACACTATCAGCAACACATTCAGGTCTGAATTTAAGCTTTATGTAAATGAGCAGCTTCTCACAACAGGTGGAGGATCATCTGTCCGCACAACACGGCTGTGAGAAGCAAGCTGCACAACTCTCATCAATATTCACATATACTGCATAACAAAATACCAAATTACTGTTAACAATTATTCAGACAATCAAATCACCTCTGATGTGTGCTGACAGCATGTGTCCCTCACCCGTCCTCCTTCACAGGCATGATGTGTCAAACTCAGGCGCGGTCCTCAGCATCTCACAAACGAACATCCCAAGGTCGAGTTCCCGGCAATTCTGCTTGAATCACACATGGCTTAAATGCAGAACGCCATCTCATTATCTGCTTCAGCTGAAAGTCTTTAAGGTTGCATGTGAGCATCATCCACAGGTGCTGCATATCACGTTGATGAGGGTGAAGGACTCTTCTGCCAGCACCTTCTCCACAGACAATAAATCAGTTTGCATACCTCCTGGAGAGCAAAGAAAAGAAAAGAACACCAAAATGTCCAGCCAAACCCTCCCAACACACAACACACTTTATACATGTTTCCCTTAGGCAGTATTATTAGACAGCATTGCTTAAATTTTCATTGTTACACAGATGATACCCAGCTTTATCTATCCATGAAGCCAGAGGACACATACCAATTAGCTAAACTGCAGGATTGTCTTACAGACATAAAGACATGGATGACCTCTAATTTCCTGCTTTTAAACTCAGATAAAACTGAAGTTATTGTACTTGGCCCCACAAATCTTAGAAACATGGTGTCTAACCAGATCCTTACTCTGGATGGCATTACCGTGACCTCTAGTAATACTGTGAGAAATCTTGGAGTCATTTTTAACCAGGATATGTCATTCAATGCGCATATTAAACAAATATGTAGGACTGCTTTTTTGCATTTGCGCAATATCTCTAAAATTAGAAAGGTCTTGTCTCAGAGTGATGCTGAAAAACTAATTCATGCATTTATTTCCTCTAGGCTGGACTATTGTAATTCATTATTATCAGGTTGTCCTAAAAGTTCCCTGAAAAGCCTTCAGTTAATTCAAAATGCTGCAGCTAGAGTACTGACAGGGACTAGAAGGAGAGAGCATATCTCACCCATATTGGCCTCTCTTCATTGGCTTCCTGTTAATTCTAGAATAGAATTTAAAATTCTTCTTCTTACTTATAAGGTTTTGAATAATCAGGTCCCATCTTATCTTAGGGACCTCATACCGTACCATATCACCCCAATAGAGCGCTTCGCTCTCAGACTGCAGGCTTACTTGTAGTTCCTAGGGTTTGTAAGAGTAGAATGGGAGGCAGAGCCTTCAGCTTTCAGGCTCCTCTCCTGTGGAACCAGCTCCCAATTCAGATCAGGGAGACAGACACCCTCTCTACTTTTAAGATTAGGCTTAAAACTTTCCTTTTTGCTAAAGCTTATAGTTAGGGCCAGGTGACCCTGAACCATCCCTTAGTTATGCTGCTATAGACTTAGACTGCTGGGGGGTTCCCATGATGCACTGAGTGTTTCTTTCTCTTTTTGCTCTGTATGCACCACTCTGCATTTAATCATTAGTGATTGATCTCTGCTCCCCTCCACAGCATGTATTTTTCCTGGTTCTCTCCCTCAGCCCCAACCAGTCCCAGCAGAAGACTGCCCCTCCCTGAGCCTGGTTCTGCTGGAGGTTTCTTCCTGTTAAAAGGGAGTTTTTCCTTCCCACTGTCGCCAAGTGCTTGCTCACAGGGGGTCGTTTTGACCGTTGGGGTTTTTCCGTAATTATTGTATGGCTTTGCCTTACAATATAAAGCGCCTTGGGGCAACTGTTTGTTGTGATTTGGCGCTATAAATAAATAAAATTGATTTGATTTGATTATTACACAAAGGTCACATCACAAACTTCTACTATGAAGTTGACTGTGTGTCTGTTCTCTCCTGCTCTGAAAGCAGCTTTCACACTTCGAGGCTCATTCAGTTTGAGGAGCGGTCCCTCCCCCCTCGCTCCATTGATATGGTAAACAGTGTTTACGCCGGAGCGAGAGAGCTTGCCACAGGCTTATCCAGTTACATTCACAGGAAAACTAGTCGAGCAATCCTGATATTCACACACTGTTTGAACACATGAAATTGTATGAGAGGTTCTCTGTCTGCTCCATCTGCTCACTTTCACTTTTGCTGTGCTTAATGGTGCAGGGCGCATTGGAGCAGCCAGGGGGCTATTCAAACGGGCCAACTAGCACATCACTCCTAAAAACAATCTTTGGTGTGTCATGTGAGGTGAATCTGCCCTACGATTGTTTTTTGGAAAGCCATGCAATGGTGAACCAATTCCGATTGGACACTCACATTGCTCATGTCATCACACAGCTTCTATGAGGAGCACAAAGATGGTGGACGGTGGCTCGAAAATCAGCGGAGTTAACTTTTCAGCAAAAAAGTAAGCTTCTATCTCATATCATTAAAAAATTATTTATAATTTACTAAAGCTTGGTCTCAGTCGTCGTATACGATGGCGTCGGCCCCAGAGGGTTAAACCCATTGATCTTCAGCAAATGTATTTATAAAGAGAAACTGCATGAACTACACAAGTTTTTTATTTTATTTTCTAATAACAAGTTTATTCAATGAGGAGAAACAAATGCTAAAATATTGCTGTGTCATAACTTAATTTTTGTTCAGCCTTTGTGACCTGTCTTTATGAAGTTAGATGCAAAAATGTTGAAATTGGCCCTATCCTGCAATGATAAAGAATCCTTAAAAAAATACTGGATCATTACCAAAATGTAATGACTTCTAAGTTAGGCCAAGATACACCCCTGGTAAAAATTTCATTGAAATCCGTTGAGGATTTTTGAGTAATCCTGCTAACAAACCAACCAACCAACAAACGATAAACGGTGCTACAGCCGGCTAGATAAGCTAACGTTAGCTGTTAGGTATAACTAATTGTACCCACTCCTCCATTTTTATCATAATATAATAATATTAAAAAAGAAGAAGAAAAAGTTAAAGCGTGCTGAAATGTATATGGAGACATGACATAAGAACCTCAGTGAAAGGATATAGAGGTGGAACCACTCCCGGATAAAGAGCACACTATACACGCTGAGTGCATGTACACTGCATGCAGAATTATGAGGCAGTTTTATTCCTTAGGATGAATTTTATTGTGGCCGTTGAGTGGCTCAATAGTTAGCACTGCTACCTCACAGCAAGAAGGTACTGATAACATTTCTCACCTGGTCCGTTTTGTGTGGAGTTTGCATGGGTTCCCTCCTGGTGCTCCTGCTTCCTCACACATCCAAAGACATGCAGGTTAGGTGAATTGGTGTTTTTAATTGACTGTAGGTGTGTGACCAAGTGTAAATATGTTTTTGTGTGTGTGTGTGTGTGTGTGTGTGTGTGTGTGTGTGTGTGTGTGTGTGTGTGTGTGTGTGTGTGTGTGTGTGTGTGTGTGTGTGTGTGTGTGTGTGTGTGTGTTGTTTTGTTTGTTTTTTCTTTTTTCTTTTTTTTTTTTTGATATGTGGCCCTGCAATAGACTGGTGTCTTGTCCATGGTCTACCTGCCTCATGACTGCTGGGATAGGCTCCAGCTCCCTGTGATCCTTGTTTGGAGTATATAATAGGTATCTCTCTCATTATACAAATTAATATCACCTGAGAATGTTTAATTCCAATAAACATTCATTATACATCTTGGAGTTGGAAAATATGCATAGAAATGATGTTAAGGTCAAAATACCCAGTTGCCCATAACTTATGCATGTGCATATGCACTGTCATGTAACTCACATCTTGATATACCAGGGATATACACTGTACTTTCCCATTCAGCTCAGTGGGAAAGTGTGTCGAAATTTTGACAGGTACTGTATATCACTAAAAGATTACCAAGTTTAGCCCTGCTCAGGTGAGACTAGTTTTTCAAGGGGAAATACAGTCATGCAATTTTTATTATGACCAAATAGCATGGGGTAAGAAAGTGTGATATAAACAGTGTTGCCACAGTTACTTTGAAAAAGTAATCCAATTACTGATTACTCCTTGAAAAAGTAACTTAATTACTTTACTGATTACTCAATTGTAAAAGTAACTAAGTTAGATTATTAGTTACTTTTTTAGTTACTTTCCCCAGCTGTCAACAACAACCCTCTGCCACCTCAACATGACAATGATACTTGTTTTGCCAAAACTCACTTTATAGTCACCCTTTCTTGACTTCAATGAAAATAAATACTTGTTTTATAAAAAGTAAAATAAAGACCTCTTTCTTGACCTCATATTTAACTGCTGACAGCACTGTAACAGTAAAACTTGCAATTTCTAACCCACATTGTTTATAAATGTAACTATTAAATTCTTTCTGACATTTTTCAAACATTGAAATTCTCTCTAAACATTTTACTTGTCAAAATTATTATTATTATTATTATTATTATTATTATTATTATTATTATAAGTAGTATTAGTAGTTGTAGTAAAAAAAGGCTTCAAAACTGGACCTTTAATCTAGGGGTGTTGTGGAGGGGGGCACATTCTTGCCCCACGCCCCCATTCCATCTGGATTCGCCCCTGCTTTGTCCTTTGAGCACAAAGAATGGATAACATTTATTTATGCAGAAAACATGACCAGATTTACAGGTAAGAAAGTCTTCTTGCGTTTTCACATCATGTGGTCCTCAGAAAGAGAGCTTAGGTGCATTTGAGTGGAAAATAGTGTTAGTTGTTGACGTGTCGCGGAGGATCAGCTGTTTTTAACGAGCAGATACGGAGCGGCTCAGCTCAGAATTCTAAATAAAGGAGAAAAAAGCCTAAAAATGTCTTTGTAAAGCTCAGTGCAGGTGTGCTTTCACCGCGCTTTAAGAGGTGAGGACGAGTCGTAGCTGCTGCAGAAAACTGCGGATGAAAAGCTCACAGCTCGCTTAAAGTGGGCAGTTCAGTCGAACCACGACTTCCTGCCCATGGACCAAGTTTAATGCTGCTATCGACCCACAATACAAAAATAATAGTAACGCACAGTGACTTGGAGAAGTAACTTTAATATGATTACTGATTTGGAAAGATTAACGCGTTATATTACTTGTTACTAAAAAAGTGGTTAGAGTAACGCGTTACCGGCATCACTGGATATAAATGACAGAGATGGGAATGGCTACTCAATAAACAGGCTTGCTCATTCTTCTCAGATCTGTAGCAGAATGGGTTTGTTTCTATACTTACTTTTATTCTCAAGCCTCAAGTTGTCTCTCTCTATCTTTGTTTGTCTACTTGCAGAGGAGGTCATATCAATCTCTCATACCAGTACAAAGCAAATGTGTCCCATCACACTGATTTCATAAGAAATTTATTATTTTTTATTGTTCACAAAGAGGTGTGGTCTTCGTAGTGCACTAATTACAGTGTGCTGTGCATGTGCCAAGCACGGTGAGGGAATGGTGCAAAACTCCTTTTCCACATGATATTATTGATTTGTGTTTTCACATAATTAATATAACCTGAATTTTGATAGAAAAGTTGTCGAAATTTTGCCAGAATGTTGACTGGCACAGGAGCACTCCATTGGTTAAAATGACTGAAATGGCACATTTGGATTCAATAATAATAATAATAAAAAACAGTGAGGAACCCTGATAATTACTTTATCTCTACTCCACAAATAAAGCCTGTCACTTCCTAATAAAATTTGGAAAATAGCATTTCACTATTGACATTTCACAATATCACTCAGATGTGTTGTATGCATGACATAATTTTTATGGAGGCAGAAAATAATGATGGATTTTGTAGCTTTGTGTTGACATTATTGATGAGTGTGAATTGGGGTCAGAGAGCAGACTTAGTGCAGCAGCTAAGAAAATATTTAGAGCAAAATCCTGCAAATGGTGATACAAACATCAAATTCGGCACAAATACTCCTTAGATATTACTCTTTTGAAAAAAAAAAAATGACTAGCCACTTGAATTTTTAATAGGCGGCCAGGTAGGGGTCAATTGAAGAATTACACAGGGGTCAAAATTAAAAATGCTCCAATCAATACATTTTTTTTTGCCAGCTTGCACTCGACCGAGACGGACACACTTTTCTCTCCTCCCTCCCTCCTTATCTCTCCTGCTTCTGTGGCGTGTTGTCTGTGAGGCTGCAGCTTTGCTCTTCTGGAAAACGATGGGTCCTGACACTATTTTTTCTACAAGACATTCGGGGGCGGAGGACCCGACCTAATAAAACCTCCTCAGAAGATCAACACTTAAGCCTCGCTCCCTGGTCTTCCCCCCTCCCCTCAGCTTCTCCAGCTCTGTTAGAACTGTTCAGGACTGCTCAGACTGCGCAGGGCTGCTCCCTCCCCCCTCCAGGATTGTCGGACAAGGCCGTTGACGGCGCCAAACAGGCTGCCTCCGGAGTGTTCTGATAAACTGGTCCTTTCAAATCTCGGTTGTCGTCCTGTGTCCTTGTTTTTGTCTCTGTGATTATTGTTTTTCTGTGCTGATGGGGATTTTTTTTTCCTCATTGCTGCTGTGTAATGCAGCAGCTATGAGGGTTTTTTTTTTTCCTCCTTTTCCCTCGTGTTTTGCTTTCATATATATGTTTTATGTACCGGGCCGGCCTATGTGTTGTGTGTTGTGTGTGTGTTGTTTGTTATGGGTCGGTGTTGGTTTGCTCAGCCCTGCTGTTGACCAAGGCAGGGATGTACATCTGGAGCTGGTCCCCGGGTGCCTAATGGTGACTTCTGCTCCTACTGGCAATTAGGATTGGGTTAAATGCAGTAGACACATTTCATTGTGCAGGGAACATTTTCATGTTCTATATTGTGCATATGATAATAAAATTTCTTTGAATCTTTGAATTTGCAGAAGCCCATTTCAGAAGGTGGTGGACACTATTACTGGGCATGTAATACAGTGAGGAAAATAAGTATTTGAACACCCTGCGATTTTGTAAGTTCTCCCACTTAGAAATTATGGAAGGGTCTGAAATTTTCATCTTAGGTGCATGTCCACTGTGAGAGACATAATCTAAAAAAAAAAAAAAAAATCCGGAAATCACAATGTACGAGTTCTGTTAGAAAAGTATCGGACCTTTTTATTTTTTGCAAAAACCTGATGGATTTGAATCACGTGTGCTTGCATGAGCCAACCTTGAAGCTTCGTGCGCATGCGTGAATTTTTTCACGCCTGTCGATTGCGTCATTTGCTGGTAAGCAGCCTTTGTGTGAGGACGTGTGTTGTGCTCTCTTCGGATTTTCATTGCAAGGAAAAAGACAGGACGACTGGAGCAGCGCTACTGCATCACATTTTGCCAGAAACTGGGTGACAGCCAGGTGGAAACCATTCGGAAGATTCAGACGGCTTTCGGTGACTTTTCAGTCGTGTGACTATCTGAGAAACTGTGGAAGAGGTGGGCATGTCACAACATGTCCTGTGAGACTTCAACACAAAGGTGCTTTTGCTCCACCGTTAGCAGCTTTGGCACAAATTTTGCCGCCACTCTTTTCATGGCCAAATCTTCTGTCACAGTGGAATGTGCCGAAAAAGTGCTGATGTCCACCTCTTCCGCAATTTCTCGGATAGTCACACGACGGCCCCGCATCACCACAGCGTTCACTTTGGAAATGACCTGGTCATTCCAGCATGTTGATGCATGACCGGAGCGTGGCTCACTCGCCACCGTTGTGCAGACGTCTTTAAACCAGTTGTACCGCTCCTTAATCTGTGTGATGCCCATAGGATCGTCACCGAAAGCCGTCTGAATCTTCTGAATGGTTTCCACCTGGCTGTCGCCCAGTTTCTGGCAAAAGTTGATACAGTAGCGCTGCTCCAGTCATTCCGTCATTTTCCTTGCAATGAAAATCTGCCGAGAGCACAACACATGTCCTCACACAAAGGCTGCTTGGCAGCAAATGACGCAATCGACAGGCGTGAAAAAATTCACGCATGCGCACGAAGGTTCAAGGTTGGCTCATGCAAGCACATGATTCAAATCCATCAGGTTTTTGCAAAAAAATAAAAAATAAAAAGGTCAGATACTTTTCTAACAGACTTTGATTTTTTTTTAATAATTTATTTGTATGTTACTGCGGCAAATAAGTATTTTAACACCTGTGAAAATCAATGTTAATATTTGGTACAGTAGCCTTTGTTTGCAATTACAGAGGTCAAATGTTTCCTGTAGTTTTTCACCAGGTTTGCACACACACTACAGCAGGGATTTTGGTCCACTCCTCCATACAGATCTTCTCTAGATCTTTCAGGTTTGGAGTTTCAGCTCCCTCCAAAGATTATCTATTGAGTTCAGGTCTGGAGACTGGCCAGGCCACTCCAGGACCTTGAAATGTTTCTTACGGAGCCCCTCCTTAGTTGCCCTGGTTGTGTTTTTGGGGTCATTGTCATGCTGGAAGAAGACCCAGCCATGACCCATCTTCAATGCTCTTACTGAGGGAAGGAGGTTGTTGGCCAAAATTTCGCAATACATGACCCCATCCATCCTCCCTTCAATACGGTGCAGTGGTCCTGTCCCCTTTGCAGAAGAGCACCCCCAGAGTATGATGTTTCCACCCCCATGCTTCACGGTTGGGATGGTTTTCTTGGGGTTGCTCTCATCCTCTAAACATGGTAAGTGGAGTTGATTCTAAAAAGCTCTATTCTGGTCTCATCTGACCACATGACCTTCTCCCATGCCTCCTCTGGATCATTCAGATGGTCACTGGTGAACTTCAAATGGGCATGTAGATGTGCTGGCTTGAGCAGGGGGACCTTGTTGCCCTGCAGGATTTTACACCATGACAGCATCATTCGTTACTGATGTAATCTTTGTGACTGTGGTCCCAGCTCTCTTCAGGTCATTGACAAGGTCCTCCTGTGTAGTTCTGAGCTTTCTCAGAATCATCCTTAACCCACAAACCCACGAATCCCAGACCGAGGGAGATTGACAGTCATCTTGTGTTTCTTCCACTTTCTAATAAATAATCAGAACAGTTGTTGTCTTCTACCAAGCTGCTTGCCTGTTGTCCTGTAGTCCATCCCAGCCTTGTGCAGGTCTACAGTTTTGTCCCTGATGTCCTTGGACAGCTCTTTGGTCTTGACTATGGTGGACAGGTTGGAGTGTGATTGATTGAGTGTGTGAACAGGTGTCTTTTATACAAGTTCAAACAGGTGCAATTAATACAGGTTAAAGAGTGCAGAATAAGAGGGCTTCTTTAAGAAAAATTAACAGGTCTGTGTGAGACAGAATTCTTGCTGATTGACAGGTGTTCAAATACTTATTTGTAGCAGTTACATACAAACAAATTATTTAAAAATCATACATTGTGATTTCTGGATTTTGTTTTTTTTAGATTGTGTCTCTCACAGTGGACATGCACCTAAGATAAAAATTTCAGACCCCTCCATGATTTCTAAGTGGGAGAACTTGCAAAATCGCAGGGTGTTCAAATACTTATTTTCCTCACTGTATAATGGCTTGGGTTTTTTGGAACACTAAGAGTGATGCCAATAATCCTTCCTGGCCTGTAATTGAGTTGCAGTGTTTTCTATCTTATACTGTGACATCACTGCCCACAATATTATTCACCAAATTTGATATCCCGATCAAAAAACGTAAACATGATTTTGTTTTGTGTAATTCCATTAAAATTTTGAAACAAATTAAAAGAGTACTGTGTCTTCCAGATCTGTCAGTTTATGCCCCTATTTCTCAAAATTTTGCATTCACACCAGCCATAACAGACTGTTCTTGCAATGGTCTAGCATGGCGGCTTCTCTTGTCTCTCCCGCACTTTTCTGGGCCAATTGGAGACTCGGCTCCGCACCTTGGAAAATCCTACAGCTAGCCAGGCCCCTGTAGTCGGTGCAGACCAAGGTAGCTT
Organism: Thalassophryne amazonica; assembly: GCF_902500255.1. Classification (NCBI taxonomy): domain Eukaryota; kingdom Metazoa; phylum Chordata; class Actinopteri; order Batrachoidiformes; family Batrachoididae; genus Thalassophryne; species Thalassophryne amazonica. The sequence goes on from NC_047104.1 coordinate 15,735,893, forward strand.
AGCCGCCGTTAGTTCCCTCCCGGCAGATCCCGAGCAGCCGGGAAAGCAGGACGACTGGGTGACTGTGAGGAGGAAGCGTAGTCCTAAACAGAAGCCCCGTGTACACCGCCAACCCGTTCACATCTCTAACCGTTTTTCCCCACTCGGCGACACACCCGCTGAGGATCAAACTCTGGTTATTGGCGACTCTGTTTTGAGAAATGTGAAGTTAGCGACACCAGCAACCATAGTCAGTTGTCTTCCGGGGGCCAGAGCAGGCGACGCTGAAGGAAATGTGAAACTGCTGGCTAAGGCTAAGCGTAAATTTGGTAAGATTGTAATTCACGTCGGCAGTAATGACACCCGGTTACGCCAATCGGAGGTCACTAAAATTAAGATTGAATCGGTGTGTAACTTTGCAAAAACAATGTCGGACTCTGTAGTTTTCTCAGGGCCCCTCCCCAATCGGACCGGGAGTGACATGTTTAGCCGCATGTTCTCCTTGAATTGCTGGCTGCCTGAGTGGTGTCCAAAAAATGAGGTGGGCTTCATAGATAATTGGCAAAGCTTCTGGGGAAAACCTGGTCTTGTTAGGAGAGACGGCATCCATCCCACTTTGGATGGAGCAGCTCTCATTTCTAGACATCTGGCCAATTTTCTTAAATCCTCCAAACCGTGACTATCCAGGGTTGGGACCAGGAAGCAGAGTTGTAGTCTTAGTTAGTAAATGATATAATAATGGATCAACATATTGATTTATTCTGCCTTACAGAAACCTGGTTACAGCAGGATGAATATGTTAGTTTAAATGAGTCAACACCCCCGAGTCACACTAACTGCCAGAACGCTCGTAGCACGGGCCGAGGCGGAGGATTAGCAGCAATCTTCCATTCCAGCTTATTAATTAATCCAAAACCCAGACAGAGCTTTAATTCATTTGAAAGCTTGACTCTTAGTCTTGTCCATCCAAATGGGAAGTCCCAAAAAACAGTTTTATTTGTTATTATCTATCGTCCACCTGGTTGTTACTGTGAGTTTCTTTGTGAATTTTCAGACCTTTTGTCTGACTTAGTGCTTAGCTCAGATAAGATGATTATAGTGGGCGATTTTAACATCCACATAGATGCTGAGAATGACAGCCTCAACACTGCATTTAATCTATTATTAGACTCAGTTGGCTTTGCTCAAAATGTAAATGAGTCCACCCACCACTTTAATCATACCTTAGATCTTGTTCTGACTTATGGTATGGAAATTGAAGACTTAACAGTATTCCCTGAAAACCCCCTTCTGTCTGATCATTTCTTTATAACATTTACATTTATTCTGATGGACTACCCAGTAGTGGGGAATAAGTTTCATTACAGTAGAAGTCTTTCAGAAAGCACTGTAACTAGGTTTAAGGATATGATTCCTTCTTTATGTTCTCCAATGCCATATACCAACACAGGGCAGAGTAGCTACCTAAACTCTGTGAGTGAGATAGATTATCTCGTCAATAGTTTTATATCCTCATTGAGGACAACTTTGGATGCTGTAGATCCTCTGAAAAAGAGAGCCTTAAATCAGAAGTACCTGACTCCGTGGTATAACTCACAAACTCGCTGCTTAAAGCAGATAACCCGTAAGTTGGAGAGGAAATGGCGTCTCACTAATTTAGAAGATCTTCACTTAGCCTGGAAAAAGAGTCTGTTGCTCTATAAAAAAAAGCCCTCCGTAAAGCTAGGACATCTTACTACTCATCACTAATTGAAGAAAATAAGAACAACCCCAGGTTTCTTTTCAGCACTGTAGCCAGGCTGACAAAGAGTCAGAGCTCTATTGAGCCGAGTATTCCTTTAACTTTAACTAGTAATGACTTCATAACTTTCTTTGCGAATAAAATTTTAACTATTAGAGAAAAAATTACTCATAACCATCCCAAAGACATATCGTTCTCTTTGGCTGCTTTCAGTGATGCCAGTATTTGGTTAAACTCTTTCTCTCCGATTGTTCTGTCTGAGTTATTTTCATTAGTTACTTCCTCCAAACCATCAACATGTCTGTTAGACCCCATTCCTACCAGGCTGCTCAAGGAAGCCCTACCACTAATTAATGCTTCGATCTTAAATATGATCAATCTGTCTTTATTAGTTGGCTATGTACCACAGGCTTTTAAGGTGGCAGTAATTAAACCATTACTTAAAAAGCCATCACTTGACCCAGCTATCTTAGCTAATTATAGGCCAATCTCCAACCTTCCTTTTCTCTCAAAAATTCTTGAAAGGATAGTTGTAAAACAGCTAACTGATCATCTGCAGAGGAATGGTCTATTTGAAGAGTTTCAGTCAGGGTTTAGAATTCATCATAGTACAGAAACAGCATTAGTGAAGGTTACAAATGATCTTCTTATGGCCTCAGACAGTGGACTCATCTCTGTGCTTGTTCTGTTAGACCTCAGTGCTGCTTTTGATACTGTTGACCATAAAATTTTATTACAGAGATTAGAGCATGCCATAGGTATTAAAGGCACTGCGCTGCGGTGGTTTGAATCATATTTATCTTATAGATTACAATTTGTTCATGTAAATGGGTAATCTTCTTCACAGACTAAGGTTAATTATGGAGTTCCACAAGGTTCTGTGCTAGGACCAAATTTATTCACTTTATACATGCTTCCCTTAGGCAGTATTATTAGACCGCATTGCTTAAATTTTCATTGTTATGCAGATGATACTCAGCTTTATCTATCCATGAAGCCAGAGGACACACACCAATTAGCTAAACTGCAGGATTGTCTTACAGACATAAAGACATGGATGACCTCTAATTTCCTGCTTTAA